>NC_071631.1:19731388-20043333 GCF_014839835.1 Dryobates pubescens | reverse complement strand
GGGAGGTATCTGAGCCTGTGGGCTCCCCTCCATCCTCATCACAACCAAGGAAACCCACAAGCAGGATCACAGAAGGCCAGGTTGGAAAGGACCCCATGGATCATCTGCTCCAACCTGTCTAGGTGATAGTAGAGTTGAAAGGAGCTGGCCCAGCAGCCTGTCAGGCTGAGCCTTACAAACTCCTCAATAGAGATGAATCCACCACTTCCCCTGGGAGATGATTCCAATCTCCAAAAGTTCTCATGGGGAAACATTTTCTGCTGAATCCCAATTGGAATCTCCCTCAGACTGACTTGTCCCCATCACCCCATGTCCTTCCATAGCAGTGAGCTCTTCTCTCTCTGGTCCTGTAAAGGCATCTAAGGTCTGTAAGACTTCACCTCAGGGAGTTGCTGGAGTCCTTTACTAAGCATTTGTGATCACTTTCCCTCAGCCTGCACTAATCATCTCCACTTTAAAAGCCTTTGTGTACTCATCCCATCCGTAACCATTTTCCACAGGGTTGCCACTGCAGGGTGCTGGGTAGCCCTGTGGGTTCCTTCCCATTCCTCTTGGTCTCCACGTGGGACAAGGAGTCAAGCTCGTGGTGACTGACTGCTTCAGGCCCACCAGAGCATGCCTGCAGATGTTGCTCAGCTGGGCAAGCAGCCCCTGGTGCTTGTCTGTAAGGCTGAGGAGCCCCAGGAGCACACAGGTGAGTGAGGAGTCAGGGCAAGTCCTGAGGCCACCAGTGGGTGACAATGGTTCATGGTGGCTGAGACACATCAGACCAGGAAGGACTGGGCTTGTGGAAGATGTCCTTTCTGTCTCCTCCTCCTCTCCTGTGGTGATTCAAGGCTCTGCAAATGGTCCATCTCAGAGTGGGACTGAGGGAGAGAGAGCTCTGTCTGCAGCAGATTGGGAAGTGGAGTGTGGGTAAGACCAGCAGAGCAGGCAGGAGTAGGTCCACTGCACCCTCTTTCTCTTGGTTCCTGGCATCATGGCAGGATGGCAGCCAGGCAGAGGGCATAAACTGCTTTGTAAACCCCTCTGTGAGGAGAAGGGTCTGAGTATCCCTGGCATTTTCCTTGCTAATCTCTTCCAGAGGGATGGGGAAGGTTGCAAGCATCCCTTCTCACTTTGTGACATTTCTCATCCAACCAAAGGGGCTCTGAACAGCATATCCAAGGGGTCCATGTCAGATGGGCATGCCCGTGCAGGACCCCCTGGGTGCCCATGCAGGACCCCCTGGGTGCAGTCCTCTCCACCTGCCTGAGACAGATGCCATTGCCTGGGGCTGAGCAGCACAGCACAACTCTGTCCCTAGCCTGAGCCATCTGGACAAGGCTGACTGGTGGATTTTGGAGCTGCTGTGTGCTGCTACCTTCTGAGGACACTGGGAATAGTCACCAGTTCTGACAGACAGCCTCCTCTTGTCACCCTGTGCCTCAGTTTCCCCCCACGCAAAGTGCTTTGGCTCTGGGATGAGAAAAGTGTGGAGCAGTATCAGGACTTGGGGAAACACCACAGCTGGGGCAGCTTCACCAGCAGCATGGCACCAGCCAGCAAATGGAACAGACCCCGAGGGCTGGACCTCCTGTGGCACCATGAGCCATCCATGGAGCTGTGAGTACTTTGCACCCCAGCCCTGGCTCACCTCTTGGGGCACCATGAGCCATCCGTGGAGCTGTGGGTCCTTTGCACCCCAGCCCTGGCTCATCTCCAGTGGCACCATGAGCCATCTGTGGAGCTGTGAGTCCTTTGCACCCCAGCCCTGGCTCATCTCCAGTGGCACCATGAGCCATCCATGGAGCTGTGAGTACTTTGCACCCCAGCCCTGGCTCACCTCTTGGGGCACCATGAGCCATCCATGGAGCTGTGGGTCCTTTGCACCCCAGCCCTGGCTCACCACCCACAGAGCTGTGGGTCCTCCTGGGCTGCTCAGCAGGTTGCTCAGCGTGGGGCATTGCTGTATTGCTGAGCAGATGGGTGCTGTAGCCATAGAAATATGGGCCCATAAGCTGCTGAGCCTCCCATTGTAGGCTCCCAAGCAGGGCCTTGCATGGGCAGAGCTTTCTCACAGGCTTTTATTCTCAGGAAGCTTAAAGTTAAACTGATTTCCAACAGAAAGGTTTTTACACCCACAAACAAACAAACAAAAAAAGCGCAGTTAAGGCTAAAACAAAACCAGGCTTGGCACTCTGGGTTGGACACTTGCCTTCCCTTGAGCTTGTCCACAGCTAATCTCTGCCCTCCTCTTTCTGGGCCAAAGCATGTCATCCTTATTCAGCCCAGGCTGGCCTCGCCTGGGCCAGCTCCCCCGTGACCGCCCCGGGGGGATGTGCTGCCTGGCCGAGGATGGAGCAAGGAGCACCAGAGGCATCCCCAATCTGCTGCCTGCATGCAGGGACCCTGCCTGGGAAAACACTTCCAGGGTTTTGGTTCTCCTTCCTGGCTGTGCAGTGGGGGCAGCTGGGACACAGGAGCCTGGCTTTATAGAATCAGAGAGTCATAGAATTGCTTTGGATGGAAAAGTTCTGAGATCATTGACTCCAACCACTGACCTAATGCCACCGTGGCCAGTAAACCATGCCCCCAGATGCCATGGCCACACATTTCTTGACCACCTCCAGATGCCTCAGTGCATCTCCCCTTCATCTTTGGGGATGGTCTTCCTGACCAACCAGGGCTGCTGTTTTCTTTGCCTCTGGGTCTCTCCTGCCTCCCTTTTGCCTCCCTCCTGCTTTTTGGTACAGAGCTTTTGGAGGCTCTTGCGCTTATTACAGGCTACTGCATGCTGGGCTTGGGCTGTGCAAGCAGAGCTTTCCTGGAGACCTTCTGCAGGATTTGGGGTTGCTGTGGTGAGTTCCTTACCCAGCTAGTTTTGCTCTGGGGGACGTGCAGGGTGAAGGAGATTTTGGAAGCAACCGATTATCCTTGTAGCACTGCAGGTGCTGCACATGATTTTGCCCTGTTTGGCTGTTTAATGGCAGAAATGAACCCAAACTGGCCCCAGGACTCACCAAACCCGAGATTCAACCTTTCCCATAGAGCACTGACCGAGCTGCCAGCAGTGCAGGGCACACCAATCCTCACCCTATTGGCACAGGCTGCCCAGGGAGGCGGTGGAGTCCCCATCCCTGGAGGTGGTCAAGAAACCTGTGGCCGTGGCACTCGGGGATGTGGGTTAGTGGCCATGGTGGGCTTGGGTTGGCAGCAGGACTCAATGACCTTAGAAGGCTTTTCTAACCCCAACAATTCTATGATTCTAAGGCTGAGCCCTCAGCATAGGGGAGGACTTGACACCCCCCAGACTTGACCCCATCCAGACTATTTGTTTGTGTTATGTTCATGGCTGCACTACAGATCCTCCTGATTTTCCAGGCAGCAGCAGGGCAAACAGAGGTTTTGCTGCCAGGATTCACAGCCCCTGTGGATGGCTTAGACCTAGGGAAAGGGTTGGGCAGTGACAGAGGCCAGCAGTCACATCTGCTTGGTCCCCAGGGCATCTCTGGCTGCCGTTTGGCCTTTGCCACTGCAATCAGCGGGGGATATTTCCTTTGCATGACCTGAGCTCCCCTCCCAGTGCATCCCTGCCAGATCCCTGCTGCTTCCAGCCTGGTGGAGCCGGGGAGCCTGGCACGGCACAGGGGCTCAGCCTGGCTCTGCTGCCCGGTGGCATGGGAAGAGGGCTCTGTGCCGAGCGGGAATCAAAGCACAGCTCGGGAAGAAGCTGGGCCAGATCCTCACCTGGTGCAAACCCAGCTCTGCCCAGTAGCACTGTATTTACCCCTTCTAACCACGCTCCAAAAGAAAAAGGTCCGCTGATGGCTGGGCTGGGGCTGCCCGGCTGAGGTGATGGGCAGGCTTTTAAAACGACGTCTGTATAATAGCTTTCGTTTATAGGGGGATTAGGACGCCCTTGGGACTGATAAGGAGACAGGGAGGCTTTTCCTGCTCTGAGCCCCTGCAGCCGCGGAGGCTGGTGGAGGCTGGGCTGCTCGCACTCTCTCCCCTGTTTGCAGCAGAGATCGGCAGCGCAAGGGGGCTCGGGCACACTCCGGCTGCGGCTTTGCATGAGGCTCCGGGGAAGGCAGGGGGTGAAGTGATTAGGAGGAAAAAAGTTGTCCTTTTTTTTTTTGGTAGATGCTAAAGAAATAGGTTCTGACAGTGTGGTGGGGCTGGAGGAGGCACACAGCTGAGCTGGGAGCTTGATTTATGGATTGATTTTGAGCAGCGCTGGTTTCAGGGGAGGCGGGAGTCTAAAAACTGCTGGAGTGGTATGGGCAGAGACATTGCTCCATGCTGGGGCTCAGCCAGGGTGGTGCTGGGCACTCCAAGGTCTCACTGCTGGGGCTGCTGCGTGGACAGCACAACCCAGGCACAAAGTTGCTGCATCTCCTGTGCCAAGAGATCTCTGCATCGCTGGGCAGCGCAGCACTCGGAGGAAGAGCCCAGCTCCATGTCCCACACACAGCTGTGGGAGCAGGGAGGGTGCCAGGGAGTCTTCCTTTCTTTCAAGCTTTTTTCCAAGTGTCTTGTGACTGATGGGAGGGCTGAAAATTGTACCTGCATCTCCTTCCTTAGCATCAGTTTGTTATGGTTGGGAAAGAGCTTTAAGATCATCCACTCCAACTGGTAACCCAGCACCGACAAGTGCTTGATAGAGGATTGGAGGCTGGAGGAGGACAAACCCTCCAACTCAGACTCTTCTTGAAGTTCAAAGTGTTTCTAAATGATTTCATTAAGGGTTATGGGCTGGCAGAACCTTTGCCTTTGCTCACTTGTTGTTGTCATCCAGGTTATGGTGTCACTAGGAGAGGGATCCCCCTCTTGCACCAAGCCCAGTGCAGGGGCCAGGGTGTCCTGGATTGCTGCATGGGGGATTGTAGCCTCCAGCCCTGCTCCTGTGATGTGCCCCTGGGGATGGAGGAGCCCAGAGGACCTTTGACATCTTCTGCCAAAAATGAGCAGCAAGAAAGAGATTGTGAGGGCAGGGGAGTGGGAATGTTGGTGCAGGTCAAGGTGAGCCACCTCTGGGATGTCTCTGGGAGAAACCTTTTCCTGCTTGAGGACCAAAGGTGCAGCATCTCCCCTGCTTGGGGAGAGGAAGGCAGAGAGCCTGGAGCCTGTATCCAGCAGCCCCAAATTCACCTGGACAAGGGTAAAAGCAGCATGAGAGGCAGGAGCAGTGACACAGGCTGTGAGCAGCTGGGCTCTGCAGGTTTGTTTGGCAGCAAATTGATTCTTTTTGACCTGCTGTGGGGAGCCGCTGGGATGAGAATTGCCTTCTGATGGGGATAAAAGGAGGAGATGAGGATTCAACGATGGTGCACAAGGGAGCAGGAAGAGCACTCCCCCGTTGTTCAGGGTGCTAGGAAGAGCAGAGAATTCTTTCCCCATCCGTCCTAGGTGGGAATTAGAGAAGAAAAAAAAGCAGGAGGAGAGCTGCTGGCTCAGCAGTCCCCGCTCTGCGCGCTCCCTCTCCGGGCTCTGTGCCATATCCGTGCTGGGTCTGTGAGCTCCCAGCTTGCAGGAGGAGAAGCCCAGCTGTTCCCTCCCTGATCACCATCTTTACACATCCCTGTGTACTCTAACTCCACGGATTTGGATGGGAAGATGGATGAGGAATCCGTGTCATCTTCCCCGTGGTATTTCAGAGTCATCCATCACCCGGCTCCCCAGCAGGCTGCACTCGGTGGTGCTGCGAGGAGCATCGTGATCCATGCTTCATTTTGACTGAGTGGGACAGTTTCAACGGCAGCTCTGTGGGGCAAATTAACGTCCCTTAATGTCAGCTGTCTGGGTATTTAGGGTCCACTCTCAGACAATCAGACCATAATGGATGGAGGGAGCAAGGAGAGCAGATGTGATGGCGAAAAGGGAGTTTTTACACCCACCGGGGGTTGCTCAGTGCCAGGCAGCTCGCTGCAGCACCTTGGTTTGCTCTCACAGCCCCAGAAGTACTTCCCTTCAGGGTCTAGCACTGGTCAGAAGATGCTCTGGGAAGAGCCAAGTCACAGGTGTGGTGAGGTAGGAAGGAGTGAGGGAGACAAGAGTGAGTAGGAAAAACCTGAATCACCCTGTTCCCATCCTCCTCTTCTTCACGATAGACCTTCCCAGGGCAGCCACAGCTCTTCCAGCACCACTGGCCACAGCTGTATGAATTAATGCAGAACGAGAAGGATCCTGTCCCAGAAGCAAATCCAGTCCTGAGGGACATTCAAGAGGTGCCAGGAGACTGTAAATGAGACGGGAAAGAAGGAAGGTCAAGCTATGGATAGGATATTCACAGATTGCACTGGGTTGGAAGGGACCCTCCAAGGTCATCTTGTCCACCCCCCCTGCAGTCAGCAGGGACACCTCCAACAGGATCAGGCTGCCCAGAACCACATCCAGTCTGATCTTGAATGTCTCCAGGGACAGGGCTTCCACCACATCCCTGGGCTGCACATTCCAGCATTTCACCACCTTCACTGTACAGAGCTTCCTCCTGATGTCCAACCTAAGTCTGCCCTGCTCCAGTTTCAAGCCGTTGCCCCTTGTCCCATGCCCACAGGAACCTTCTAAGCAGTCCCTCCCCAGCCTTCCTGCAGGTCCCCTTCAGATACTGAAATGCAGCTCTAAGGTCTCCCTGGAGCCTTCTCTTCTCCAGCCCTGGCTCTCCCAGCCTGTCTTCATAAAAAAACAGGTGCTCCAGCCCTCTCGGAAGCTCTGCTTTTAAAACTCAGCCTCCGTGGTGCAGGAGAGGAGCAGCCTGGCTTGTGGAGCACGTTCAGGACGGCCAAAGTTAGCTGCTCCCTGCTGCTGCTGCTGGCAAGCAGCTGCCGTCCTGCAGCCTCATCTGCTAAGTGCTGCAGCAGCATGCAGGCAGCCCCCGGTGCATGTCTCCTTCCCGGGGGCCTCGCAGGGCTATCCCGAGCCGGGCTGTTTACTGGGCTTGTCCGCCCTCCCTTTTTTCCACCCCCCCCCCCTCCTTGCAACAGGGAGTCAGTTCTGGTTAATGTTGGGAGATTGTAACGTGATTAACCCAAAGTCTCATGAAATTAAATCACTTTTGCTTCAAAGCAGCCCGGGAAAGGGGGAGCGTCCCTTTGGCAGCAGGGCCGGCCCGGCGGATATTGAAAGCAGACTGGTAGCAGGGTCTTGCAAGGGTGCACAATTGAGCTCTGACAGTCTGGAAGGCAAATACAAACAGCAGCTTGTGTTTGCACACAAAGGCTCTGCGCACCAAGATCCCCTCCCTCCCTCCCCCCCCCCCCCCCCCCAGCCTCTGTGCTTTACACCCTGGGCTTAAAAAAAAAAAATAAAGAAGAAGGGGGAAAAAAAAAGGAGGGGAAAAAAAGAGAAGAAAAAAAATAAAAGGAAGGAAAAAAAAAGATAGGGGGAAAAAAAATGCAGGGAGGGAGGGCAAAGAGGGAGGGAGGGAGGGGAAACTCCGCTGCATATTTAGAAAGGAATTGAACTGTGCAAACAGGGCCATTGGGAAGCCGGCGGTGTTAAGGCTTTGGATCAGCTACCCGCCGGGGCTGGAACACAACTGCTGGGCTTGAAAGGGCGACTTTCACGCTGAAGCAAAAGTGGACAAAAGAAGATAAATGCAACGGGCTCCCGGCGGGGTTTGGTTTGTTTGTTTTTGTAACTCGGCTAATATTCCTGCATTGTTCCAGCCCAGCGGCCCCGGTGCCTCTCCTTCACAGGCTGCTCGTAAATCGGGGCCGAGCAGGCAGCGCCGGGCAAGGGAGGGGATGAGCTGCTCCGGCTCTCCGCCCTCAGCCGCTCTGCTCCCCGGAAGGTTGCCCTCTGTGGTTGTTGTAGGGAAGGGTTGAAAGGAGAGAGCAGCAGACGTGGATTGGAGGTGAGGAACAAGTTCTGCCCCGTGGGGCTGCTGGAACGCTGCAACAGGTTGCCCAGCAAGGTGGTTGAGGCCCCATCCCTGGGGATATTCAAGCTGGACAAAGCTCTGAGCAACCTGATCCAGCGGAGGATGTCCCTGCTGACTGCAGGGGGGGTTGGACTGGATGACCTTTGGAGGTCCTTTCCAACCCAACCCATTCTATGAGTCTATGCTCTGTTGTCTGTGGGGTCACAGAGCGCTGCATGCTGGGGAGGTGTGAGCTGGAGTCATGAAGCTCAGCCCTGTTCATTCCCAGGCGAATCCCACCTCTACTCTGCCCAGGTGAGATTTCATCTGGAGGGCTGGGTCCAGTTCTGGGCTCCCCCAGTTCAAGAAGGATGGAGAACTGCTGGAGAGGGTACAGCAAAGGGCTACAAAGGTGATTTGGGGGCTAGAATGTCTCTTATGAAGAAAGGGGCTTGGGCTGTTTTAGCCTGGGGAGGAGAAGACTGAGAGGGGATCTTACCAATGCTTATAAATACTTCAAGGGTGAGAGTCAGAAGGGTGGGGCCAGTCTGTTTTCAGTGGTCCCCAGTGACAGTACAAGGGGTAACAGCCTCAAGCTTGAACATAAAGAAGTTCCATCTAAACATCAGAAGGAGCTCCTTTACTTTGAGGGTGGCAGAGCACTGGAGCAGGCTGCCCAGAGAAGTGGTGGTGGAGTCTCCTCCTCTGGAGTCATTCAGAGCCCACATGGACACCCTCCTGTGCAACCTGCTCGAGGTGAGCCTGCTCTGGCAGGGAAGTTGGACTCAATGATCTCCACAGGTCCCCTCCAGCCCCCACCAGTCTGTGATTCTGTGAACCTGGATTTATCCCAGGGTATTTTAGGGCATAGCACATCACTTAGCCTAGCAGGGGGAGGATCAAGGAGGGCTGTGGACCGACACAGTTTTGGCATCCATCATTTTCTGCAGCTGACCCTGGTAGTACTCACTGAGCTTGGAACAAGAGCTTGGAACAAATCTTCTGGGATTTGTCCAAGTGGGGACCTCCCAGACAAGCTGTGGGGAGCAGCAGTGATGTTCCAGCCCTCTCCATCCCACAGTGCAGCAGCAGAGTGAGGAGCAGTGCTTGTCCTCATCTGTATGCCCAGCCATGTGTCTCTGTTGAGCTCTCTGAGCCTACCTGCAGCCATGGTGCTTTCATGAGGTGGATATTCCATGGAGATGTGATGCTGAGGGCCATGGTTTAGCAGTGCCCTGGCAGTGCTGGGGTAATGGCTGGACTCAGTGACCTGAAAGGTCTCTTCCAGCCTAAGCAATTCCATGATCCATGATCCCATGCTGCCTGCAGGATCAGGGCACTGCAGGTTCCCAAAATCAGCCTCGTTGGACACAGCCAAGTTAATACAGGCAGCTGATTTGCACAGACCCACAGGGCTTGAAAAGGACCTCAGAAGCTCATCCAGTGCAAGCTCCCTGCCCCAGCAGGATCACCTAGAGTAGGTCACAATGATCCCCAAGCAGCAGCCTCGTCAAAATTCACTTGCCCCCAGGGTTTCAGGCAGGTCTAATACCTCATTCTCTCGTTAGCACTGAGTAAACAAAAGCTTAATAATCAGCTGCATAATTATTTTGATCAAATCAAACGTCAGGAGCAGCCATGCCCTTCAAGCATTAAACCAACATTTAATAAGCTCCTTAGCATTTGCTTTTCACCAGCCTCAGGAAACCACCAAACAGTCACCACACAAAAAATAATAAATCCATCACTGAATTATGGAATCATAGAATCAATCAAGCAGGTTGGAAAAGAGCTCAGGGATCATCGAGTCCAACCTATTAGCTATCACCCAACACCTCCTGACAACTAAACCACGGCTCCAAGTGCCACATCCAAGCCTTTCCTGAACACCTCCAGGGGTGGGGACTCCACCACCTCCCTGGGCAAAGCATCCCAAGAGCCAATTATTCTTTCTGGGAAGAACTTTCTCCTCACCTCCAGCCTAAAACCCAGAACCCTGCCAAAGAGATTTCTCCACAATGCCAGCTCCCCCAAACAAGGCCTTTGTTTGTCTCTGCTCCACAAAGTTTCACCCCATCCATTAAAAACAAAAGATGGGGAGGGGGAGGGGGAAGGAAAGGGGGGAATAAACAATAAAGGGGGAAAAGGCGGGGGGGGGGAATAAAAAATAAAGGGAAAAAAGGAAGAAACCCAAACAAATCCCAACAAAGCCCCCAGACATACTTGGGGCAACCCCAGAACCCCCTCCTGCTTTGGGTGACCGATGAATCCCCCCACCCAAGGAATGAAAAGGCAACAATTTGTCAGCAGCCTCCATCCACTTGAGAGGAAAGAAAAAACCCACCCTGGAATGATCCAAATTATTCATCCAGTCTCCCTTGGATAAGTGAATCCATTGAAAAAGGGGGGGGGGGGGGGAATGGAGAGGGGGGTCATGCATTATTCATTCCCCCACAGAGAATGAAATGCATATAATCATAACAATAATAATAATAATAATAACAACAACGAGCTAATAATAGCAACCAGAGCTCAGCCAGCCCTGCTGAGACAACCAGGCAGCCATGAAGGCTCTCCCAGATTTGCTTTCCCCCCACCCCCCCCACTTCATTCTGGAGCTTCCCTGTTAAATGAAGGAATGTAAAGTGGGTCGGCACTTGGAATGAATAAGAAGGACATGGAAGTGTTAGAGCAGGTCCAGAGGAGGCAACGGAGATGAGAGGAGAGGGCTGCAGCACCTCCCCTGTAGGGATGGGCTGGGAGAGTTGGGGTTGCTCTGCCTGGAGCAGAGAAGGCTCCAGGGAGACCTGAGAGCAGCCTTCCAGTTGCTGAGAGCTGGGGAAGGAGTTTTGACAAGGGCTTGTAGTGACAGGACAAGGGCTTGTAGTGACAGAACAAGGGCCAACGGCTTTGAGCTGGGAGAGGGGAGATGATGGGAGAGGGATAGGGAAACTCCCCTACAGGGATGGGCTGAGAGAGTTGGGGTTGCTCAGCCTGGAGCAGAGAAGGCTCTAGGGAGGACCTGAGAGCAGCCTTCCAGTTCCTGAGGGCTGAGGAGGGACTTTTGACAAGGGCTTGCATTGATAGAACAAGGGCCAACGGCTTTGAGCTGGGAGAGGGGAGATGATGGGAGAGGGATAGGGAAACTCCCCTACAGGGATGGGCTGAGAGAGTTGGGGTTGCTCAGCCTGGAGCAGAGAAGGCTCCAGGGAGACCTGAGAGCAGCCTTCTAGTTGCTGAGAGCTGGGGAAGGAGTTTTGACAAGGGCTTGTAGTGATAGAACAAGGGCCAACGGCTTTGAGCTGGGAGAGGGGAGATTGAGAGTGGAGATTAGGAAGAAATTCTTGAGAATGAGGGTGGTGAGAGACTGGCACAGGCTGCCCAGGGAGGCTGTGGATGCCCCCTGCCTGGAGGTATTCAAGGCAAAGTTGGATGAAGCCTTGAGCAACCTGGGGCAGTGGGAGGTGTCTCTGACCACGGCAGGAGGGGGCTGGAACTGGATGATCTTTTAAGATCCTTTCCAACCCAAACCGTTCTATGGCTCTGTGACTAAACCTATTTATCACCCTGCCTGGACCATGGGCGGTGTGGTTTGTGCTCTGGCCCTTGGCAGCGAGGAGGTCCATGAACTCACCCTCAGCACTGCTAGCTGCTGAGTGTGATGGATTTCTCAGGGCCCTGGGCTGCTTTAAGGAGGCTGTGGAAGTGGCTGTCCCACTGTCCCTGGAAAATTTATCGGCGTCCCTGCGCTGAAAGCGAAGTGGAAAGCGCTGGCCTGACGCATATCCCCTGGGACTCGGCTCTTCCTGGAGTGAATGGGACCTTGATTGCAGACTCACCCGGGAGCCATTGAGGCAGCCAGGGAGCTAAGGGGAGGCCACACCACTTGTCACCCAGCCCGCCCCTTTCCTGCTGCCCCTGGCACGCACGGCCCTGCCTGGGAAAACTCCGCTGCAGCTACTCCCTGCGCCTGGCTCCGCTGCCTCTCGGCTCCCCTTCGGCCTGCTGCTGCTGGCATCCCTGGCAGTTCAGGCTGGGTGCCTCCTCTTACTGCCACGGAAGTCACACCTCTGGTGTCCCCAGTGTCCAGCTCAGGAAGGTGAACCCAGGAAGCAGCGTATCTCATACCCATAAACCCTGCGCCCTATACATTCATCTGCAGTCATTCTCTCGCTCTTCCTTCCCTCTCTGCTCCGGTGGGGGATGCTCCCTGTCGGGTCACGGTGGGGGAGTAGCTCAAGGCTTCTTGGGTCTAGGCCTAATGCCAGGAGGAGAAAGGGGGGGGGGCAGTCTCAGACCTGGCCAGCCTGAGTTGGGGGGTAAGAACAAGCCTTGAGGGTTTTGGGTATACCCTCAGGTGGGGAGAAGGGAAGAGCTGGGAGGCCTTAGGGTATACATATCTTTGCCACTCTGCTGGGCAGCTCCCGTAAAACACCAAACTGCGTTTCCACGTAAGCTTCCCGTCCCTTTCCCATCCATCCGTGTCAGTGTCCTTCTTTTGTCCCTCTCGGGGCAACGGGGGCTCTGTCTGTCTCTAAATCAGGACAGCGGTGCAGTGGGAGCGCCTCTCGCTGGGGGGCCCCCGCCCCGGCCTCTGCAGGGCCGTCTGTGCCCGAGGGGCGCGGCGGCCGGGGGCTGCCGGCGAGGCAGAGGCATTGCTATGCCTGCGCCGTGTCGGAAGGCGCCCGGCTACAAGGCTGGCATGCAAATGAGGTCCCCTCCGCGGCCAAGGGGCTCTGCCGTGGCACTCGGCCATCTCCCAACCCTTTCCCACAAGTTGCCCCACGTCTGCAAGGGGTGGGGATGGGGGAGGGGGGGGGGGGTGTGTGGGTGTGGGGGGGGTTGGAAGGGCTCTAGGGTCCTTTGGCTGCCGTTGGGCTTCTTCGGAGCTTTCTCCACCTGCTGCTTTCAGCAAGGGAAGGAGAGGTTCCCTGCAGGAAAAATGTGGCAGTTTTAAAGGCTGGGGATCACAGGATCATCGAATGGTTGGGGCTGGAAAAGGTCTTTAAGACTGCTGAGTCCAAGCATTAACCCAACGCTCCCAAGTCCACTGCTAAACGCGGGCCCTCAGCACCACATCTACACAGCTTTGAAACCCTCCAGGCATGGGGACTCCACCACTGCCCTGGGCAGCCTCTTCCAGGCCTTGACAACCCTTTGGGGGAAGAAATGGTTCCTCATGTCCATCCTAAACCTCCCCTGGTGCAAGCTGAGGCCATTTGCTCTTGACTAATAAGTTGCTTGTTGCTTGCAAGGACAAACCGACCTCCACCTGGCTCCAACCTCCTTTCAGGGAGTTGTAGAGAACAATGAGGTTTCTCCTCAGCCTCTTTTTCTCCAGTCTATACAATCCCAGTTCTCTCAGCTGCTCCTCACCAGCCCTGTTCTCCACACCCTTTACCAGCCCTATTCTCCAGACCCTTTACTTGGGCTCATCTTCAGCCACTGTCAACCAATCCCTCCAGGTCCTTTTCCACCAGGCAGTTTCCAGGTACTCTGCCCCAAGCCTGGAGCAGTCATGGGGTTGTTATGACCCAAGTGCAGGACCCATCACTTGGCCTTCTTGAACCTCATCTCCTCTCAGCCCGTCGATCCAGGCTGGACCAGGAAGGAGAAAAGCTCTCACTCCTTATGGGTCCCCTGGCTTTGGGTGCTGCAGTGGGTGCTCAGCACCCACATGGTTTGAGTTGAATGGGTCAGTGCTGCAGCCAAGTGGGGCAGGTTCAGCAGAATGAAGCCAGCTCCTGGTGGGTATTTTGGAGACCAGTGTGGTGAGGAACCCAGCCACAGAGCCTGATTTTTCTTTGCTTGCTGAAGTAGCCTTCAATTAAGCAGGAGTTTGATTTGCTTGTGGGGATAATCTGCACTAAAGACTCAGCCCTGCTCAGGTCATGGGGGGAAGGTGTGAGAGGATAGGGGGGATGGGGGGGAAGCACAGGAGGGTCCAGGACTGGCAGGGCATGGTGGGATGCTTGTCCCTGAGCCTGATGCTAGCAAGTGTTGGGGTTTCTTGGTGTGGTGGTGCCTCTCCCTGTGGCCACGGCAGGAGAGCCAAGCTCGCAGATCCGCTGGTGCCGGGTGGCTGCAAGGCCAAGAGGAGAAGAAAGAGTTCCTGCTGGCATTTGTGTTGGAAGTGGGCTGTGTGTTAAGAGCAGCATGGTTTTCATTACCCACTCCATTTTGCTACAATAAATCACAAACTTCTGGCCTAGATTTTGCCCTCAGTTGTGAGTGGCAGCAACCAAAGGCAAAATCCAGCTCCGGCTCCAGCCTCGCAGCCCATATGTTCACCTCTTGGAATTAATTTCTTCTGCTAATTCCTGTGTAATTATACAGCATTGAAGGCTGATTATGTGCTTCCTCTCATGGGCAATTAATATTGCTGAGCTGGTGCCAAGGGTGCACTTGGCACGGCAGAAACCCGTGAAGAGAGACGAGCTCAGCCCCCAGCGCCTGCCCGCTGCAAGGTGGCAATCTGGACCCTGTTACCTTCAGCAAGGGGACTCAGTGGTCCCCAGCGACAGGATAAGAGGTAAGGGACATGACCTGGAACATAATGAAGTTCCATCTAAACATCAGAAGGAGCTCCTTTACTCTGAGGGTGGCAGAGCACTGGAGCAGGCTGCCCAGAGAAGTGGTGGTAGAGTCTCCTCCAGACATTCCAAGCCTACCTGGACACCCTCCTGTGCAACCTGCTCGAGGTGAGCCTGCTCTGGCAGGGAAGTTGGACTCAATGATCTCCACAGGTCCCCTCCAGCCCCCACCAGTCTGTGATTCTGTGAACCTGGATTTATCCCAGGGTATTTTAGGGCATAGCACATCACTTAGCCTAGTAGGGGGAGGATCAAGGAGGGCTGTGGACCGACACAGTTTTGGCATCCATCATTTTCTGCAGCTGACCCTAGTAGTACTCACTGAGCTTGGAACGAGAGCTTGGAACAAATCTTCTGGGATTTGTCCAAGTGGGGACCTCCCAGACAAACTGTGGGTAGCAGCAGTGATGTTCCAGCCCTCTCCATCCCACAGTGCAGCAGCAAAGTGAGGAGCAGTGCTTGTCCTCATCTGTATGCCCAGCCATGTCTCTGTTGAGCTCTCTGAGCCTACCTGCAGCCATGGTGCTTTCATGAGGTGGATATTCCATGGAGATGTGATGCTGAGGGCCATGGTTTAGCGGTGCCCTGGCAGTGCTGGGGTAATGGTTGGACTCAGTGACCTGAAAGGTCTCTTCCAGCCTAAGCAATTCCATGATCCATGATCCCATGCTGCCTGCAGGATCAGGGCACTGCAGGTTCCCAAAATCAGCCTCGTTGGACACAGCCAAGTTAATACAGGCAGCTGATTTGCACAGACCCACAGGGCTTGAAAAGGACCTCAGAAGCTCATCCAGTGCAAGCTCCCTGCCCCAGCAGGATCACCTGGAGTAGGTCACAATGATCCCCAAGCAGCAGCCTCGTCAAAATCCACTTGCCCCCAGGGTTTCAGGCAGGTCTAATACTTCATTCTCACTGCATCTGGCAGGGTGGTTGGACTCAACGATCTTCAGAGGTCACTTCCAAGCCCTACCCTTCTGTGATCCAGCGATGACTGTGGATTATCTCCCCCATCAGAGTCCTCAGAGGAGATGGGGCCACCCCTCGAGCGATTCAGCAGAGGGCAAGCACTCTCTGTTCAGCCCTGGAACGCGGAGTGCTTGTGCCTGTTCCAGCTGCTGCAGCAGCGTTCGGGAGGTCGCTTCTGCCGAGCAGCCTGGGAGAACCTGCCACTGCAGCAGCTGCTACCCGAGGGTGTCGGCCCCGTGGGTGAGCAGAGCAGCTCCTCATCCCCTCAGAGCCATCCTCTAATTTATATCTCAGAAGACAGTTTTATTTGGGTGGATTACTCGCCTCGTTTTCCACCGCCAGGGAGCTGCCAGCTCTCCGCAGACTCCCCTGGGGGCTCTCGGCCGCAGCCCTCGAGACAGGGGGGAGTGGAGGAGTCGTAAAAGGAACTTCCCGCATCAGGTTATGGTGCCTATAAAATTAGCCCCCTTAGAAGCCGGCTGCCCATTTAAACAAACCATTTAAGTGGATGACAAAGGCAACCCCTCACTCCCCACCCCTCACAGCTTCTGTAAAATAACTGACTCTAAGTGGATGGGAAAAAAAAAAGGGAAGGAGAGCAGCGAGGGGGTTTGCTCAGGTCAGCATTCTGCGTGGCTCAGATGCTGCTGCTTGGATCTGTGAGCTCCAGTGCTTGAAAGGGGGCTACAAGAAAGCTGGAGAGGGACTTCTGATAAAGGCTTGGAGTGACAGGACAAGAGGCAATGGCTTTGAGCTGGAAGAGGGGAGATTGAGCTGGAGAGTAGGAAGAAATGCTTTAAGAGTGAGGCTGGTGAGACACTGGCACAGGTTGCCCAGGGAGGCTGTGGATGTCCCCTCCCTTGAGGTGTTCAAGGCCAGGCTGGATGAGGGCTTGACCAACCTGGGCTGGTGGAAGATGTCCCTGCCCGTGGCAGGGGTTTGGAACTAGGTGATCTTTGAGGTCTCTTCCAACCCAAACCATTCTGTGATTCCATGATTCTGCCTGCGAGCAGTTCACACAGGATGGAGGGAGAAAGCAAGCAGAAGGAGGAAAAAAATCATTCCTGCTTCACCTCTGGTTTGCAGGCTTTGGCTGAAGCCCAGCTTTCCCTCTGTGCAGTTTGTTCTCCCCTCCTGGCTTTGGGCAGAAGGTTGAGTTTGGCTGCACATGGACTTTCCTCATGCCAGTGAATGTGCTCCTGTTCTGCCAGATGCAACAACATCACCCAGAGCAGGAGAGTCTGAAACCACACGGGGAAGGTGCTGCCTCCAGGAGTTCAGCTGCCCTGACTGATGGGGTGTGGGGTTGTGCTTGCAACCCCTCCTCCTCCCCTAACTTTGCAGCAGGGGAGGATCCCAAAGGCAGCCCACAGCGTTTTGCCGGGTGGTGGGGCATGGGCTGTGCAGCCAACAGCTCCCTCACAGCTCCAACTGCTTCCTCGGGGTCCTCGAGTGGGAAAGGCATCAATTTCACCTCCCTTGATGGTGCCCAGGGCCGGCTCTGTGTCTCAGGCTGAGAGGAGATCAAATGCACTTTGACAGTGACACCCTTACTGCTCATCCCTCAGGCAGGGAAAAATTAGTAGCAAGAAACCTGTAAAAAGGTGGGGATCTCCATGGATCTCCCATGGAAGCAGCTCAGAGCACCTCAGAGGCTCAGAATCACTCAGGCAGGGGAGCACAGCCTTGTCCTGTGCCCAGTTCCCCCTCTGTGGGAAGCACTTTGTGTGGCTCTCCGTTGTGTTTACGCTTGGGAGTTTCAATTCTCATGCTCACCCCCACCTTCAGACCTAAGGCAGTGAAATGCTACCTGAGCCTCCAGTCATGGCAAGGTTTCAGAGTGAATGCTGCCTTGCTAAAATAAGAGCAGTTTGCTTCTGCTGGTTTGTGCCCCCTGTTAGCAGTCAGCTTTCACCCCCACCCCCAGACTTCGTCTCCCATGCTCAGGGGCTCCCATTTCGCCTGATCCCAGCGAGAAGGCAGGAGGAGAGGCAGGTGACAACCCCCACCCCTGGCAAAGAGGAAAATTCACCCAACTGTCTTGTAGGAGAGAAAAACCAGCTGGCTTCACCCCCACAGCAGGACCATGAAGCTGGGTGCTGAGGCTGTGTGTGGATCTGAGCATTTTGGGGGGTGGGTGGGGGTGTCCGAAGGGCCAGTCCCAGGTCTGTGCCTGCCCCGGGGAGGATGCTGGGAAGCAGCCACGGCCGCTCAGCAGGTCTCCAGGCTCCCAGCCTCGCAGCCAGCCTCCTGAGAGTTTAATTTTGGGGAAGCTTTAACATCCCCAGCTTACCAAGCACTGAAAGAAAAGGTCAGCTAATCCTTCACAGCCTCTGAATGAATTCAGGCCCAGGAGTGAGATTACTAACCAGGGGAGCGGGAGGCCGGGAGAGCTGCATGGATACAGGGACCCTTCCCATAGTCAGGGCTGGCTTTCTAAAGAAATGGACCTTTTATTTCAGTTCTCATCCCCCCTCCCAAGGAGGAGAGGAGGGGGGGGAAGGCAGACGTGGCCAAAGCACCCAACTCCCCTCCCCCAGCATCAGCCCTGCCATTGTGAACAGAGAGGTGGTGGAAGGGGAGCCCCAAAAGAGAGCTGAGCAAGGGGCTCCGTCCATGGGAAGGGCAGCTGGGGCAGCTGGGGTGTCCTCTGGATGCTGCTCTAGGTCACAGCTCAAGCATTTGGAAAGAAGCCCCCACAAGCAGGGTCCCTGTGTGCCTCCTGGATGCTTGGGTGGCGTTGTGTCTCCAAAGTCAGCGTGGTCCCAGAGCTCTCTTGACCCAGGCCCCAGGTGCTCCCACTCAAGGGGTGATGAGAGCTGAACCCAGGAATCTGAGGTGATGTGGCTGTTTCTATCCTCACCGCTTGCCATCATGCTTCAGGTCCTCTTTGTGGGACACCAAGAGAGGCCTCTCAGTGCACCAAGCTGTGTCCAAGCCCAGACAAGCAGGAAAAACTGGGTGCCTGACCACCCCCTGGTGCAGCAGCCCTTCCCGGGGCGGGCAGTGGGCACCATGCCCATCGGCAACCAGTCCCTGGGCCCCTGTCGGGGCTGCAGGGCAGCGCAGGCAGCCCCTTCCTGGGCTGCACCCACACTCCTTTGTGAACCCCCGGGGAGATGACATGACAGGGCCACTAAGGACTGCCTTTTCTCCTGCAAATCAACTGTCCTCCCTGCTGGAAGAGCTGGAGCCCACTGAATGCAAGCAAGCAGCAGCCCCCCGGGGTGTGGATGCACTGCAGATGAGCCATGGTAACCTGGCTACAAGCATGGCAAGGCAGACACCCAGGCCTAGAGCCTCCCTGCCAGGCTCCCCAGGCTCCCCAGATTGGGTATTCAGGCCACAGGGTTTTCTCTATTGACCTCTAAACACTGTTCTGCATGGGAGAATTCTCTTTCTTTATCTCTTGGTAACTGCAGAAGCAAGTGTTTGCAGTTGGAAACGTTTGCTACCCACAACAGCAAGCTGGTAATTGAGCCCAGAGCTGCTTGCCCAGTGGTGGGACTTTGATTCTCAAGGTCCAGGGCCCAGCTAGGAGAAAATGGAGAGGATTTCCCCGCCACACACACCCCCCCCAGGCACTCTGTGATGATTCCAGCAAGGTGAGATGCTCCATGGAATCACAGAATTGTTTGGGTTGGAAAAGGGGAGGTGAGGGTTAGGTTGGAGAGGAGGAAAAATGTCTTTGCTGCAGGAGTGGTCAGGGATTGGAAGAGGCTGCCCAGGGAGGTGGTGGAGTCCCCAGCCCTGGAGGTGTTCAAGAGCCCTGTGGCCATGGCACTTGGGGCCATGGTGGGGTTGGGTTGCTGCTTGGACTGGACGGTCCTAGAGGGCTTTTCCAACCCAAACAATTCTCTGATTCAAGTCCATGAAAGAGAGAGAAAACTCATTCTTGCTGTGCAGGGGAGCATCAAGGTGAAGCTTGAGGCCCACAGCATTTCCAGGGGCTCATCTGTAGTTCATGCTGATCCCAGACCGGGCTGGAGTGAGGCATATCTGAAGTTTCCATCTGCCTGAGTATCTCTAAACTGCTAACCCCGGGCACCTATGGGAGATGCACATCAAATCCCTATGCAGGCAGAAGGGTGAGAGGTGGGAAGGGGACTGCCAGAGGAAGAGGAGAAGAGGACAGCTCTGTATTCAGCACAATCAGAAGGTCCAGCCCCTTCCCATGCCCGGGATGAACCTCCCCTGCTGCCCAAGCCCTGCAGTGAGCTCATCTCAGCCTCCCTGTACGCAGCCACCCCGGCCTCTGCAGACGTTGCCCCCCAGCTATTCAACTGCTCTCTGGATCATTAAACATATTGAGCAACTTCAGTCCTGTGACTGGTTAATTAGTAAAGAGCTGACTAATTAGTTAATCATGCTTACCAGGCGCTTTGGAAGCGCTGGGTGTTGTTCTGTTTAATTGTGGCTGAGCCCCGGGCGCTGTTCACCTCCCTGCCTGCCAAACCTCAGCCGGGTTCACACTCTTTGTCTCTGCTACCCAGGCCTGGGTTTACAGATGGGAGTGTGCCTCTGATCCTCTGGTTAGCAGGTCTCCCAGACCTCCTGAAGTCTTCAGATACACTGGAACACTTAACTCAAAGCTGTCTTAGCCCTTAAGGAGGCAGAATTGGCTCATGTAAAGCCATACAGAGTCCTGCCTTTGTGCATACCTCACCCCACATCCCTCTCCTGGCCCCAGTAAAAGATCAGCTGAGACCTAGGCTTGGCCTCCCATCCCATTCTGGGAGGCTCCCACCTGTAATGAGAAGGACATTTCTGATCTGGCAGCCTCCCATCCTATGAGGAGTGTCCTATGAGTGCTACAAGTCCCATCCTGTGAGAACAAGTCAGAGAGCCATAGAATCCTAGAATGGCTTGAGTTGGAAGGGACCTCAATGTAAGAAGGACATTGAGACACTTGAACATGTCCAGAGAAGGCCAACGAGGCTGGGGAGGGGTTACAGTCTCAAGTTGTGCCAGGGGAAGTTAAGGCTGGAGGTGAGGAGAAAGTTCTTCCCAGCAAGAGTCATTAGCCACTGGGATGTGCTGCCCAGGGAGGTGGTGGAATCCCTGCCCCTGGAGGTGTTCAAAAAGGAATTGGATGTGGCACTTGGTGCCATGGTCTAGTCCTGAGGTCTGTGGTGCCAGGTTGGACTTGATGACCTTTGAGGTCTCTTCCAACCTTGGTGATTCTGTGATTGTAGTTCTGCCTGTAAATACAGCTTCCATTTGCTCCCAGCTGAGCTGGCCTGGCAAAGTTAATGTTGGGGGAGACATTTCAACCCACCACACAGTGTTCCACCACCCTCATAGCAGAGAACCCCTTCCTAATGTCTGATCTAAATCTACACTGCTCTGATTGAAAACAATTGCCCTGTGTCCTATGAGTCCCCTCCTGTGAGGACAAGCCCTGTGAGGTCCATTCAAGAAGTCCTATGATTTCTATGAGTCTTATGAGTCCCCCTCTATGAGAACAAGCCCAGAGAGGTCCATTCAAGAAGTCCTATGAGCTCTATGAGTCTTATGCCTCCCCTATGAGAACAAGGCCAGTGAGGTCCATTCAAGAAGTCCTATGAGTTTTATGAGTTTTATGAGTCCTCTCCTATGAGAACAAGTCCTGAGAGGTCAATTCTTCTCCAAGAAGAAGTCCTATGAGTTCTGTGAGTTCTGAGTCCCCTCCTGTGAGAACAAATCCTATGACTCCTATGACTCCTGCCCTGTGAGAAACCAGCTTCCCACCAAAAGACTAAGCAGGTTATTCCTGCATCTGACTGCAGGCTGGTCAGAAGGGGAAGACAGTTTTGATGGAGGGTAGGAAGAGCAAATGTACTGCAGAGGTTTTTCTGTCTACTGAGAAGAATGTGACTGACTGAGGTTTGCTGGCCAGGGGAGAGTCCTGGCATCTCTGAAGAGTCAACAAGTGGAATTGTCCTGGGACTTTCCTCGTTTGTAAAGATGTCATCAGCTCGTTAAGCAATGTCAGAAAGAGCCCCAGCCCCCTCTTATCACTGTGCAATCTGAGGAGGAGTCTCCTAGCCCCAGCTGCAGAAACCAGACCTACCTCCACGTGGCCCTGAGAGTGAGGAGAATCTGGTGCCTGAGCACACCGTGAGCTGTGCAAGTCAACACACAGGGCTGCCACAGCAGCAGGGCTTGGGAGTGCTTCTGTCCCCAAGGCTTCGTCAGGGAGGCACGTGGCCAGCCAGAGCACATTGGATGGCCACTGCTGCAGGATGTGCCTGCTTATCTGCTGCCCTCACCCAGGAACAGAACAGAACAGAACAGAACAGAATAGAATAGAATAGAATAGAATAGAATAGAATAGAATAGAATAGAATAGAATTAAGCAGGTTGGAAGAGACCTTTGAGATCATCCAGTCCAACCTTTCACCCAACACCATCTGATCAACTAAACCATGGCACCAAGTGCCTCAGCCAGGCTCTTCCTAAACACCTCCAGGGATGGTGAATCCGCCACCTCCCTGGGCAGCACATCCCAATGGGCAATCACTCTCTCTAGGAAGAACTTCTTTCTAATACCCAGCCTGAACATCCCCTGGCACAGCTTGAGACTATGTCCTCTTGTTCTGGTGCTGGGTGCCTGGCAGAAGAGACCAACCCCCACCTGGCTACAACCTCCCCGCAGAGAGTTGCAGAGAGCAAGAAGGTCTCCCCTGAGCCTCCTCTTCTCCAGGCTAAGCAACCCCAGCTCCCTCAGCCTCTCCTCACAGGGCTGTGCTCCAGACCCCTCCCCAGCTTTGTTGCCCTTCTCTGGACACCTTCCAACATCTCAACATCTTTCCTAAGCTGAGGAGCCCAGAACTGGACACAGGACTCAAGGTGTGGCCTAACCAGTGCTGAGCACAGGGCACAATGACCTCCCTGCTCCTGCTGGCCACACTGTTCCTGATGCAGGCCAGGATGCCCTTGGCCTTCTTGGCCCCCTGGGCACACTCCTGGCTCCTGTTCAGCTGCTGTCCACCAGTTACCCCCAGGTCCCTCTCTGCCTGGCTGCTCTCAGCCACTCTGACCCCAGCCTGTGGCACTGCCTGGGGTTGTTGTGGCCAATGTGTAGTACCTGGCACTTGGATGTGTTCAATCTCATGTCCTTGGCCTCTGCCCATCTGTCCAGCCTGGCAAGGTCCCTCTGCAGAGCTCTCCTACCCTCTAACAGATCAACTCCTGCCTCTGGGCTGCCCCTGAGACTGTCAGCTTGTGCTCTCCTAGAAAGCTCCTGGTGGCGAGCTGTCAGGGCTTGCTACTGCTGCCATCCTTGACCTGTGCTCATGGTGATGTGGTTGCAGAATCAAGGATGTGTTGGTTGGGAAGTGGGAAGATATCTCCCTGGAGATATTCAAGGTGAGGCTCAACAAGGCCCTGGGCAACCTGATCTAGTTGGGGATGCCCCTGTTGACAGCAGGGAGGTTGGACTGAATGGCCTTTGGAGGTCCCTTCCAGCCTGGACCATTCTGTGACTCTGTGTGTGATTTCCCTCTGGATTTCCTTCTGGCAATCCTTCCTCCCTTTGTGGCTGTTAATGAAGGCCAGAGCAGCCAAAACTGGGCATCATTTCAAGTGCCAGCAATAAACAGGGATGAATCCCTGCCTCAGGCTCTTAGAGTGGCCATACTGGTCAGGAGAGAGGACCTCTTGGTACAGGATCCTGCTTCCAGCATGGGGGGGATGTGTTTGGCCTGCAGTCATGTTACAATAGCTGGCTGGTGTGGTCTCTGTAATTTAGGGGTTTCTGGCATCCTTGCCATTAGCTTTAGTAGCACTTTGGTCTCATTGGTAGTTTAATGGCTTTTGCTTCTCTGGATCACACATCAAGGATGTTCTGTAGTTCTTCACATGAGCTAACTGGTGTGGGAAAGAGGCTTACAAGTGCTTGGGCCCATCTGGAGTCCAAGAACTTGATCCTCAGTTGTGCTGCATTTTATCTACTCTTTGATAAAGGTCACAGGGCTGTCAGGTCCTCTAGACTCCATTTATGTGATGTCCCCAGCATCTGATCTCCCTCAGGGCTGTGCAGCAGAGACTGCATTGGTGGGTGTATGGGGTCCATGCAGAGAGGGCAGAAGCTTTGGAGCTCAGTGGTGTGTGCTGCACAAGATCAGCTTTCCCCCTTGCCTGATCTCCTCCCCATTACCCTGCTCTCACAGTCCATGTCTCTGCTCCAGGTAACAAGTGATGGGATGAGAGGAAATGGCCTCAAGTTGCAGCAGGGGAGGTTTGGGTTGGACATGAGGAACAATTTCTTCACTGAAAGGGTCATCAGGCACTGCAACAGGCTGCCCAGGGCAGTGGTGGAGTCACCATCCCTGGAGGTGTTTAAAAGATGTCTGCGTGAGTATCTCAGGGACATGAGCTTCTGGAGCCCTGGAGAAGGCTGCCCAGAGAGGTTGTGGAGTCTCCTCTGGAGACTTTCAACAGCTGCCTGGATGTGTTCCTGTGTGGACTGCCCTAGGTCATCCTGCTCCTGCTGGGGGGTTGGACTTGATGATCTCTGGGGGTCCCTTCCAACCTCTAATGTTCTATGATTCTATGATCTAACAGTTGCTTGGAAGGAGAGGTTGGGTTATGGTTGCACTTGATGACCTTGAGGTCTTTTCCAACCAGGCAATTCTATGACTCTATGAATTCTTACAGCCAGGGAGCACCAGGCAGCCTCCCCCATCCTCCCTAGTGCCTCCCTTGTTTCCTCTGGTGTCCTCCTGGGCCAAGACAAGACCTCCAGCCACGCTCCTCAGCCTGGATGGTGGATGGGGTGGCTGGAGTGCCACAGCCAGCCATGTCCCCTGGGTATCCAAGCAGTCCCTCTGGCTCAGCCCAGCTGTTGTCTCAGCATTTCCATCCGGGAAGAGAGCCTGGTCAATCTCTTTCTCTTCACAAAAAAAGAGAGAGAAGCCAAGGAAGTCTGGAAGGGAGGGGAGACAAACACATCTGCACCTGGGAAATGTCATGTTTGGTTTTTCAACTCCAAATGGGCAGTGACAGCAGCTCCGTGGGGGTGTAAGTAGGGGGAGCAGGGCAGATTTATAGCCGTGGGTCAGGCTCCAGCTGAGCCAAGCATTCTGCCTAGCATCAGTTTTATGAAGGAGATGAAGTGCAGAACCTCAAGTGCAGGCACCCTCTGAGAGGAGAAATACTGGAAGAGCAGGAACAGGGAGTGCACACCCAGAGGCCATCCTGCCCTTCTCCTGCTCTGGGCTGGCTCTCTCCTTTCAGGGGTTTGGGAAGGGTGGGGATGCCAGTGATCAGGCACGGGCAGACCCCAGCAGCTCCTGGGATTGCTGCCACAAGGCTGTAGAAGCCATGTGCTGGAAGCCACGAGCAAAGCAGCTGGAGGCTGAGGCAAACAGGAGTCAACCACTGCCTTCTTTCAAGCCAAAAGAAAACTCACAGCAGTTCCCAGCCCTGCAGGAGGGAGCAACACAAGATGGAGAGCTGAAACCGCTCAGACAGCTCCAAATTCAACACCCTGTTGGGCATCCAAACCACCGCTCTGAGGAGATGCTGCAGAGATTTTCACAGCCCCACAGAACACAAGGACCCTGGTGCTAGGGTTTCACTTTCTGGCCACTTAGCCAGCCTGAATCTCTTGTCAGTTCAGAGCCTCATACAAAAGATTAAGCAAAATCACCAGAGGCTCCCAGTTCTCACAGAGATAAATGTGGTGCAGACCTTCCTCACGGATGTGGGTGACATTGTCACTTCATCACTGGCCCCTCCTGAAAGCTGTGTTTCAGCTGGGCTTTGACACAGAATTGATGGATGATGCAATGGAGCATTGTGACTCTAATGCCTCCAAATTGTCCCTCCCTTGGCAAGGCCTTTTCATGCACCTCTTCAAAGGCAGATCCTGCCCCTTCCCATGTGAAGAGCTGACAAGGAAAGCCATGGCAGAGAGGAAGAAAGTGCCTCTTGTGTTGAGGTTGATTCTCCTTCTTCCCCAAGTCTTTAAACTGAGGCAGGTAAAGGTTTTTGAGAGGTAATTGTGTCATGGTTTCATTAGGCCTCGAGGGTGAGGGTTTGATGTGGGTGTTGTGGTGATGTAGGAGTTGTGGTGGTGTAGATATTGTGGTGATGTAGGAGTGGTGATGTAGGAGTTGTGGTGATGTAGATGTGGTGATGTAGGAGTTGTGGTGATGTAGAAGTGGTGATGTAGTTGTGGTGATGTAGAAGTTGTGGTGATGTAGTTGTGGTGATGCAGTTGTGGTGATGTAGATATGTTGATGTAGAAGTTGTGATGCTGTAGATGTGGTGATGCAGGTTTTGTGGCGATACAGATTCACAGATCACATTGGGTTGGAAGAGACCTTCAGAGGCCATCTTGTCCAACTGTCCTGCAGTGAGCAGGGACACTTCCAATTAGATCAGGCTGCCCAGGGCCACATGAAGGCTGATCAGCACCTCCCAGCCAGCTCCCCTCAGCTTACACACTGGGCATGATGTCCTTATGGTATGGAATATTTCTTTGGCCAGCTAGGGTTATCTGTCCTGCCTGTACCCCCTCCCAGCTTCCTGTGCCCCTCCAGCCTGCTGGCTGGCAGAGATGAGGAGCTGAACAAGCTTTGGCTTAGGATGAACACAGCTTACCCACAGCTACAAACCCCTGTGTGTTATCAATGGTGTTCTCACACTGAATCCAAAACACAAGCCTGAAGCAGCTACTAGGAAGATAATTAACTCCCTTCCAGCTGAAAACAGGACAGATTCCCACAGAAAGCTGAAAGCATTCCCTAAATTGTCAGCAACCAAGGCAGGGATTCTTGTACCCCTGGTTTAAAAGCTGCCTTGGACAGGTAGATGTCTTGTGTTGACCTCAGGTCATCACTAAAGAAACCATAATAACCACTCCTTTGTGCAACATCTGAGACCCCCAGCATGGTGGGGTTGGAAGGGACCTCTGGAGATCATCCAGTCCAACCCCCCCTGCTCCAGCAGGGCACCCACAGCAGCTTGCAGGGAGCACAGTGCCCAGCTGGGCTTGGAAGCTCTCCACACAGAGACTCCACAACCTCTCTGGGCAGCCTGCTCCAGGCCTTCAGCACCCTCACAACAAACAACTTTCTCCTCCTGCTCAGATGGAACCTTCTGGGTTCCAGTTTGTGCCCACTGCCCCTTGTGCTGTCCGTGGGGTCCACTGAACAAAGTCTGGCCCCAGCCTCTTGGCTGTGGGTGGAGGGTTTTCATAGCCCCTGAAAACACTCAGCAATGTCTGGCCTGTGCAGCAAGCTCCTATGAGGACAGACTGAAAGAGTAGGGGCTGTGCAGTCTGGAGAAGAGAATCCTCCAAGGAGACCTCATTGTGGCCTTCCAGGATCTGCAGGGGGCTACGAGCAAGCTGGGGAGGGACTTCTGAGGGTGTCAGGGAGTGATAGGACTGGGGGGGATGGAGCAAAACTAGAAATGGGGAGATTCAGCTTGGATGTTGGTGTCTCACCACCCAGGAGGGTGGTGAGAGCCTGGCACAGGTTGCCCAGGGAGGTGGTGGCAGCCTCCTGCCTGGAGGTGTTTTGCAGCCAGGCTGGATGTGGCTGTGAGCAACCTGCTGCAGTGTGAGGTGTCCCTGCCCATGGCAGGGGGTTGGAACTGGCTGAGCCTTGAGGTCCCTTCCAACCCTGACAATTCTATGATTCCATGGGGCTGGGGAACTGGGGAGCCTTTGAGCAACATCCTCCATCACTTGGGGTGGGACACAGGGATGGGTGGATGTTGATCATCAATTTTTAGAGTTATTTGGGTTGGAAGGGACCTTCAAGATCATCCAGTTCCAACCCTCCTGCCATGGGAAGGAACACCTCCAACCAGCCCAGGTTGCTCAAGGCCTCATCTCCAGACACACCTTCAGGCAGGGGGGAAGCCACAGCCCCCCTGGGCAACCTGTTCCAGTGTCTCCCCACCCTGAGAGAGCAGGATGCTCTGTGGGAACGTGTGGGACTTCATGCAGGAGAGGCCAATTGGAGCTGGTAGGATCTTGATCCAAATGACATGGAAGCACTTTGGGCAAGCTGTGGAGCTCCTCACCCTTGGATGCAGCAGATGATAGAGGCTTTTGTAGCCTGGAGGGGAGACCATGGGGGGAAAAGGGATTGATTCAGATGCTCTATTGACATCTGAGGCCAGCCTGACTCTGGCATTGTGCTTGTGCTGTTAGAAGGAAATGGAGCATTGTCCACACACCTTGGGACCGCTGCGGAAGGGGACGGTCAGCTCAGCCTTGTTCCTTGGGAGCAAAGCCCCAATTGGGAGCAGAGTTAAGCAGAGCAAAGCCATGTCAAAAGGGGGGATATAATGCTGGATTACAGGGAGTCCCTGGGGTGGCATTGAGCTGCCCAGCCCGATGGTCAGCTCAGGCATTAGCCCGCATTGTGCCGGCCGTTCCCCCCGCAGCCTCTGCCTCGCAGCAAAGCCCTGAGCTGCCCCTTCCCTCGGAGCCTGGCGTTTGTGCTGGCATGGAGTCCTTGACAGGTTGCCCTTTTGTTCACACCAGCAGCTCCCCAGGAATCTTTCCACAGGCATTTTGATCCCACAGCATGTCAATGGTGGCCCGGAAAGGGATGGATCCCGGCCCTGGGGTACCCCAAAGGAGTGGAGAAGCTGAAGGTCTATTGAGGAGAAGAATACCCTGAGTCAGCAGGTGGGACACAGGAACCCTTAATCCCGAATCATTTTCCTTGCTGGCTTCCCCCCTCTCTCCCTCCCCCCCCTTTTTTTTTTTTTTAAGGTTTTTAGGGGGGTTTTAGGTTGGAATTATGACTATTATGGGCTGCAGCAGCGGCGAGGCGTGGGCTGGCCGCCTGGGAGAGCGATATTATTCCCCTCCTTTTGTGCCTGGTCCCATGTTTGAATTGAGAAACAAAGCCCAGCAGCTTGTGCCTCCTGTTGGAAGCCTTCCTATCCCGCTGGGGATCCAGGACCTTTTCATCTCAGCCCATAGACTCTATAGGGCTTCTGCTTCTTCCCATCTTTAAGTCTTTAGTAAATATCATAAAAGGGAAAAGAAAGGCGATCCCCAGGGCTTGGGAGGGTTTTTTACCTTCCCTGCATTAAAAAGAGGGAAGGAGGAGGGGGGGGGGGGGGGGGGGGGGGGGAGAAAAAGAAGAGAGATTTAACCTCATTTTTTATCATTTTTCATGCAGAGCTTGCAGAGTAAATAGTGTTTAGCCCCCATTTGGCAGGCTGGAGGCCCCGTGGAACGGGGTTTCTGGTAATCTTCCTGCATGCACACCCAGATTTTGGGGGGATTCAGAGCCTGAGCCAAGCTGCTGTTCCTGTGGCAGCAGCTGTCAGATGCAGCTGGGGGAAGGAAAGCAAAGCAGGCAAATATTTACCAGGCAAATATGAGTTTGGGTGCTTCCCACCCAGTGGATGCCAAGGCTGCCGGCGGGGTAGGAAGGGAAAAGGGTTCCTTGGTCCCAGTAGAAACCAGCTAGAGACAATTCAGCTTCTCACCAGGGACCCTAAAGTTAATCCACCTGTGAGTGGACTCACAGAACCACACAATTGTGGAATGATAGATTCATGGAATGGTTTGGGTTGGAAGGGACCTTCAAGATCATCCAGTTCCAACCCCCCCTGCCGTGGGCAGGGACACCTCCCACCAGCCCAGGCTGCTCAAGGCCTCATCCAGCTTGGCCCAGGGAGGGGACATCCACAGCCTCCCTGGGCAACCTGTTCCAGTGTCTCCCCACCCTCACTGGAAAGAATTTCTTCTTAAGCTCCAGCCTCAGTCTCCTCTCTCCCAGCTCAAAGCCATTGTCCCTTGTCATCACTCCCAGCCCTTGTCCAAAGTCCCTCCCCAGCTCTCCTGCAGCCCCTTCAGGTACTGGGAGGCTGCTCTGAGGTCTCCCTGGAGCCTTCTCTTCTGCAGGCTGAACAGCCCCAACTCTCCCAGCCTGTCCCCATAGGAGAGGTTCTCCAGCCCTCTGATCATCTTTATGACCTCCTCTGGACCCTCTCCAGCAGTTCCAGGTCCTTCTTGGCTTGGGGGCCCCAGGACTGGACACAGTGCCGTGGCTGGGGGTCTCACAAGAGCAGAGCAGAGGAGTAGAATCACCTCCCTCACCCTGCTGAATAATGGCAGAGCCAAAACAGTGGAGGCTGCGTCCTGATGCTGGTGGGGAGGAGACTACATTGCTGCTAATAAGGGAACTCTTTAAAACCCTTCAGCTTCTTTTAATTTGCCATTTCAAATTGGATGTGGATGTTTGGAGGGATCTCTTCCTTTTCCATGTAGTTTTGGATTATCCAATGGAAGGCAATTCAAACCAGGAGAGAAATGTTTCCCTCTTTTTGTTTTCCTTGTTGTTGTTTTGGTTTAAGTCCAAGCTGTGGCCTTGCCTTGGCTTTCCCAAGCCCAGGAGAAATTGCTTCAATCTGAACCAAGCCCCCCAGAAATGTCTCTGTTCCACTTAGATGCTTCTCACTGGGCAGAGCAAAGTGCCTCCTCCATGAGCCTTCAAGAAGAGAGGCGACACTCTGAGTTCTGGCTGAAGCACACACACACTGCCTAACCAGGTCTAGGTTTGACACCCAGGAGCTTGGCAAAAGCCTCCACTCGGCTTCCCAGCTCTGGTGGTGTGCTCTGACAGCAGCTGCAGTTGCACAATTCCTTGTTATTTCCTATGCTGGGGAGCTTCATGGCCGTAGGTTGCTTGGCACACGCTCTGGGGATGGCACTTCTTGTACCAATAATGATCTTCACATGTGGCTGTTGCTCATTCTACACCCTCTGAGGTTTTGTTTTCCTTCAAAGGCCTTCCCAGCCTGGGCTTTGAGTTGCCTCCATCTGAGATACAGGAAGGGTTTCTCTGCAGAGCAGTCACTGCCCCTGCTTCTGCTGGGCCAGGAGGGTGATGGAGGTGCTGCACGGCTTCAAAGCTGTTTGGGGGGCTTGGAGGATTCCTCAACCACAGTCATGGAGTTATTAGGGTTGGAAGGGACCTCAAGGATCATCTAGTTCCATGCCACATGCCCTCTGCAGAGAGCTGCATCTTAGAGACACTCATCTTGTAGAGTCACAGAATCACAGTGTGGTGAGGATTAGAAGGGACCTCTGGACATCATCTAGTCAAGCAGGACACCCACAGCAGCTTGCCCAGGAGCGCAGTGCCCAGCTGGGCTTGCAAGCTCTCCACACAAGGAGACTCCACAACCTCTCTGGGCAGCCTGCTCCAGGCCTCCAGCACCCTCACAACAAACAACTTTCTCTTCCTGCTCACATGGAACCTCCTGGGTTCCAGTCTGTGCCCACTGCCCCTTGTGCTGTCCCTGGGGTCCACTGAACAGAGTCTGGCCCCAGCCTCTTGCCCCCCACAGCTCCTTTAGCTCTTGCTGAGCATTGCTCAGCTGCCCTCTGGGGCTGCTCTTCTGCAGGCTCTCAGCCCCAGGGCTCTCAGCCTTTGCTGCTCCCAGAGCTGCTCCAGGCCCCTCAGCAGCTTTGTAGCCTCCCCTGGACTCTCTCCAGCAGTTCCCTGCCTCTCCAGCAATGTCAGCCAGGTGAGGACTGGTTCCCAGCTCCAGGACAATCTAATGCAGATGGGGGGAGGTTAGGGATGGGGTAATAGGCACAGGCTGCACTAAGTGCTTCTGCTGGCACTGGAACACAGCAGCCAATGGAATGTCTCACACCTCACCAATATCCAGGCCTTGAAGTAGGGCACAACTCAGGAGCCAAAATTTGTCCATGCTATTTGCTGTCTAATTAGGAGCTCACAGAAGAAACCCAGCCCATTCCCAAGAAACCCCTGAGGAGCAGAAGGGCTTAAACTCCCCATGACTCTCATTTTCAGGACCTTGTTCAGCTGCCCTGAGCCCAGGTCTCTACTGGTACAAATATAACTGGAACAGAACTGAGTTTGCTGCCATCATGGCTTGGAGAAGTTGCAAGAAAACACATCTTGGTCTGTGAGAGCATGGGAGGAGATCAGTGCCCTCTCCTCTCTTCTCCCTCTCCCTCTCCCTCTCCCTCTCCCTCTCCCTCTCCCTCTCCCTCTCCCTCTCCCTCTCCCTCCCCTCCCCCTCCCCTCCCCTCCCCTCCCCTCCCCTCCCCTCTCCTCTCCTCTCCTCTCCTCTCCTCTCCTCTCCCTCTCCCTCTCCCTCTCCCTCTCCCTCTCCCTCTCCCTCTCCCTCTCCCTCTCCCTCTCCCTCTCCCTCTCCTCCCCCTGTCCTCTCTCCCTGCTGGGAGCGATGGGACCACCAGCAGCCCCGTCCTGCAGGAGGGCTGCGCCGCGCCACGTCGCTGGCAGCAAAAGGCGCTGCGGCTGCTCGACCTGGAGGAGCTTGCCTGGTATCGCTGGGTCGCTTTCGAGCTGCTCGCTCGGGGTGTGTGGGCGAGGGGTGGGTCGGTGTCTGCCTGCTTCCCGGGCTGGTGAGGAATGCAGCTCGAACGGCTTCTCTCTGAAGCTTTGGATCCAGCTCACTAGAGCTCTGCAGGTTCCCCAAGGACTCTAATAATTGGTACATTTGCTTTGCTTTCCCTCATTATTTCCAAGTTTTCCAGCTCTGCCGCCAGAGGAGCCTGCATTCTGTGCAATTATTACTCCAAACTTTGAAAACATTAAGTAGGGGAGGGGAAAAAAAAGAGAAGAAAAAAAAAAAGAGGGAGAGAAATGAAAAATGAGGGCATTCAAACAAGTAAAGCAGCAGAGCACCGAGTGTGAATTGTGGCTCTGCCCTGTGGTTTGACTGGGATGGGTTTGTTCCACCCGTGGCGAGCTCTTGGAGAAGGGGGTAGGTGGTTGAAGTGGGTTGTTTGGCTTAATCTCCCTGCTGTCAGAGTGGCAGTCCCTGGAGAAGGCAGATCTATAGAGCAATGTGCCTCCCCTTTGAAAGGCACTGCACATGCCCAGCTCCCAGCAAAGGACTTTTGTTCTGCTCTGATTTATCCTGCTCTCCGGGGCAGAGAGAAGTGGCTGTCATGGTTGCAAGGATTACTCACTACTGGAGGCAAGGGTGGACTGGGCCAGAATAATTTGTTCTCTTGACTAGGCATGAGAATCCTGATCCCCCTTCCCCTCTCTCCAGCCCCCTGCCCCCTGTCCCTCCCTCGCAGAGGGATGCTGGCTCCTGTGGTCCTGCGTGCTGCAGCTCTGTCCCGGGGCTGGCCGGAGCCAGCTCTGCTCCCTGCTGGCCAAGGGCTTGGGAAACGCCTGACACAGGCTGGGGCAGCGGTTTGCAAGTGGAGCAGGGGAGGTTTAGGTTGGGCATTAGGAGGAAGTTCTGCACAGTGGGAGTGGTGAAATGGAATCATGGAATTGGTTCATTTGGGAAAGACCTCTGAGATCATCGAATCCAACCATCACACACTGGGAACAGGTTGCCCAGGGAGGTGGTGAAGGAACCCATCCCTGGAGACATTCGAGGTCAAAGCTGATGTGGCCCAAACTTGATGTTGGAGATGTTCTTGCTCACTGCAGAGGAGTTGGACAAGATGACCTTTGAGGGTCCCCTCCAGCCCAATGCATTCTGTAGGTTTGTTAGTCCCTTCCCCTCACATTGCCAGCCTCAGGGAATGATACCTGGGGACACTCCTGTCCCTTACCCAGGGCTGAAAAAGGGATACCAAGGCTGAGCATCTCACCCAGAGTGGTGGAGATCACCTCCTGCAAACAGCACAGAATCATAGAATCACAGAATTCTCAGGGTTGGAAGGGACCTCAAGGCTCAGCCAGTCCCAACCCCCCTGCCATGGGCAGGGACACCTCACACTCCAGCAGGTTGCTCACAGCCACCTCCAGCCTGGCTGCAAACACCTCCAGGCAGGAGGCTTCCACCACCTCCCTGGGCAGCCTGTGCCAGGATCTCACCACCCTCATGGGTTAGAATTTCTTCCTGACATCCAATCTGCATCTACCCATTTCTAGTTTGGCTCCATTCCCCCTAGTCCCCCTCTAGTCCCCCCCCCAGCAGCTTCATTGCAGCCCCTTCGATACCTGCCTGAGGGTGAGGAGCACCACCCTGGAGGTGACCACTTCTCCCCTGTGACTCTGAAAGACAATTGGACATCCCTAGCTCAGACATAACCCAGAGGGCTACCAAGCCACAAAGTGCAAGGCATGGGGGCTTTCACCACACCCACAGTTTGCTTATCCACTTCAGTGCAAGTTCTCCATGAGCAGCATCTTCTAACTACACACATGGTGCCCAGCATGGTGTGGCCCAGCTGGGACAAGGTTCTTAAGTACTACTTCAAAGCAAGGAAAGCCTGTGCTTAGGGCTGTTCAGTGTGGAGAAAAGAAGGCTCTGAGGAGGCCTCACAGAAACCTTCCAGTACCTGAAAGGGGCTACAGGAGAGCTGGGGAGGGAGTTCTGCCAAGGGCTTGTAGGGATAGGACAAGAGGGAAGTGCTTGAAGTTTTGAGAAGGGGAGATGTAGATTGGGAATTAGGAAGAAATTCTTCCCAGTGAGGGTGGTGAGAAACTGGAACAGGTTGCCCAGGGAGGCTGTGGATGCCTCCTCCTTGCAAGTGTTCAAAGCCAGGCTGGAGGAGGCCTTGAGCAGCCTGGGCTGGTGGGAGGTGTCCCAGTTGGAACTGGATGATCTTTACAGTCCCTTCCAACCCAAACACTTCTATGAATCCACAAACCTGCTGCCGGTGTAGAGATGCCCCAGGGGGCTCCTGGAGGAGCCACGGGAGCGAGCCCTTGTCCACCTCACAGAGCACAGAAGCCTCAGAGGACTCTGTTTCTCCGTGCTAGGGGTCAGCTGCCAGCATCATCCGCTCCCTCATTCCAGTGCAGGACGTGGCTTCACTTATCTGCTCCCTGCGTTTTTCTGCCTGTTTGTTTTTGTTTTCATCCTCTGAGGAGGGTGGTGGCTCCACATGCAGAGGGCCAGCCACCTCTGAAACCCAGCTCCAGAAGCTCTTTTCATGCTCTATAAATTTTATTGGAAGCTCTGCTTCGCTCGGAGGGGTTTTGGGGTTGGGTTGGTTTTGGAGGCTGGGTTTCTTCTTCTTCTCCTTTTTTTCCCTCCCTCAGTAACGTGCCATGAAAAGGCTCATTAAAAAAGTGAGCTCCTTGTCCTGATTAAGCCTTCCAAGCAGGCAGAGGTGACACATGCTAATGACATTTCCAGCAGGGCCGGTCCCCAGGGACTCCTGCTGCTTATTGCCGGCCGAGCACCGCGTGTTGGACGCTGGAAAGGTTGCTCTTGGCTGCAGCCTTCATTTGTAGTGGAGAAACGCCTGCGGGAGCCAGGCGGTTGCCGTCTCTCTCCGGCAGGACTAGGAGACTTTGTTCTCCAGACGCATCTCCCGGAGTGTCCTCCTGCGGGCAGAGGCTGTTCCCGGCTCTCCGGAAGGGCTCGGGAAGATGAGGAGTGGACATCCTCTGGCGTCCGCACAGCTCCTCACAGCACGTCCCGAGCTGCTGACGGAGGAGTTCTGCGAGGCACCGGAGCGCCTGTCTACACCAGGTTGTTTTGTTAACCTCAGACTGCTGCCTGGCCCCTGCCAAGGCTCTGATGTTCTTGGAAAACCCCGGGATAATGAGCAGCCTTCCCAAAACAACAGCTGACTGAGCCGGCCGGCCCCGAGCCCCAGCGGACGGGAGCGAGCCGCAGCGCCCTGCGCCGCACGGCAGCCCCTTTCCCCCTCGCTGCCCGGGTTTGGTGATGGGGAGGCTCTTCCTTTACCCCAAAGCCTCCCCTACCGCCTCCCTTACGAGACAAATCTGACTTCTGGTGAAGGTCCTGGGATGGAGGTGTCACAAAAACCTCAGCCCTTGGGAGAGCCCTAAGCTGAAGTCCTTTTCAGCCCCTTTCTGATGGAAACCGAGAAGCCAGTCCAGCTGGAGGAAGGAAGAACCAGGAATGCGCTCAGGCTGGGTCAAGGACATGCCCTGGGGCCACCCAAGGTGTGCTGGATGGAGGGCAGAGCCTGCTCCGGGCTATGCCAAGCAGCCTTAGCTGTGCTGACATTTCTCCTCTTGGACCTAGCTGCACAAGGACACAGGGCAGAAGAAAAGGCTCACACCCTGCCAGCTTCTCCTGCCCTTAGCAAACACCCAGTGCCTCACACACAGAGTGTTTCATGTAAACCTTGATGTGTACCAGCGAGATGTACTTGGTGCTGAGGCCCAACAGCTTTGCTGTTCTCAGAGGGTCTTGGCCATTGTGGCCAAGAAACATAAGGGCTCTGGAAACGCTTTGTTGGGCCAGGAGTGGAGAGAGTCTGTTGAGAGAAGGTTACCATGTTATAGAAGCAAGAGAAGGGGAGTTGTATTTTGCCTGGCACGGGGTGGTTGTTTTCCCTTAGGCAGAGCTATGCACAGCACACAGCTCATGGCTGCTTCTTTGCTGAGGTCTTGTTCCTTTTGGCTTCAGCAGCTCTGGGTCAGGGAGGCAAAGCTGAGGTCTGTCCGGCCGTGTGGGAGGTGGGGAAGGGGAAAGATGCAAAGGGCAGGACAGAGCAGTCCCTGCTGCTGGGGCCCAGAACCCATCTGGTGTGAGCAGGCACAGCCCTTGAAGGCTCCTGAGCTGCCAGCACAGGTTCCAGGGTCCATGCAAAGGGCAGGACAGAGCAGTCCCTGCTGCTGGGGCCCAGAACCCATCTGGTGTGAGCAGGCACAGCCCTTGAAGGCTCCTGGGCTGCCAGCACAGGTTCCAGGGTCCATACAAAGGGCAGGACAGAGCAGTCCCTGCTGCTGGGGCCCAGAACCCATCTGGTGTGAGCAGGCACAGCCCTTGAAGGCTCCTGGGCTGCCAACACAGATTCCAGGGTCCATGCAAAGGGCAGGACAGAGCAGTCCCTGCTGCTGGGGCCCAGAACCCATCTGGTATGAGCAGGCACAGCCCTTGAAGACTCCTGGGCTGCCAACACAGGTTCCAGCCAGGGCCAGTGCAGGCCAGTCCCAGCCAGCATTCAGTCCAGCAGCTACTCTGAGCTTCTCCCTCCTGATCCCAGTTGCTCCCAGCTTGGTAGCTCAAAGGATCCCTTTCAGATAAGCCAATGTGGACTGCCCTGGTATGAGCTTGAGCTGAATTTGGTCTCCAGCACAGGGAGGATGCTCTGGACCAAATTTTTCTACATCAGGGTTTTTCACCAGCTGAAGGTATTGGAAATGAGTAGGTCATGGAGGTGGTGGAGCATCCCTGACTTGGCTCTCAGCAGAGTGAGTCCTCATGAGAATGGTGGGATGAAAAAGCAGGGTGGCCACAGCACCCAGCATCAGGGGCAGCAAGAAGGGATGACCCCTAACACAGAGACACAGTGGAAGGGTGCATAGAGCTCTTTTTTGCCTGCCACACTGAGGGGTTTCTATTCAAACAGGGCAGCTGAGCACAGCAGCATCTGGATTTGGGTGGTGTGTGACCACCTCCACACTCTGCAGCACCTTTCAATGAGACAGCTGTGTGCAGCTCTCAGGGCTGAGGCTCAGCCCTGTCTGTTCTGCCTCTGCATCCTCTGCCCATGTTGGAGCAGCCTCTCAACCTCAGGGTCTTTGGTTATGTCCCAGCTCTTGGGAGGGAGTGGAGCAGCAGATCCACAAAGCAGATCAAGCAGCAAAGGACAGGGATGAATAGGCAGAAGTTCTCCATAGAGAGATTGGCCATTGGGATGTGCTGCCCAGGGAGGTGGTGGAGTCACCATCCCTGGAGGTGTTTAGGAAGAGCCTGGAGGAGGCATTTGGTGCCATGGTTGATTAGATGGCGTTGGATGATAGGTTGGACTTGATGATCTCAAAGGTCTTTTCCAACCTGGCTTATTCTATTCTATTCTATTCTATTCTATTCTATTCTATTCTATTCTATTCTATTCTATTCTATTCTATTCTATTCTAATCTATTCTATTCTATTCTATTCTATTCTATTCTATTCTATTCTGCTCTATCCTATCCTATTCTATTCTATTCTATGCTATGCTATGCTATGCTAAGCTATGCTAAGCTATGCTATGCTAAGCTATGCTATGCTATTTTATCTTCAGTGGTGCCCAGAAACAGGACAAGGGGCAAGGACACAAACTGGAACTCAGGAAGTTCCACCTGAAAATGAGGAGAAAATTATTTGTTGCTGGAGGCCTGGAGCCCACGGACCCCACGGACAGCACAAGGGGCAGTGGGCACAAACTGGAACCCAGAAGGTTCCATCTGAGCAGGAGGAGAAAGTTGTTTGTTGTGAGGGTGCTGAAGGCCTGGAGCAGGCTGCCCAGAGAGGTTGTGGAGTCTCCTGATGTGGAGAGCTTCCAAGCCCAGCTGGGCACTGTGCTCCTGGGCAAGCTGCTGTGGGTGCCCTGCTTGAGCAGAGGGGTCAGACTGGATGACCTGCAGAGGACTCTCCCAACCTCATCATGATGGGATGCTGGGATTAAGTTAGTTCTATGATTACTGAGAGTTTTCTGTCTGAAGGCTTTGTAGGAAGCCTGAACTTGAGTCCTGTGTCCAATTCTGGGCCACTCAATTCAAGAAAGATGTTGAGTTGCTTGAAAGTGTCCAAGGAAGGGCACCAAGGCTGGGGAGGGGTCTGCAGCCCAAGCTTTACAGGGAGAGGCTGAGGGAGCTGGGGTTACTTAGCCTGGAGAAGAGGAGGCTCAGGGGAGACCTTCTTGCTCTCTGCAACTCCCTGAAGGGAGGTTGTAGCCAGGTGGGGGTTGGTCTCTTCTCCCAGGCACCCAGCACCAGAACAAGAGGACACAGTCTCAAGCTGTGCCAGGGGAAGTTTAGGCTGGAGGTGAGGAGAAAGTTCTTCCCAGGAGTAATTTGCCATTGGGAGGTGCTGCCCTGGAGGTGTTCAAGAGTGGCTTGGATGTGGCACTTGGAGCCATGGTTTAGTTAGCCATGAGGTGCTGGGTGACAGGTTGGACTTGATGATCTCTGAGGTCTTTTCCAACCTCATTGATTCCATGACTCTGTGATTATTTCCAGGCACAGAGATGCACTCCTGTCCTGGCAGGAGCTTTTAGAGTTAAACAGGGACTGTAACTAAGGCTGGAGGGGGAAAAAAAAACCCAGCCTGAACCTTGCCAGAAATAGTGGTGAAAGGCAGCAGTTGTGGGAGGGGATGGAACAGGAGGCTTCTTTTCTTGATGCAGCTGAAAAAAGGGTGGCAAGAGCGCTGGCAGCTTTGCAGACAAACCCTCCCCCCCCTGCCCAGGGCTGTGCTGGGGGTCTGGTGGACTTTGCCTACCTCTTCCTTTGGGGTGCCAGCAATGGGAGCTGTGAGAGCCTCGCCTGCTTCCTCTTGGGTGGCTGCAGCAGCAGCTCGTGTTTGAAAGGGGCTGAACATCCCAGAGCAGAGCTGGACTTTGTTTCTGCGCCGCGCAGCTCATTCAGGGGGATTACAGGCGCTTTTCAGCCCCCTTACCACCTGGAGAGGCAAAGACAAGGGAGCGCCGGTTGCAACAGGCTACCCACCGAGCAGCCTTAGTTCTGCCACAGCCAAAGCTGCAGAAGGTTAAAAACGATCCAGGCAGGAGCTGGCCAAACAGTCTCCCGGGGCAGGGGATGCGTCGGGAATGCTGCTGCCGGCCGGCGCTGCCAGCCAAGGGCTTGGAGCCGTCAGCTGCCCATAGCCAAGGAGGCAGAATGTTCAGCCTCGAGGAGAGAAGGCTTGAGGGGAGACCTTACTACCGTGGCCCAGGGCATAAAGGGTGGCTACCAAGAGGGTGGAGGCTCCCTTTTGACAAGGAAAAGCCCAGGGGTGGTGGGGACAAGGTACTGCTGGGGACATTCCCAGGGGACTCCAGGAGAAACTGTTTCACGGTGAGAACAGTTGGACACTGGAATCATCTCCCAAGGGGAGTGGTGGAGTCCCCTACACTGTACAGTTTCAGCCCAGCTTGCCAGGGTGCTGGGCCAGCTCAGTTCAACTCTCCTATTATCTGGAAAGTTTGGAGCAGATGATCCTTGGGGTCCCTTCCAACCTGGCATGCTGCAAGTCTGTGAAGCTGAGCTGAAGGAGCCTCTGAAGGAAACTGTCTCTTGTGGTTTGCAAGGAAAAGAGGAGTGCACAAGGAGTGACATTGGAGGGTGAGGGGGCTGGGTTAAAGACCTGCATGGCTGGGGCAAACAAACCCTTCTAACCCTGTTTCCTGAGAGGGGTAATACTAGGGCTGAAGGGAGAGATGATGGAGGGCATCGAGGCATAGGGCCAGGTGTTATTGGCTGTCTTGGGAAAGGGGCTCTGCAACAGCTGCACATTTGCAGGTGACACCAAGCTGGGGGCAGGAGTTGAGCTGTTAAGAGGGTAGGACAGCTCTGCAGAGGGACCTTGCCAGGCTGGACTGATGGGCAGAGGCCAAGGGCAGGAGATTGAACACAGCCAAGTGCCAGGTGCTGCACATTGGCCACAGCAACCCCAGGCAGTGCTACAGGCTGGGGTCAGAGTGGCTGAGAGCAGCCAGGCAGAGAGGGACCTGGGGGTACTGGTGGACAGCAGCTGGACAGGAGCCAGAGGGCCAAGAAGGCCAATGGCATCCTGGCCTGCAGCAGGAACAGTGTGGTCAGCAGGAGCAGGGAGGTCATTGTGCCCTGTGCTCAGCACTGGTTAGGCCACACCTGGGCCCCTCAGATTAGAAAAGATGTTGAGCTGCTGGAAGGTGTCCAGAGAAGGGCAACAAAGCTGGGGAGGGGTCTGGAGCACAGCCCTGTGAGGAGAGGCTGAGGGAGCTGGGGTTGCTTAGCCTGGAGAAGAGGAGGCTCAGGGGAGACCTTATTGCCCCGAAGGGAGGTTGTAGCCAGGTGGGGGTTGGTCTCTTCTCCCAGGCAGCCAGCACCAGAACAAGAGGACACAGTCTCAAGCTGTGCCAGGGGAGGTTTAGGCTGGATGTTAGGAACAAATTCTTCCCATCAAGAGAGATTGGCCATTGGGATGTGCTGCCCAGGGATGTGGTGGAGTCCCCATCCCTGGAGGTGTTTAGGAAGAGCCTGGCTGAGGCCCTTGGTGCCATGGTTTAGTTGATCAGGTGGTGTTGGGTGATAGGTTGGACTTGATGATCTCTGAGGTCTTTCCCAACCTGGTCTATTCTATTCTATTCTATTCTATTCCATTCTATTCTATTCTATTCTATTCTATTCTATTCTATTCTATTCTATTCTATTCTATTCTATTCTATTCTATTCTATTCTATATCTCCTCTCCATGCTGATGTGTCCCCAGATGCAGTGTCTCCATGTCCTGCAGGGTGGGATGAAGTCATCCAAAGCTCCTTGCAGATAGTGCTCCTCCATTCCCTGCATTTCTGGAGCTGATGGAGAGCATCCCCAAAGGGCCACCACAGGGTGAAAACTTGAGGCCCCCTCTCACCCAGAGCAGCTGAGCAGCCCAGACCCTGAGCTTCAGTTTGAATAATACAACAAAGCTGAGGAAGGGTCTGGAGAACAGGGCTGGTGAGGAGCGGCTGAGGGAACTGGGGCTGCTTAGTCTGGAGGAGAGGATGAGGGGAGACCTCATTGCTCTCCACAACTCCCTGGCAGGAGGTTGGAGTCAGGTGGGGGTTGGCCTCTTCCCCCTATCAGGTGATAGAAGGAGAGGCACTGGCCTGACATTGTGCCAGGGGTGGGTTAGGTTGTGGATTAGGAAATATGTCTTTGCTGCAGGGGTGGTCAGGGATTGGCAGAGGCTGCCCAGGGAGCTGGTGGAGTCCCCAGCCCTGGGGGTGTTCAACAAACCTGTGACCATGGCACCTGGGCACATGGTTTAGTGGCCATGGTGGTGCTGAGTTGATGGCTGGACTGGATGATCCCAGAGGGCTTTGCCAGCCCAAAACACTTCCATGGTTCTGTGCTCGTTTGGGGCTACTTGGCCTGAAAGAACAGGCTCCTTGGGTTAGTGTGAGCCGAGTGTCAGCAAACACAAAGGTTGTTGTCAAGGATTTATTGCCACCGAAGCCTCACTGCGAGCATGTGTCCGACATCCCGAGGGCGACAGGCTTGCAAAGTCCTCGCGGCTCTGCTGGAGAGGGCAAAAGAGACGGGAAGCAGGGCGAGAACCACCACCTCCCCTCCTTCCCCCCGCCCCCCAGGCTGGTGTTCCTCAAGCCCTTCAAGGAAAACGGCTCGTTTGAGGCGAGGTCTGTTGCCTGAGGCTGGTGTTGAGCGGGTGATGATGGAGGGCGGCCGCCTGCTCGCAGCCGAGGGAGGCTCCTGCTCCCCTCCTCAGCCGGGGCTGCGCAGGCTGCGCTTTCACCATCCCCCCGCGGCGTTTCTCCTGCCCACGCACTGCTGGCCGCAGCCACACGCTGAATGGATCCAGGACTGGAACCAGTGATAAACGACCCAGCAGAAGTTTAGACAACAACAGCAGCAACAGCAACAGCAACAGCAAAAGAGCAAAATCCTGTTTCTCAGCTGGGACCTTCTCCATGCAGCTGTCCAAACAGAGAGGAAAGGACCTGCCTGCGTCCACGCTGCTGCTGGAGAAACAGCCTTCAGCACCCAGGAAGGCACCAGGGGGGTTGAAAGGGCTTCTGCCACATCTCCAGTGTGCCATGGGGGTGCCCCATCCCCAGGACACTCAGGGTACCCCATCCCCAGGACACTCAGGGTACCCCAGCCTCTCGGCCTCCAGGCTGTGCACACAGGTCCAGCCACAGGAGCAAGCTCCTGAGGTGAGCTGTGTGGCTGCAGAGCTCTACTGTGTGTCACCAATTTGAATCCAGGGAAAACAGTGCCCCAGAGATCACCAGTCTGGCATCCTGTCCCAGCAGCAGCCAACAGTGCTGCAGCCACTCAGCTCTGGCCCTCGGACAGAAATATCTGTCTGAGGTGTGTGGTGTGCCCCAGGGATCAGTGCTGGGCCCCATGCTCTTTAATATCTTTGTTGATGATCTGGATGAGGGCACTGAGTCCATCAGCAGTTACTTTACAGATGACACCAAGCTGGGGGCAGGAGTTGAGCTGTTAAGAGGGTAGGAGAGCTCTGCAGAGGGACCTTGCCAGGCTGGACAGATGGGCAGAGGCCAAGGGCAGGAGACTGAACAAATCCAAGTGCCAGGTTCTGCACATTGGCCACAGCAACCCCAGGCAGTGCCACAGGCTGGGGTCAGAGTGGCTGAGAGCAGCCAGGCAGAGAGGGACCTGGGGGTGACTGGTTGATAGTAGGGTGAACATGAGCCTGCAGTGTGCCCAGGGGGCCAAGAAGGCCAAGGGCATCCTGGCCTGCATCAGTAACAGTGTGGCCAGCAGGAGCAGGGAAGTCATTGTGCCCTGTGCTCAGCACTGGTTAGGCCACACCTGGAGTCCTGTGTCCAGTTCTGGGCTCCTCAGGTTAGGAAAGATGTTGAGCTGCTGGAAGGTGTCCAGAGAAGGGCAACAAAGCTGGGGAGGGGTCTGGAGCACAGCCCTGGGAGGAGAGGCTGAGGGAGCTGGGGTTGCTTAGCCTGGAGAAGAGGAGGCTCAGGGGAGACCTCATTGCTCTCTGCAACTCCCTGCGGGGAGGTTGGAGCCAGGTGGAGGTTGGCCTCTTCTGCCAGGCATCCAGCACCAGAACAAGAGGACACAGTCTCAAGCTGTGCCAGGGGAGGTTCAGGCTGGATGTTAGGAAGAAATTCTTCCCATCAAGAGAGATTGGTCATTGGGATGTGCTGCCCAGGGAGGTGGTGCAGTCACCATCACTGGAGGTGTTTAGGAAAAGACTGGATGGGGTGCTTGGTGCCATGGTTTAGTTAATTAGATGGTGTTGGGTGATAGGTTGGACTTGATGATCTCAAAGGTCTTTTCCAACCTGGTTTACTCTATTCTATTCTATTCTATTCTATTCTATTCTATTCTATTCTATTCTATTCTATTCTATTCTATTCTGTTCTGTTCTATTCTATTCTATTCTATTCTATTCTGAATGTTCCATGAAAGAGCTACTGAAGAGACTTCTGTTTATTCTATTCTATTCTATTCTATTCTATTCTATTCTATTCTATTCTATTCTATTCTATTCTATTCTATTCTATTCTATTCTATTCTATTCTATTCTATTCTATTCTGTTCTATTCTGTTCGATCTCCTGTCCGAAGCTGCATTTGAAACATCATTTGAGGCCCTTCATCTTTCCAGCCCCAAATCTGCAGGCAAATGCAGCTCAGAGGACCTCATGTGTGGTGCCAGCCCCGGCATTGCTGAGCCTGTGTGCTGGTCAGAGGGAGGAGAAGGAACATCCTGGGAAGGGCTGTTCCGGAGCCCAGCTGCTGGCAGCGGCTCAGCTCTCCCCTGCAGGCGCTGCGGTGCGAGGCTGCGGCAGGCTCTCTGCTTTCAGCTCCCAAGTGTCACTTTAGTTTTGCTTGTCACCATAAAGCAAGAAATAAACCCCTCTCACCTCCCCCCACCCTGAAATGGTGCAGGTGCTTTGCTGCTTTCAAAGGGAGAAAGAGGGGGTTTCTCTCTCTAGGCAACATGCTTGGCCACAGGCGAGGAAGACTTCAGCTCCATGCAGGGGAATAACTTCAGAGACAGCTTTAGGCTGATGGTCCAAGCCTGGTTTTAAAGCCAGCAGTGTTTGCCCTGTTTCTCTGCTTGTGATTGGAGGCTCCCAGGTCCTTCAGGTGAAAACACATCTGTTTTCCAAGTGGAGTCAGCAACCATCCAACTGTTGACTGCCAGGACCTCAGTCCAACACCCCACGGGGCAGCCAAAAAATGCTGAGGGTCAAATTCAAGCCTGAAAGAACTTAAAAGAGCTTTAACCACTATCACAGGGCTTCAAGCCATGTACTCCTTGCATCTCAGCCTCTCCTTGCCCTCCCACCCTTGCCAGGCCGGCACTGGAATCATAGAATCATCCCAGAATGGTTTGTGTTGGAAGGGACCTTGAAGATTATTTAGTTCCAACCCCCCTGCCATGGGCAGGGACACTCCCCACGAGCACAGGTTGCTCAGGGCCTCATCCAACCTGGCCTGGAACACCTCCAGGCAGGGGGGAAGCCACAGCCTCCCTGGGCAACCTGTTCCAGTGTCTCCCCACCCTGAGAGAGCAGGATGCTCTGTGGGAACGTGTGGGACTTCATGCAGGAGAGGCCAATTGGAGCTGGTAGGATCTTGATCCAAGTGACATGGAAGCACTTTGGGCAAGCTGTGGAGCTCCTCACCCTTGGGTGCAGCAGATGATAGAGGCTTTTGTAGCCTGGAGGGGAGACCATGGGGGAAAAGGGGTGGACTTAGATGGTCTATTGACATGTGAGGCCAGCATTGTGTTTGTGCTGTTAGGAGAAGGGGGCAGCCACCACCCCACTGGACAACTTGTTCCACTGTCTCACTACCCTCACTGGAATGAATTTCTTCTCCACCTCCAGTCTCAGTCTCTCCTCCTGCAGCTCAAAGCCATTGCCCCTCGCCCTGTCACTCCCAGCCCTTGCCCAAAGTCCCTCCCCAGCAGCCCACTCCTGCTCCTCTGGGTCTGACAGGAAGGTGACACACTTCACTGGGCATCAGGGGTTCTTTTTCCTCATCTCAAGCTTGGATTTGCTGTTTCTGTGGTTTCTGAGGACATTGCTTGCTGATGCAGGGAGATCCCTGCAGGCCCTCGGCGTTCCCTGCCACGGCCACGCTGCGGTCGGTTTACAAACCTCTGGGCTCCGGGGCAGTGCCTCCTGCTCCTCCTCTGCCCTCTCTTAACACTTACCAAATGATGTTTGCTTCCTGCCATGAGGATCAGGCTGCAGCTCAGGGTTAGTTCCAGGGCTGTGGTCAGCTCTGGGCCAGAGAGAGCAGCCGTGACAAGCAAGCACTTAAAAGCCTTCTGCTCGGCAACAGGCAAACCACAGAGGTTTGGCTGGGGGAGACTGGTGGCCCGAAGGAAGGCAAGAGAGCTGCTGTGCACAGGAGAACCCCAGGCTGCTCTGGTTGTCCTGCTTGCCTTCAAGGCTGTGGCTGCTGGGATGGCACAAAATCATGAAATTGTCAGGGTTGGAAGGGACCTCAAGGCTCAGCCAGTCCCAACCCCCCTGCCATGGGCAGGGACACCTCACACTGCAGCAGGTTGCTCACAGCCACATCCAGCCTGGAGGTCAGGTTGGTCAAGCAGTAGACTGTGTCTTCATAGACACAGGTTGAAGCCCTCATCTCCAAACTGCATTCAGAGGTGCTCCAAATGGAAGGCTCCTCTCCAGACTCTGCAGAGGAGCAGCTGATGTCCCCTCCCAGAACAGTCTCTGGAGGAACCACAGAGGTTTGGGTGAGGGAAACTGGTGGCCCAAAGGAAGGCAGGAGAGTTGGTGTGCACAGGGGAACCCCAGGCTGCTGTAGTTGTCCTTCAAGGCTGTGGCTGCTGGGGTGGTATGACAGAATCACAGAATTGTTAGGGTTGGAAGGGACCTCAAGGCTCAGCCAGTTCCAACCCCCTGCCATGGCCAGGGACACCTCACACCGCAGCAGGTTGCTCACAGCCACATCCAGCCTGGCTGCAAACACCTCCAGGCAGGAGGCTTCCACCACCTCCCTGGGCAGCCTGTGCCAGGCTCTCACCACTCTCCTGGGGAACAACTTCTTCCTCACATCCAACCTGGATCTACCCATTTCTAGTTTTGCCTGACCCAGGTGGGACCCTCTGTCCTTGGGGACATGGTTGGGCTTCCCCAGAATCACAGAATGTTAGAGGCTGGAAGGGACCTTGAAAGCTCATCTAGTCCAACCCCCCTGCCAGAGCAGGAGCACCTAGAGCAGGTCACACAGGAACACATCCAGGTGGGGTTTGAATATCTCCAGAGAAGGAGACTCCACAACCCCCCTGGGCAGCCTGCTCCAGGGCTCTGGCACCCTCACAGGGCAAAATATTTCCCCATGTTTCCATGCAATGTCCTCTGCCTCAGCTTCCACCACTGCCCCTTGTGCTGTTGTTGGGCATCACTGAGCAGAGCCTGGCTCCAGCCTCTGAGCACTCATCCTTTACATGGCAATATTAAGGAGGTCACCCCTCAGGCTCCTCTTCTTCAAGCTAAAGAGCCCCTGCTCCCTCAGGCCTTCCTCATAAGGGAGATCACAGAAGGTTAGGGCTTGGAAAAGATCTCAAGATCATCAAATCCAACCATAACCCAACATCTCCTTCTAAGCAACTGCTGGATCATAGAATCATAGGACATTAGAGGTTGGAAGGGACCTCCAGAGATCATCCAGTCCTACCCACCCCTGCCAGAGCAGCATCACCTAGGGCAGTCCACACAAGAACACATCCAGGCAGGCTTTGAACATCTCTAGAGGGAGATGGCTGGTGGTCCACAAAGCTGCTGCCCTGGGAACTCAGGCAGAAAAGTTCTGTGGGAAGGATTTTGCACATCAGTCCCTGCTGCAGTCAGGGTTTTGGAGCTACTGTGTGTCTGGGTCTCCCCAAGCCCTCTAAGTTTGCTTTAGGATGAGGAAAGGCAGAGGCAGGGGGTTTGCTTCAGGCAGCCCATTTGGCTGGGGTGGGAAGGGTGGGATGTCTGATCCCAGGGGGTAGCTGTGCGGCCCCAGAGGCCTGGGGAGGGGAGCTGGGAGTGGGCGAGCACCTGTGGCTTGGGCCAAGCTGGGGACTGTGAAAGCTTGGCTGCCTGGAGGTGGGCTTGAGCTCAAGCTTGTTTCCTCCTTCTTGCCAAAGCATCTGCTGTCCTGCAAGCCTCCCTTCCCCACTTCCTTCCCTCCAGCATCTCAGGCCACAGAAATGTTCCGTCTGATCCCCCACCCCAAAACTCCATTTAGTTTGGGTTGTCTGTGGTTTGATTTCCCTCCTCAGGTTGCCTTGAGGTGAACTTGGCCTTGCAGTGCCCTTTTGCAGCAGGAAACCCAAAGTGCTGCATTTCAAACATGCCCAGACTGGGTATTTCCAATGAGCTAACAGGAAAACAGAGTTTCATTACAGCTCAATCCCCACGAGGTCAGGAGCAGCTCCAGCTGGTCCCAGGCTGCCTTAGTCAATCAATTGTTGGGCTGGAAAATGCCCCCTGGCTGGGCTGAGACCTCGAAGTTTTGGGGCTGCTGGGTCTGGGTCCTGTGCTGGTTGCTGTGGTCTGGCTGTGCAGGGCTGCAAACTTGACAATTGGGCTGTAAGAGCTGTGAACCTGTGGGGCCCAGCCAGGAGCCTGCTAGCCAGGAGCACTTCTGAGGCTTCTGCAGCTGAGCATCTGCCTGCTTCAGGGTCATGGCACACTTGCTACATAGCCAGGAGCACCACCAGTTGGGCCACCACGGGAGGTGGCTGTGAGAGGCATCACTGCCTGTGGCAGAGGGGTTGGATCTAGATGGCCTTTAAGGTCCCTCCCAAGCCAGAGCATTCTGTGATTCTCTAATTCTCACTCACCCATCCCCAGAGGGAGGCTGTGATGGCCAGGTCACCTTTACAAGGTGTCTTCTGCTGAAGTCAGGGGTGGAAATGAAAGACAGCCTCAAAATGCCCACTTCAGGGCCTTGCCCTGGGGTTGGATGCTGCTCTGCATCTGCTCTACCACATTGAACCTCTGACACTGTGTAGCCTTGGGCTGTGGCTGGCAGAGTTCGCTGCACGGTGGGGGATGCACCCACCCCTAGGGGTGGCACTAGAGGGCTTCAAGCTCCCTTTCCCTTCATCACCCCACCATAAACCCTCCTTCATCTGCATAGCTCATCATCAGAGAAGGGCAATGAGGCTGGGGAGAGGCCTCCAGCACAAGCCCTGTGAGGAGAGGCTGAGGGAAGTCATTCTGCCCTGTGATTTTGAGCTCAGCAAATGGAGCTGTTTGAGGTTTCTTTGTCTGTGCTGGATGTGATCAGGGCTTCAGTCAGGGCAGGAGCAGCAATAAGATGCTGAGGGTACTTAGCACTGGTTAGGCCACACCTTGAGTCCTGTGTCCAGTTCTGGGCTCCTCAATTCAAGAAGGACATTGAGACTCTTGAAGGTGTCCAGAGAAGGGCAACAAGGCTGGGGAGGGGTCTGGAGCACAGCCCTGTGAGGAGAGGCTGAGGGAGCTGGGGTTGCTTAGCCTGGAGAAGAGGAGGCTCAGGGGAGACCTCATTGCCCTCTACAACTACCTGAAGGGAGGTTGTAGCCAGGTGGGGGTTGGTCTCTTCTCCCAGCCAGGCAGCACCAGAACAAGAGGACACAGTCTCAAGCTGTGCCAGGGAAAGTTTAGGCTGGAGGTGAGGAGAAAGTTCTTCCCAGCAAGAGTAATTGGCCCTTGGGATGTGCTGCCTGGAGAGGTGGTGGAGTCCCTGGAGGTGTTCACAAAAGGCTTGGCTGTGGCACTTGAAGCCCTGGTTTAGTTGTCAGGAGGTGTTAGGTATTAGGTAATAGGTTGGACTTGAAGGTCTCTGAGCTCTTTTCCAACCTGGTTGATTCTATGATTCTGTGATCAAGACATCTGGGAGGTCTCTCCTTCTGCCCATGCCATGCTCAGGTCACAAGCAGCCTGCTGCCCACAACAGAAATGTTCCTTGGCCCCAGCCATTCACAGGGGTTTCAGGACCAAGAACCCCAAGGGATGTTCTCCTGAGTGGAGACTCTGGGGGAAAAGGGAGCAGCTGAAATCAGAAACGCTGGAGAAATCACTGGGACAGCAGCACCAAGCCCCCAGGGCCTGGGGTCTGCTCCCGAAGGCGCTCATCACCCTCAGCCCTCAGCCGAGCCAAGGCAATTCCCAGCTGGCAGGATCCTTCCTTAACGATGCATTGTTATGGGAAGCCTCTTGCCAGGCCCTGTGAAGTCATCCAGGCTCCTTCTGTGGCCAGGCTGGAATGCACTAACCAGGAGTTGTTTTGAGGTCAGAAAGGAATAAGCCTTCTGCAGACAATTGATGTTGTTATAAAAACATCCACGAGCGAGGGGAGCAGGGAGGGAGAGAGGCAGGCAGGGAGGGAGGGAGGTCCTCTTTCCTGTTTGGGAAATAGTTTCTCACTGCATCCATCAGGCAAAAGAGTTCTGCATGAGCAACTAATTGAAAACAACAACAACAGCATCAACAAGAGCAACAGCAAGGGAGCTGCCGGGGCACACGCGCCGGGGAACCAACCGCAGCAGCAGCAGAGCTTTGGCTCCCAGCAGCCTCCGAGGCTCACAAGCAGAGGCCAGCTGAAAAGCCAGGGGACTCCTCTCTCCCAGCTGCTTGCTGTAAGTGGAGGAAGTGCAGTTTCCTTCAAAGAAACGCAGTCTCCTCTCTGCAACCCTTGGGCAAGCCTCGGCGGCTGGGGCTGAAGCCCAGAGCGGCTCTCCCACTGCGGCAGCCTCGGCCGGAGCCCAGCGCAGCAGCTGGGGCTGCAGGCAAGTGAGGAGGGCTTCAAAAAAAAGGCATTGAAACAAAAACCCAAGTGAAGGGATTAGGCCTGTCACCCTGCCCTTCACAGCCTTAAGCTTCCAGCCCAGGGCAAGTGGGTTTTTTTTCAACCCCATCCCACAGCAGCTCAATGTCACCCCAGGTGGGGACTGAAGCAGCTCTGGGAGGAGGAAAGGCTGAGAACCCCTGGGGCTGTTGAGCCTGGAGAAGAGCAGCCCCAGAGGGGAGCTGAGCAATGCTCAGCAAGAGCTAAAGGAGCTGTGAGGCTGGGGCCAGACTCTGCTCAGTGGTGCCCAGAGACAGGACCCGGGGCAATGGGCACAAAGTGGAACCCAGGAGGTTCCATCTGAGCAGGAGGAGAAAGTTGTTTGTTGTGAGGGTGCTGGAGGCCTGGAGCAGGCTGCCCAGAGAGGTTGTGGAGTCTCCTGGTGTGGAGAGCTACCAAGCCCAGCTGGGCACTGTGCTCCTGGGCAAGCTGCTGTGGGTGCCCTGCTGGAGCAAGGAGCTGCACTGGGCAGTCTCTAGAGGCTCCTTCCAACCCCCACCAGGTTCTGTGATTCTGTGACCCAAGAAGCAGCCACCCCATGTGGCATTGTCACACTGTGGCCACTCTCACCATCAAGGCTAAGCCTGGCTCTCCACACCATTAACACAACCTGGTCCCTGGCACAGGACTGGCCTGGACCAGCTTTCCAAGAGTTTCCAACCATAATGGGTTGGTCATACATCCAGAAACTCTTCCCTTGGGGCACTTGTGATGGAGAGGAGGGAAGGCAGCCTGGACAGGAGCTGAGAAGTGTCCCTGAGAGATTAAAGCCATAGTCATAAGCCATTCAGGACATTTTTGGATGGATAGATGTTCATGACTGGTTTCAGGATTTATGGAAACATGAATCAGGTCCTGCCTGTGCCCAGGCTGCCCCATGTCCTTGTAAACACCTGGTTGTGCTCCCTCCTTGTTTTCACTGCAGGGATGGTCCAAGGACCAGGCTCAGATCCCAAACAGAGTGAAACCTTTTCACAGGGTGGTGAAACAGACAATTTTAGGGTCCAAATGGCCCATCCCTTGGCTCAGGTGGCAGAAGCCCAACTCAGAGCATCCTCTTTGCTATCAGCAGCATCACTGTTGCACCTCCTGGTGTCCCAGAGATGCCTACACATCTGCAGCCCTCGTTTGAAATGCCCAGCAGCAGTCTGGGCCATGGAGCTAATTGCCCATGATAAGCTAATTAAAGGGGTCTGATAAAATCTGCCTGGCAGTCACAGGAACCTGTGGTGTCCCTGATGGAGAGAAGGTGGCTGCAGGGATACCCAGAGCTCTACTAGAACCCTTTCTCCTCCTTCCCTGCCCTCAAGAGGGTATCAACACCTTTGCTTGGGCCTGGATTTCCTCATTGTCATTGCTCAGTCCCCTCCCTGTCCTGGGATGGTTTTTGGCAGTGACCTTGGGGTTATGGATGCTGGCAGAGGCTTGATAGGGACAGTCCAGTGGAAAGTGGGGAGCTGGGGAAATGTGGGTGATGTGAGGTTAGGAAAAGGAGGGACCTCCTCCTGCTGCCATGGAGCCCACCCCTGGGCACATCCATTCCTCAAGTCTTGGTTGAAATGAAAAGCAAAGACCCCCACAGGCAAAACCAGCTTGTGCTGCCCCAAAGCACAGAACCCCAGAGCTTCAGGGCTTGGAAGGGACCTCCAGATATCATCCAGTCCAACACCCCTCCCCTTCCAGAGCAGGATCACCTAGGGCAGGTCACACAGGAAGACATCCAGGTGGGCTTTGCAAGTCTCCAGAGAAGGAGTCGTGCAGCTTGACGTGCTCAGGTGTTCATGTCAAGCTCCTCTCCACAGCCCTGCCCAGTTGTTATGAGCAGTGTCACATCTGGGGATTAACCACCACCTTCAAACACTTCTGATCTTTCCTGGCCCCACCTGCCTGGGTGACAGGGAACAGCCAGGGTCAGGCTGGCCAAGGCAGTATCCCAGGGCTTGTGGCATGCTTGGAAGGTTCAGCCCAGCAGAAAAGCTGGCAAATCCCTCTTGTTTGACTAGCTTTGATCAGGGTTAAATCCCTCAGAGAGAAACAGGGGAACAGCCCCAGGAAGGCTGGGGCTGTGTGTTTTGACTTCACACCATCAAAGTTTGCCCTAAGCGACCCTGGAAAGCCTGGAGGGGGCTGCAGGCTCTGGGCTGGGCAGTGAAGTGCTGCTGCCTTTCCAGGTGCCTCAGCCTTGCCTGAGGGGGGCTGTAGGGCCAGATGTGGAGGCTTTGCTTCACCACTGTGTAGGTGTCTGCCTCCTTCACCCGGGGTGATGCTGAGGCAGTGGGATCACCCCCAGATCCACACCACCTGTGGGCAAAGCTGGGCTGGGCAGAGCTGGGCTATCACTTACAGCAGCCCAGACCCATCTCTGGGGTGAGCCTTCAGCCAGTGCTCAGCATCACCAATCAGCTGTGAAGCAGAAGAAAGGGAAAATCCCAGAATCCCAGAATGGTTTGGGTTGGAAGGGATCTTAAAGATCATCCAGTTCCAACCCCACTGCCATGGGCAGGGACACCTCCCACCTGCACAGGTTGCTCAAGGCCTCACCCAACCTGATTTGGAACACTTTTAGGCTTGGAGTATCCACAACTCCCCTGGGCAGCCTCTTCTAGAGCCTCACTGCCCTCACAGGGAAGGATTTCTTCCAAATGCAGCTTCTTCTTCTGGAGCACCCCTCCTGTGAGGACAGACTGAGAGTTGTTCAGTCTGGAGAAGAGAATCCTCCAAGGAGACCTAATTGTGGCTTTCCAGTATCTGAAGGGGGCTACAAGAAAGCTGGGGAGGGACTTTTGAGGGTGTCAGGGAGTGATAGGACTGGGGGGGATGGAGCAAAACTAGAAATGGGGAGATTCAGATTGGATGTGAGGAAGAAGTTGTTCCCCAGGAGGGTGGTGAGAGCCTGGCACAGGTTGCCCAGGGAGGTGGTGGAAGCCTCCTGCCTGGAGGTGTTTGCAGCCAGGCTGGATGTGGCTGTGAGCAACCTGCTGCAGTGTGAGGTGTCCCTGCCCATGGCAGGGGGGTTGGAACTGGCTGAGCCTTGAGGTCCCTTCCAACCCTGACAATTCTATGAGTCTATGATTCTTCCAGCCTGAAGCTGTTACCCCTGGTCCTGTCACTGCAACAGATCCCATGGCAAGCAGAGGGAAAGTGAGAAGGTGAGACCCCATGCTCCAGATGGATGTGTGTGTGAGGCACCCAAGCTGACAGCTGCCTTGCAGATGAGGGGGATGTGACCTTTGAAAGTTCCCAGGTGCTGAGATCTTGATAGGAACCATTTCAGAACAGGGCAGGACAGCTCTGTTCACACGTGGGGGTCACAGTGGTGCCTTCTGCAGAGACCTCCACAGCAGACAGAAGATGCTGTGCTCATCCATATCAGCCTCCCACCCACCCTGACCTACTCCAGCCCGGGCTGCAATCAACATTTTTGCTGCAGAAAACCATTACCAGTAGCCCTGCTGCCCTGATAAGGTGGGATAAGCCTGTCAGCTTCTGATAAAACCCCAGGCTCCAGGAAAACAAAACACACCAGTGCCTGACTGGGGAGCCCTGGGCCTGCCCAGCCTGCACTGAGCAGAAAGCAGCTGTCCCACAGTGCTGGGGGGAGCAGGGCAGACAAGGTTGTCCCAACACCTCCATGAATTACTGCTGATGGTGCTGACTGGGAGGTCAGGCACATAAGCTGGAGTCCCCCTTCCTCCTCAGATCCTCCTCAGATAAGGTGCTGCTGATAAGACAGCTCTGTTTACCTGGCCCAGCCACAAAGAAGAGCTTTGTCCACAGCCCCAAAGGTGCAAGTACTGCTGAGCAAACAGGGGTGTCCCCAGCCCTTCACACCTGCCTGGCCTTTGGAAAGGCAGCACAGAGCCACCCCAGGCTCCAGGTGAACGTGGGAGGGGTGGTGGATGCTGGTCCTGTCAGCCCCTGGGATTGGTGCTCAGGACTCTGTGGCTGCAGCATTAGCTGAGGTTTTGGAAGCAGAATTCAAGTCCATCTGTGCTGAGGTTTTTCCACCTAGGGATGGGGTTTTGTAGCTCATCTGGCTGTAGAGCCACAGACAGCTCTGGCTCCTGTTGCTCTCAGCCTTTCCCACAACACAGCCCTCAGAGGGCTCCTCTGAGGCACATGCTCACCAGAAGGGGACACTGAGGCACGCTGGTGTTGGGTGGCTTGCTCAGGATTACACTGGGCTCAGCAGGAGAGTCATGGCAGGAACTTCTCTGCATCTGGTGGAGCTCATTTGTGTGTCAAAGCACAGGGAAGGCTGTGCCTGTGATGGGATGGCCCAGGGCAGTGTGTGTCCGTGTACTGAGCTGGCACCTTGCACTCCCAGTCCAGAGACAGCGGTGTCCTGGGCTGATCCCCAGCAGTGTGGGCAGCAGGGGCAGGGAGGGGATTCTGTCCCTCTGCTGTGCTCTGCTCAGACCTTCCCTGCAGTGCTGGGGCAGCTCTGGAGCCCTCAGCACAGCACAGACAGGGACCTGTTGGAGCAGAGGAGGCCACAGCAATGCTGGCAGGGCTGGAAGCCCTCTGCTGTGAGGCCAGGCTGAGAGAGTTGGCCTTGGGCAGGCTGGAGAAGAGAAGGCTCCAGGGAGACCTTCTGGTGGCCTTGCACTGCTTCAAGGGCTGAGCAGAAAGCTGGGGACAGAGCTTAGAGCAGGGCCTGTGGTGACAGGACAAGGGGGGATGGTTTGGAACTCAAAGAGGGAGATTGAGACTGGAGAGAAGCAAGAAATGCTTGACCCTGAGGGTGGTGAGAGCCTGTCCCAGGTTGCCCAGAGAGGTGTGAGCTGCCCCATGTCTGGAAGCATTGCAGGTCAGGTTGTTTGGGCTGTGACCAACTTGCTCTGGTTGCAGATGTCCCTGCTGGCTGCAGGGGGTTGGACTGGATGAGCTTTGAAGTTCTCTCCCAACCAGTCTGGGTTTCTATCATTCTATGCTCCAGCAGAACGTGCCTTAGGAGACGTGGCACTGAGCAAGAGTGAGCTTGGGAGAGAGCAGAGCTGCCTCCACTGGTTGCTTTGTCATCAACAGCTACCAAATGTTGGGGTGCTTGTAGAGCAGAAACAAGGGCAGAACAGAAGGAACAAACCCAAGTGCCAGTGGTCACCCTCCTGTCTTCCACCAGCCATACAGGGGGTCATGGGTGGCCTCTGCTTCCACAGCCCCTCTGGGTCTGACTGAACAGGGTCCCTCTACTGCATTTTATTAGCACAGTGGGGAGGTGCTGTATGGGTGCCTGGCCCCAGCCTCCTGGAATGATGTTTCCCTGACTCAGCAGAGCACTTGACAGGTTTCCAGGGGCTCAGGCTCTTTTCAGGGTTGCTTTTTGGTGAAGTGAATCAGTTCAAAGTGATCAGGGAACCTCACTGCCTTAAAGCCAGAGAGAGAGCCATCACGGAGGGAAGAGCAGTGCTTACCTTGGACCAGGGGTGCTTGCTCTCTGGTTTTGAAGACTCTGGTTCTTCACTGCACAGCAGCAGTGGAACCAAGACACTGCTCCTACCAAGCACTCTCCCATTTTGAAATGTGTTTATTAGCATGACAGGGTGGGAAAATGTTTTCACTCTCAATTGACTCTCAGTCTTAGCTCCAGCAGCTGAGAGTGGCTCAAGGCTTTGCTCTCCTCTGTGCACCCGTATGTCCTTTGTGACTCAGGGCTTTGCAGCTGGTGATTACATGGGCAGAGGTCATAGGATCATAGTTGGAAGGGGCAAGGACACAAGGACAAGGAACAATGGGTACAAGCTAGAGCACAGGAGGTTCCACCTCAACACAAGGACCTTCAGAGATCCTTGAGTTCAATCCTCCTGCAGGATCACCCAGGGCAGGTCACCCAGGAATACATCCAGATGGGTCTTGAAAGTCTCTAGAGAAGGAGACTCCACAACCTCTCTGGGCAGCCTGCTCCAGGGCTCCAGCACCCTTACAGTGAAGAAGTTTCTCCTCCTGTTGAGGTGGAACCTCCTGGTTTCCAGTTTGCATCCATATGAGATGAGTTTTGCTGTCCCTCCTGGTCTGACCTTTGGGCTGGGAAGAAGCACCATGCTGAGAAGCATCTCCTCACCAGGAAAAGAGTCACCAGGCAGGAGTGGCTGGGTCCAGGCTGTGTTGCACATGGCTGGGCTCTCCACAGCAGCACAGATGCTGGGCCCCACTCTGCCGGGTGGAAACGACGGCGCTGAGCTGCCAACTGCTCCCCTGAGCCAGCTTGGCCTCAGAGAGAAACCAAAACCCTTCCCAAGAGCTATCATCTGTCAAGCTTGTGTTACTGTCTGGCACAACAAGTGGACAAGCTGAGGTTTGTAACTCATGGAGAAGGGGAGGAGGCCCAAAGCCACCCTGTGCTCCATCAGCACCACGCAAGGGCTAGAGCAGCGCCTGCAGCACAGGCAGGACCATCTCCCAGCCAGGCCCACAACGTGGGGTGAAACAGAGGGGAACACCCCCTTGGAAGGCTCCTTTCCCTGGGGCTTTGGTCTGTACTGTAACACAGCAGCTCCATGGGTCACTTGTGGGAGCTGCTTGCAGGGCACCATCCTTTCCCAGCTTCAGGAGGATGCTGTCTTCTGGGCAGGGCTCCCCTGCTCCTTGTTGTCCCAGGGCTGTAGCACTGCTTGAGGTGAGGAGGTGACATGATCCTGGCTGAAAAGAGGGCAGGCAGCAGCAAGCAGATGGTCAAGGAAGGACAAAAGGGTTATTGAAAGAAGAAAGTGGTGCCAAATTGGCCTCCAAAGGGAAAGCTTGCAGGAGCTGTTTCTGCTACAGGAGCCTGCACTCTGTGTCACCTCAGAGGGGATGCTGCTGGCTTTGGTGGGAGGTGATGAGCCATGCCTTGGGCATGGCTTGGCAATGAGCTCTGGGAGCTGCCAGCTGCAGCTCCCCCTGCTAGCAGGTCTGGCTGGGGCCACTTGAACAACCCCCCTGGCCCTGCTCCAGACAAGATTGGGAAATGATCTAGGGATGAAAAAAAAACCACCCCATGATCCTGAGCACGCTGGGCTTGGTTTTAAACACCCAGCCTCACAGGGGGCTGGATTAGCACAGCTCAGAAGCAGTGACTGGGCACACAAGTGGCACCATTTGAATCTGGGTCTGCCCTGGAGCAGTCACAGCATGAGCTGGTTTCTAACCAGCTTAGCACTGCTTTCCCCTCTTGGCTGCTGGGGAACCATGGCCAGGTTTCCTGGCTCGGTGGGACAGGGGGGGAAGCAGAGTGAAGGATGTTTGTATCCATGGTCCTGTTAGGCTGAGAGGTTGGAATCCAGATTTTAAAGTCACAGAATCCCAGAATGACAGAACTAGTAGGGGCTGGAAGGGGCCTCTGAAGATCATCAAGTCCAAACCCCTTGCCAGAGCAGGAGCACCTAGGACAGGTCACACAGGAGCAAATCCAGGTGGGCCTTTAAAGTCTCCAGAGAAGGAGACTCCACAACCTCTCTGGGCAGCCTGCTCCAGTGCTCTGCTTCCCTCAGAGCAAAGAAATTCCTCCTCATGTTTAGATGGAACTTCCCATGCTCAAGTTTCTGCCCATTGACTCTTGTCCTGTCACTGGGGACCACTGAGAAGAGTCTGGCCCCATCTTCCTGACACCCCTTAGATATCTGTAAGCAGTGGGAAGATCTTCCCTCCTCATCTCCTCTTCCCCAAGTCTTCTGAGCCTTCCCTGGCTTGGTTGTATTTATCAGACCTTTGAGTAACCTTTGCTCTGAATGTGCAAATTCTTTCAATCTCTGCTTTTGCTGTGACATTAACCCTCAAGTGACTGCTCTGTTCCTGCCTCAGACATGCTCCTCTGAAGGCTTGTGCTCTTCACCAGGCACTTTAGCCCCTCATCTGGGTTGGAGCATTGCTGTGATGCTTGCAGTGCTCACTCATGAGGCTTGTGGCTCCAGACCCTTCGCCAGATGTTTCAGCCCTTGCTCTGGGCTGGAGCATCCCTTTGAGGCTTGCAGTGCTCAGATCCCTGCCACCACCTGCCTGCTCTTGGAGCTGTGGGACTCTGGTTTTACAGAAACACCACAGAATCGATGAGCTCAGGCACTTGGGGACTGGGCTGTTGACTGTGGCTCCTTGAGGAGCATCCTCACAACCTGCAGCAGGTCGTAACTGCCCAGCGAGGTTAGCAGAGCGGACAGGTAGGAGGTAAGCACCATCTGGTGGGGCAGAGAGAGGAGAAAGGGTCTTGCAAAGAACTATAAGCCCTGGAGTGATGGGAGGAAAGCTGCTGCTGAGATCTGTGCCAGATAAGAGGGAAACCACAAAGCCAGAGCCTAAGTGGATGGATTGATGCCAAGTGGTTCCCCCCTGGACTCTAAATAAACAGCGACACTTCAGGAGAGCCTTGGAGCTGGGGTGGGCAGAGTGGGGGCTGGGGGGCTGCGTGTTCTCTGTGATAACCTGTGGGTTGTTGGGTGAGCTCTCCCCTTAGCTCCTGCCTGTGGATGACAGCTGGGTGAATTATGGGATGCAATCAACTCATTTCAAAGTGCTTACAGCCTCAGGAGGCTGGCCTGGGGTGGTGCAATCACATAAAGCGAGCTGATGACAGCCTGGTATCGTCTCATAGAGTTAAACACAGAGGTCACTTCTTGAGTTCTCCCTTCTCAAAAATAATTAAGCTCCCCCCAAGCTGAAGCTCACCTCTGAATTTCCTGAACAGTACCTGATGTGAAGGGGGAAATCTCCTGCTCAAACTCAACAGCTACAGAAGGGAAAAGAGCTCTTGCTGCAGCACCTAGAAAGCGCCTGTGAGTGCCACCGCTTCACTGGCTGCCTTGGGACCTGGATGTGGGTGCAATGTGCTGGCTGCTCAGTGCAGGACAGGAGAACCTGGCACAGCTCTGTTGCCCTTCTCTGGACCTGCTCCAGCACCTCAATGTCCTTCTTGGAGTGAGGGGCCCAAAACTGAACCCAGGAATCAAGGTGTGGTCTCCCCAGTGCCCGGTACAAGGACACAATGGGTTCCCTGCTCCTGCTGGCCACACCGTTGCTGATCCAGGCCAGGCTGCTGGTGGCCTTCTTGGCCACCTGGGCACACTGCTGGCTCATGTTCAGCTGCTGTCAACCAGCACCCCTTAGGTCCTTTCCCACTGGGCAGTTTCCCACCACTCTGCCCCAGGCCTGGAGCCTTCATGGGGTTGTTGCAATCCAAGTGCAGGACCAAGCACTTTGCTGAGCCTCGTCCCATTGGCCTTGGCCCACAGATTCAGCCTGCCCAGATCTTTCTGTAGAGCCTTTCTTCCCTCCCAGCAGATCCACACTCCCACCTACTTGAGGCAGGCTTACTGAGGGTGCCTTGATCTCCTCATCCAGATCATTGATGAGGATGTTAAACAGAACTGGCCCCAGCACTGAGCCCTGGGGAGCATCACCAGTGAGCAGCCACCAACTGGAGTTAACTCCATTCCCCACCATGTTTTGGGCCCAACCATCCAGCCAGGTTTTTTGCCCAGTACACCCACCCAGGCCACCAGCAGCCACTTTCTCCATGTCACTCCTCTAGGAAGTAGTATCAAAGGTTTCCCTGAAGTCCAGGTAGACAACATCCACAGCCCTTCCTTTCTAGTAGCCCATCCCATGGGCCAGTTTGTCATAGAGTCATAGAACTGTCAGGGTTGGAAGGGACCTCAGGGATCATCTGTTGTCAACTCCCCTGCCATGGGCAGGGACACCTCACACTACATCAGGTTGCTCAGCACCACATCCAGCCTGGAGGTCAGGTTGGTCAAGCAGTAGACTGTGTCTCTGTAGACCATGAGGCTGAAGCCCTCATCTCCAGACTGCTTTCAGAGGTGCTGCAGATGGGAGAAGACTCCAATCCAGCCTCTGCAGAGGAGCAGTCCCCTCCCAGAACATTCTCTGGAGGAAGCAAGGGTGATTTGCAGCCCATTTCCAGGCACTTGGAGTCCATCCCTGTGTGCTGCACCAGGGTTAGGCTTGCTTTGTGATTTGCATCCTGTGTTGAGTAAGACTTGCTTTTGTCTTGGGATGAAATGCCTTGGGTTGAGAGCCTGCCACAAATCTCCACATTTCAGTGCCACATTTCAGTGCCCCATTTCAGGGGCCCCCAGGTTTCTTGTCCATCCATGTGTCCTGTTGGTAGGCAAGTCAGCTGCCTGCTGGCTTTGAAGGAGCCATCAAAGGTCGCTGGAGATGTTCCCCAGGCTTCAAGGCTCAGGAACACAGCCATCAGTGGGACCTTGCAGGCTGGGAGCAGCTGGTTGCCACGTGTGCTGGCGAGCAGCGAGGAGATCTCTGCTGCTCAGAGGCTGCTAAATCTGGCTCATAATCTGAACATCCCAGAGCTGTAAATCTCTCAGGAATAAGCCTTGCTCTTGCTTCTCTGATGCTTCCTGCAGGGCCAGAAATACCATGTGGACAGCCAAGAAATACCTAGTGAGGCTTTGGTGCTTCGGTCCAGGCTGGAACTAATAACTGCAGAAGTTATGAAAATCTCTCTCTCCCTGAAGTTCATCAAAACATCTAACAGACCACAGCCAGGTTCAGGTCCTAGGTTAAGTCAGGACTGACACTGCCAGAACCAGTTCCCATGGCAGGGGGTGGGCTGGAGGGGCAACCACCAGGCTTGGCTTGCAGCAGCTTCTGGGTGCTGTCCAAAGGAATCTGGGGCTAGTGGGAAGAGCTTTGGTCCTGCAGCACTGGAGAAAAGTTGATAATTGTGCTTGTTGACAAAGTAGCCCTCAGTAGCTGGCCAGATGGGACTTGTCCTTTCCTCTTTGGGGTTTGACCTATGAGCAGCTCTGGACTTTCTCTCTGTGTCTGGGCTCAGAAGCACATGGCAGAGACCACATGCTGGTTGTTGGCTGTGCCAAGCTGTCTGCTGCCCAGTTCTGACAGCCAGCGTTTGAGCTGCTGGACAACTGCTTTACCCTGGACGTGCCTGGTTTACCTCTCCTGTCTGCTGGGGTGAGGACAACCCCTAAACCACTGAGCTGAATCCCTCCAGTTCTGCTGCTTAGCATTTGCTTCTCCTACCCACTCCCTGGCATCTCCTCAGTCCACCCTTCCTGCTGACAGACCTGCTGATAGCCATCTCTGCTGGGGAGGTCTGATGGATGGTGGTGGATCTTGTACCAAAGGCAGGAGGGAGAAATGTGGCTTGGCACTGCCATGCTCAGCACCTCAGAGCCCACCAGCAGGACAAGCATCCACTACAGGCCTGGATTTGAGCTTGGTTTGGCCGTTGGACCAAACCTGTCCCCCAGCTTTCAGTGAGTTCAAATCTCAGCTGAGCTTCAGCAGTTCTTCTTAGAGACAGCAAAGGACACATCCCTAGCAGGGAGCAATGTTTTTCTGTTTAAGCTTTGGCTTCAAATATAAAGGCAGGAGATTTTCTCTAAGGAAAGAACCTCCCCCCCCCTCCAAATTTGTTAGCCTTGGCACAAGGCTCCCTCTTTCCCTCGCCTTGCTCCTCATTAGCAGCTGAATCATTGCAGCAGGAGCTTTTCCAGCAGTACTCAGCCTGAGTCAAACACCCAGGCTCAAACCTTTCAGCCCAAACAGTGAGCTTGGCATTCTTTGTACAGCAAAGAAAACGAAGCTCTCCTCCTTGGCAGGCTCAGGCAGGTGTGAATACAAACACCTCACGCTGAGCCCAAAGTGTTTCTTGGTGCCCAAACACTCACTTAGAGCAGCCAAGGACCTATCTTAATGGTGCAAAGCCCCATTTTTAGGGACAAAAATCCTCATAGCCTTTTAGTTGCAGCCACACAGTCTGAATTTTAGGGTCCAAACCCTCCTTCTTAGGGTCCAAAGCCTCAGTTCTAAGTTGTTGTTGAACCATCTGTTAGCATCTCAGGCTTCAGTACTGCAGAGCCTTGTTGTGCCTTGCAGAAACAGTGCTGGCAGAAGGACACCTCCAGGACCTCACAGTCCCTGGAGCATGTAGGGGTTTGGCAAGTGGGCAAAGCAGGAAGTGAAGGGCACTTGGGGTGTGCAGCATCCCCAGGCAGGACCTGGCTTAGTCTGATGACATCTTCACTCAGTCCCAGCACGGTGGGTGCTGGAAGTGACCTCTGGAGGTCATCAAGTCCAACTCCCCTGCTAAAGCAGGCTTGCCTACATCAGGTTGCCCAGGATCACAGAATCACAGAAACATTCAGGTTGGAAAAGACCCTCAGGGTCACCGAGTCCAACCATTAACCCTACTCCACAAGGGTCACCCCCAAGCACCACATCTAAACGACCTTTAAACACTTCCAGACTCAACCACCTCCCTGGGCAGCCCATTCCCACACCTGATCACATCCTCTCCAGAGCTGTCTCTCAAAATTGCCATTCCTCAGTGTTTTCATGCATGGGAAAGTCTTCTCCTCTCCAACCCCTTTTTGTGCCACCAGGAAGATCTTCACAGCATGTTTCTCCCCAGGAACCCTCTCTCCCTCTTCACCAGCATTTGCTGTTTGGCCTTTTGTTACTCTCAGGGGTGTTCCTCGGGGTGGAGATGTGCAAGAGGTGTTTGGCCTCATGGGGAGCAGGTTGGAGGGTGAGGAGCTGCCTTTGGCCTTATCAGTGGGGAGTCTCTGGGAGGCATCAGCCAGGATGGGGCTTTCCTTTCGCCGCCAGCAGCGCACTCTTGCTCTTGCTGTAAACCAGGTTTGTGGCTCTGGTTTGATGGGCACTGCATATGCTGTGGTGCATCCACACTTTCCTCCACCTCTTTGCTGTGCTGTCAGGACAGCCTGGGGCCTGGCACAGCCCCTGCGCCTCCCCCTCGCAGCCGCTGATGGATTTCCCCTTCGGTGGCTTAGCCGGAGAAAACCAAACCCCTTTCCAAGCCTCCTCCTCCTCCTCCTCACTCAGACTTCACACAGATGGATTTTCCCAAGCAAACATTTGTGTTTAGTGTTGGCCAACTGGGTCTGTGGTGGGTGGCACCGAGCCACCCGGGGCTGGATCCAGCCGCTCACTTCCGACGGCTCCAAGTTGCCGGTGCCACACGTGGTGGTTGGGCTGTGCGGGACTCTGCTGCCACCACAGCTGGGCTTCAGCCAGGCTTTGCCATTCTGCTGCAGCAGGCACGGAGAGAAGCCTCCTCCCCAGCTTGGGCGGCAGCAGAGCCAAGCAGGGGGACATCCTGCAGGGCCACACCGCCCAGGACTGCTCAGCAGCAAAGCTCCAGCAGCCCAACCATCACAGCCCCTGCTGGACTGGTGGCATGCAGTGCTCCAGGAGCTTCACTTTCAAGCCCAGGTGGTCCAGAACATCAAAGCAGCCAGCAGAAAATTGGAAGAGCAATGTTGTAGGGGAGCAGGGACACCCTCCCACCCTCTCCATGGTGACGTGCTGCACTTTGGCCACAACAACCCCAGGCAGCTACAGGCTGGGGGCAGAGTGGCTGGAGAGCGGCCGGGCAGAGAGGGACCTGGTTGGCAGCAGCTGAACAGGAGCCAGCAGTGTGCCCAGGTGGCCAAGAAGGCCAAGGGCATCCTGGCCTGCATCAGGAATAGTGTGGCCAGCAGGAGCAGGGAAGTCATTCTGCCCTGTGATTTTGAGCTCAGCAAATGGAGCTGTTTGAGGTTTCTTTCTCTGTGCTGGATGTGATCAGGGCTTCAGTCAGGGCAGGAGCAGCAATAAGATGCTGAGGGTACTTAGCACTGGTTAGGCTACACCTTGAGTCCTGTGTCCAGTTCTGGGCTCCTCAATTCAAGAAGGACATTGAGACTCTTGAAGGTGTCCAGAGAAGGGCAACAAAGCTGGGGAGGGGTCTGGAGCACAGCCCTGTGAGGAGAGGCTGAGGGAGCTGGGGTTGCTTAGCCTGGAGAAGAGAAGGCTCAGGGGAGACCTTCTTGCTCTCTCCAACTCCCTGAAGGGAGGTTGTGGCCAGGTGGGGGTTGGTCTCTTCTGCCAGGCACCCAGCACTAGCACAAGAGGACACAGTCTCAAGCTGTGCCAGGGGAAGTTTAGGCTGGAGGTGAGGAGAAAGTTCTTCCCAGCAAGAGAGATTGCCCATTGGGATGTGCTGCCCAGGGAGGTGGTGGAGTCCCTGTCCCTGGAGGTGATCATAAAAGGCTTGGATGTGGCACTTGGAGCCATGGTTTACTTATCAGGAGGTGCTGGGTGACAGGTTGGACTTGATGATCTCTGAGGTCTTTTCCAACCTGGTTGATTCTATGATTCTATGATTCTGTAACTTTCACTCTGCCTCCCAGTCCAGCAAGCAGAAAGGTCTCTGCTACCTCTGGCTTGCTCCATCTCCATGGTCCCCTCTGTGATCTAAAATGTTTCCCTGACCAGTGAGCACCTCAAAAAACCCAACAGCCCTGAAGCCATCTTTGGGGGTGTCTGGAGATGGGCAGAGTGCCCTTTTCAGTGACCAGGACGAGGCACAGCAAGGCTTCCTCCTGCCGAAGAGGAATAATGGCTCAGGCTGAGCCTAGCAGCTTTCTGGCCAAGGAAACAGAAAAATCAACTGGGGGGAAAAGAAAAAGAGGATCAGTTTAAGGAGGCTGTTCATAAATTCAAGTCAAATTTAGTGATTGCTTTCAGCCCCTGGCTCCCCCTCCCCCTTCCTCTTCCCCTTCCCCTCCCCTCCCTCCTCCCTTTCCCCCGAAATGATTGTTTGCAAAAATTGAAACAAAATGGTTTGGGGTTTTTGTTTGCTTCCAGAAAAAAAAACAAAAACCAACCAACAACAAGGGGGCAATTTGCATTTTGAAAATGGCCCAAAAATATAAGTTTTGGAAGGGTGGGGCCTTTTGAAAGGGCAGCATTGTCAGTGCTGAATGAAAACCACCCGGGAGGAATGCGCCCTGGGAGACGCGGGGCCTGGGGGAGGGCAGGGGGGGACACGGTGGCAAGCACAAAAGAGCACAGCCACAGCTCCCACCACAGCTTCTGCCTCCCCTTCCCCTCTCTCCTTCCCTTCTCCCAAAGGGAGAATCCTGCCCACCTTGGCCTTCCTCCACACATCCATTCCACCAAGGCACTGCTGTAGTTTCTGCTGCGCTTTGTCTTCACCCAGCTCCGGACGGCAGCTTTCCCCTTTCCCACTCCAGCCTTCTGCAGGTTTCTGGACATCTGCTTTTAAAGCCCTATCTGCTTGTTCATACTGGAGCCTGGCAGCCAGGTAGGGGCTGTGTGATGAAGCTCTGCACATCTGTGTGCAATAAAGTCAGCGAACAAAAGGCTTGTGAGGTCCTTGGGAGGGCAAGAAGAGAGACAGCAGCACTGAGCTTCTTGGGAGAGCAAGAAGAGAGACAGCAGCACTGAGCTTGGGCAAAGAGCTGGAGCCAAAACCTTTCAGCAAGGAGGTCACAGCACCTGGGGCATGGCTGCCCATAGCTGGGTCTGCAGCCTGTGCAGGGGGTGTCTTCTCCACCAGGTGAAAAGCAAAGCTTGGGGAGCATAGGTGGTGCCAGGGCCAGGAGGGGATTTTTCTTCCAGCTGGCGAAGGCATTCAGAGAAAGAAAAGATGGGTTGCTAAAGAGCCACTTTCTGTGGCAGGGAAATCCAAACCAAGAAGCACTGGCTGGAAATTAAAGCCAGGCCAGTTCATGCTAGGAAGAAGGGAAGATGTTTTAGCACAGCAGGGGATGAAGCTGCGGCGAGGGAACGGGTGGGCAGGAGCTGTGCTTCCTATGTGCCTCCATCCAGGGAACGTGCGGCTGGGTGAGCTGCACTCCCTGCCTGCTTCTCCCAGGACATTCAGAGCTGGGATCCAAAAGCATCCTCATCTGGGAAGGAAGAATAAACTGCAGCAGGACAGATTAGAAGGGAGGCTTGGCTGATATGCCTGAAGGCTGTGAGGCCATTCAGAGACTGGGACAGGCTGAGAACTGGGCAGAGAGGAACTTAGATAGGTTCAAGAAGGGTAAGTGCAGAGTCCTGCACTGGGAAGGAAGAACAAACTGCAGCAGTAGAGGCTGGGAGGTGATTTGCTGGAGAGCAGCCCTGGGGAGAAGGACCTGGGAGTGCTGGTGGACAGCAAGTTCTGCATGGGACAGCAATGTGCCCTGAGGGCCAAGAAGGCCAATGGGATCCTGGGGGGCATCTGTGTCCAGCAGATCCAGGCAGGTTCTCCTCCCCCTCTCCTCTGCCCTGCTGAGACCTCACCTGGAATATTGTACCCAGTGCTGGGCTCCACAGTTCAGGAGGGACAGGGATCTGCTGGAGAGAGTCCAAGGGAGGGCTCCAAGGATGCTGAAGGGCCTGGAGCACTGCCTGGGGAGGAGAGGCTGAGAGCCCTGGGGCTGTTTAGTCTGGAGAGGAGAAGGCTGAGAGGGGATTTAAGAACTGTTTATAAATATCTTAGGACTTGGTGTCAGGAGGGAGGGGACAGCCTCTTCTCACTTGCACCCTGGGATAGGACCAGGGGCAGTGGATGTAAACTCCAGCACAGGAGGTTCCACCTCAACATGAGAAAGAACTTCTTCCCTGTGAGGGTCCCAGAGCCCTGGAGCAGGCTGCCCAGAGAGGTTGTGGAGTCTCCTTCTCTGGAGCCTTTCCAGCCCTGTCTGGATGTGTTCCTGTGTGACCTGTGCTGGATTCTATGCTTCTGCTCTGTCACGGGGGTTGGACTTGATGATCTCCAGAGGTCCCTTCCAATCCCTGACATCCTCTGTTCCTGTGCTCTTGACCTGCTGTTGAGTCCCTGTTGGTCCTAACATCCAGCTCCCAGCTGTGATGATTTGGTCAGGCATTGCCCACGCTAAGCATCTGCAGATCCCCAGCAGAAGCTTTCTTCATGGCTGTGGCAGCAGTGCGATGGATCTCATCACAACACATCCCAGCCTCATGCCCACTAAGGACTCCCTGACCCCTTGATGGGTCATTTGTTGCCCTCATTCTTCTATCCCTCTGTGCTATAGTCAGGGAAAACCACGATGGTGCTTTACCCCCAGTCAGAAGTCCTGCCTGCTGGGGACCTGCAAAGACATCAGGCTACAGGTGGAGCTGCCAGCTAGCCCTGGCTGGTGGCCAGCAGTGCACAGCACTGACCACTCAGGACCCAGGCACTCAGGGTGAGCACAGGAGATGGCCATTTCGATTCCAGCCACTCCCCTTGGATCAATTTGGCCCCTTCTGTCTGCACAAACAGGTGGATCAGGACGGGGTGGATGATGGAAAAGCACTTGTGTGGAAGGGGGTTAGGAGGCAATCGGCGCCCAGCGGATGTCCCTGGAGCCCTGGGAGTGCAGGTGGAAGGAAGAGACAGAGCCAAGGCTCAACTGATGGAGCCAAAAAAAGCTGAGAAATCACAGCAGAGGGGTGGCCATCACTCCCTGGCTGCTTGTGGTAGGCTCTCAGAGGGACCGAGTGCAGGGATGCTGGGCATGGAGAGGGGCTCAACCAGCCCACACCTTCTCCCAGCTTGTTTGCTCCTTCCTGGGAGGGTTTATGCCCCAAGACATACACAATCTGTAGGCTGTTTGCTCTGGATGAGGGCAGAGATGGCTGTTTTGGGGACCAACTTGAAGCTTCATGTGAGGTTCAGCTTCTTCCCTCCTTCAGACAGTGATTTTGCCATCCCTGAAGATCAGCTTCCTGGGAGCAGAGTTGTGAGAAGCTCCACGCTCTCTGCTTATTCCTCCCTGTTCCTGAGCAGCTCTGCCCTGGTAGGACCAGAGGAACTATTTGCAAAGATCTGGAGGAAATCCCAAGAGTTCTGCTCTCCTGGCTTGGCAGAAACATTTCTGCTTATCAGGCAACCAAAGAAATGTGAAGAGTTTGGGACTTGCTCTTGGGGTGGGCACAGCTTTGAATTTCAAATGGGATTTGCCCAATGCATTCCTGCAGAACAGCCCAGTGGCAAAGTCCAGCTCTCCCCAAACACAAGCTTTAGGAGGAGGTGAGCTTTCATGCTCAGTGGGCAACACCCACTGCTGCCAGCTTCAAGCAGTGATGCCTCCTCATCTTGGTCAGCAGGGACTTGATCCTGTGGTTTGTTGGAACCAAAAGCAGAGCTGCAGTGAGTCACAGAATCACAGAAACATTCAGGTAGGCAAAGCCCCTCAGGGTCACCAAGTCCAACCCAGAGCCCTACTCTGCAAGGGTCACCCCTAAACCACAGCCCCAAGCAACACATCCAAACCACCTGGAAACACCTCCAGGCCTGGGGACTCCACCACCTCCCTGGGCAGCACATTCCAACCCCTGACCACTCTTGCTGGGAAAAATGTTTCCTACTGTCCAGTCTCAACCTCCCCAGTGGCAGCTTGAGGCTGTTCCCTCTTGTTCTGTCACTAACTACCTGTGAGAAGAGACCAGCAGCAACCTCTCCACAACCTCCTTTCAGGTAGCTGTAGACAGCCAGGAGGTCTCCCCTCAACCTCCTCTGTTTCACACTAACCATCCCCAGTTCCTTCAGTTGCTCTTCATCAGATTTCTTCTCCAGGCCCTTCCCAGCTTCCTTGCCCTGCTCTGCCCTGGCTCCAGCACCTCCACATCTCTCTTGGACTGAGGTGCCCAAAACTGAACCCAGCACTTGAGGTGTGGTCTCCCCAGAGCTGAGTCCCAGGGGGCAATCCCCTCCCTGCTCCTGCTGGACACAGCATTGCTGATCCCAGCCAGGAGGCCTTTGGCTTTCTTGGCCACCTTGGCACTGCTGGCTCCTGTTCAGCTGCTTGTCCATCAGCACCCCCAGGTCCCTTTCTGCCAGCAGCTTTCCAGCCACACTGCCCCAAGGTTGTAGCATTGCTTGGGGTTGTTGTCACAAGGCTTTGGACACTGGAGATGTGTTTGCATGGGCAGAGCCACAGCAGGGATGGCAAACCCTCACTCTGAGGGACTCCAAACTTTTTGTCCTCTGCTTGAGCAGGCTTCTGAGGTTGTGTCAGTGTTACACTGGAGAAGGGCAGAGTTAGGCTGCACATCAGGAGGAAGTTCCTCACTATGAGGTGGGCAAAATACTGTAACAGGTTGCCCAGAGGTGTGGTAGAGGCCCCATCCCTGGAGACATTAGAGGTTAAACTTGATGTGGCCCTGTGCAGCCTGCTCTAGTTGCAAATCATAGAATCATAGAATTGTCAGGGCTGGAAGGGACCTCAAGGCTCAGCCAGTCCCAACCCCTCTGCCATGGCCAGGGACACCTCACACTACAGCAGGTTGCTCACAGCCACATCCAGAGATGAGGCTTCCACCACCTCCCTGGGTAACCTGTGCCAGTCTCTCACCACCCTCATGGGGAAGAACTTCTTCATGACCTCTAATCTAAATCTCTCCTCCTCTAGCTTGGATCCATTCTCCTCAGTCCTATCACTCCCTGACACCCTCAAAAGTCCCTCCCCATCTTTCTGGTAGCCCCTTTCAGATACTGAAAGGCCACAAGAAGGTTTCCTCAGAGCCTTCTCTTCTCCAGACAGAACAACCCCAACTCTCTCAGGCTGTCCTCAGAGCAGAGCAGCTCCAGCCCTCTGATCATCCTTGTAGCCCTTATCTGCTAGCTTTGGCTATCAGCAAACCAACCAGCCCTCAGCCTGGGCAGGAGGGCACTGCCCAGCTCCACATTCTGCTCACATTTGCTGCCTGAGCCTCACACAGGTGCAGCAGGTGGTGACCTTTTCTTTCTCTCCAAGGCAAAAAGCAGCAGGCCTTGCCCAAACACTTCTGCAAGGTGAGATTGGGGCTTAAACACTCAACCCAGCCTTTGACCATCATGCAGCCCATGCCTCTGTAAGGCTGGGACATGGGATGGGGGATGAATTGAGGTTCATGACCCAGATCATGGGATGCAGTGGGAGATGAGCAATAGGAGTGAGGGGAAAGGTGGATTCCCTGGATGTGGCTCTCAGGCTGAATTAATGAAGGTGAATTAGTACAAAAGTCTCTTCAGCAGCTCCTTCATGGAACATTAGCTCTCTGAGCTCCTGCTCACTTGCCAGGGTGGGGAAGTGTGCTGTGTGCTTCCTTGGCAGCTCTCTACAGCTCACCAGGCACCAGGGCTTGCTTATAGGATCACAGAAGTGTTTCAGTTAGCCAAGCCCTCTGAGATCACCCATTCCAACCATCAAACCCACACCACCATGGCCACTACACCATGTCCCAAAGTGCCATGGCCACAGGGTTCTTGAACACCTCTAGGGCTGGGGACTCCACCACCTCCCTGGGCAGCCTGTTGCAATCCCTCTTAGGCTGAATTAATGAAGGTGAATTAATACAGAAGTCTCTTCAGTAGCTCTTTCATGGAACATTCAGAATAGAATAGAATAGAATAGAATAGAATAGAATAGAATAGAATAGAATAGAATAGAATAGAATAGAATAGAATAGAATAGAATAGAATAGAATAGAATAAACCAGGTTGGAAGAGACCTTCGAGATCATCATGTCCAACCTATCATCCAACACCACCCAATCAACTAAACCATGCAACCAAGCATCCTGTCAAGCCTCGCCCTGAACACCCCCAGCGACGGCGACCCCACCACCTCCCCAGGCAGCCCATTCCAATGGGCAATCACTCTCTCTGTGTAAAACTTCCTCCTAACCTCCAGCCTAAACCTCCTCTGACGCAGCCTGAGACTGTGTCCTCTTGTTCTGGTACTGGTTGTGTGGGAGAAGAGACCAACCTCTGCCTCACTACAACCCCTCATGCTCACTTGCCAGGGTGGTCACCTCCTGTTCTGGGATCTGCCGTGGCTGGTGGTCTCATGGAAGGAGAGGTCTCATGGAAGGAGAGGTCTCATGGAAGGAGAGGTCTCATGGAAGGAGGGGGTGTTGGGAATCTCTCTTGCTGATGGCCAGCAAACCGCCCCGGGGCTGCTCTGCTCCCCACTAGCACCTTGGCAACTGCTTCTCCTGCTCTGCCAGCGCTTGCTGGGGACGTGAGGTTGGGCCTCATCCTGTCAGCCAGAGGAATTCGGCTTGCAAAGCAGGGAGAGAGAGCAGTCTCCATCCCGCTGGTGGGACGTGTCCAGGGGATTTTGCTCTCCTCGCTCCCCTCCCGGCCCGAGCTCGCCGGGGATTGTTGCTGAGAACTAATGCGGAACCAGGCTGTCATCTTCTGGGCTGAAATCTGATAATTTAGCAAATATAGCGTGGCTTTGTCTCGGGCAAGCACCATAAGGTAAACAGGAAGGAATGAGGGATTAAGACATCTCTGCTCTAAAGGAAGGTGACAAGCCCGGAGCCGTGACACCTTCGTGCCGAGGCGAGAGGCCCAGCTGTGGGTTGGCATTGCACAGATGTATTGTTTCGGGGGGTGAAGAGCAAATAAAAGCAAAGGGAAAAGAAAACAAGCTATAAAATTCTCAGCAAAGCCCAGAGCAACTGCCTCTTGATGTTCCCCTGACAGCTCTGGGGAGAGGCAGGCGAGGGGGTCGAGCTTTTGAAGTCCTGAAGCCGTCCTTTGCAAAGGCCTCCTGTTAAAATAGTCTCTGTGTTGACATTAGGCTGCATATGGTGGAGAAATTGGACATCTCCTGACAGGTCTGGTCACAGCAAGAGCAATCAAAGCAGAAGGGGACTTTGGGGGTGTTTGACTGGCTGAGTCTGTCCTGGAAATATTTCTGCTCTGAAAGGGTTCTCAAACATTGCAACGGTCTGCCCAGGGCAGTGGTGGAGTCACCATCAGGGGCAGGCTGCCCAGGGGGGGGTGTGGAGTATCACAGTATCACAGTCTCACAGTATAACTAAGGTTGGAAGAGACCCCAAGGATCATCAAGTCCAACCTGTCCCAACAGACCTCACAACTAGACCATGGCACCAAGTGCCATGTCCAATCTCCCCTTGAACACCTCCAGGGATGGGGACTCCACCACCTCCCTGGGCAGCACATCCCAAGGGCCAACAACTCTCTCTGTGAAGAACTTTCTCCTCACCTCCAGTCTAAACCTCCCCTGGCACAGCTTGAGACTGTGTCCCCTTGTTCTGGTGCTGGTTGCCTGGGAGAAGAGACCAAACCCTTCCTGGCTACAACCACCTTTCAGGTAGTTGTAGAGGGCAATGAGGTCACCCCTGAGCCTCCTCTTCTGCAGGCTAAGCAACCCCAGCTCCCTCAGCCTCTCCTCACAGGGCTGTGCTCAAGGCCTCTCCCCAGCCTTGTTGCCCTTCTCTGGACACCTTCAAGTGTCTTGATGTCCTTCTTAAACTGAGGGGCCCAGAACTAGACACAGGACTTAAGCTGTGGCCTAACCAGTGCTGAGCACAGGGCACAATGACCTCCCTGCTCCTGCTGGCCACACTATTCCTAATACAGGCCAGGATGCCATTGGCCCTCTTGGCCACCTGGGCACACTGCTGGCTCATGTTTAGGCAGCTGTCAATCAGCACCCCCAGGTCCCTCTCTGTTTGGCAGCTCTCAGCCACTCTGACCCCAGCCTGTAGCTCTACATGGGGTTGCTGTGGCCAAAGTGCAGCCCCTGGCACTTGGACTTGTTGAATGCCATCCTGTTGGCCTCTGCCCATCTGTGCAGTCGGTCGAGGTCCCTTTGCAGAGCCTTTCTACCCTCTAACTGACTAACATCTGCTCCCAGCTTGGTGTCATCTGCAAACTTGCTGATGACTGACTCAGTCCCCTCATCCAGATCATCAATGAAGATGTTAAAGAGGATGGGGCCCAGCACTGCTCCCTGGGGCACACCACTGGTGCCTGGCTGCCAGCAGGCTGTGGCACCATTCACCACCACTCTCTGGGCTCAGCCTCCAGCCAGTTCCTAACCCAGCACAGAGTGTTGCAGTCCAAACCACGAGCTGACAGCTTAGCCAGCAGTTTACTGTGGGGGACGGTGTCAAAGGCCTCCTTCTCTGGACATATTCAAAACCTTCCTGGATGTTTTCCTGTGTGATCAGCTCTAGGTGATCCTGCTCTGGTAAGGGGGGGTGGGCTGGATAAGCTTTTGAGGTCCCTTTTTGAGCACCCTGCAGGTGCTTAAACAGTGAGGACCGAGTGCTTGGACCATGGTTTGTTATTGACCTTGCAGTGCTGGGTCGAAGCTTGGACTGGGCAATCTTGAAGGTCTCTTCCAACCAAAGATATTCTGTGGTGGGATGGGAGATGGTGAGGCAGGGGTGAGGTTTTACCACGTTCCCAGGGCTGCAGGCATGTGGCAGAGCTTTGTGCTGTGGTACCAAGCTTGGGAAGGGAAGCTGGGGAAGAAGCTGCCTAGGAAGGTCTTGAAATGATACTCAGAACTTGAACACACAGTGAGAGTGGGAATACTGGGAAGGTTGGGCAGGTGAAGCTGGGAACCTTCTTTCACCCAGGGGCAGACAGAAGGAGCTCCCTCAGTGCTGGGTGTTGGGATATGGGGGCTGGAAGGGGTTGGGGGGTGGTTGCAGCAGTCTTGGGGCATCTCTGTGCCAAATAGTAGCCTGGTATGAAGCACCACAGTGAGAAAGCAGATGAGAAGAGAGGAGAGTAGTGCTCAGTGAGGCAAAGTGGTCATGACAAATCTGGAGGAGCAGCCAGGGGTTGTGTGTTAACATCTCCTAACCTTGGATGGGCCACCTGCCCTCACAGCCCTGCCTGCACCCAGCTTTAAGAGAGGCATTAAGAGAGGGGAGAGGCAGAAGCCATATTTGTTGCACATGAGGATGGTGAAACAAGGTCTCAGCGACCTCAGCACCCCCTCCAAACATCTGGACACCCCCCCCCCCCCACTGGCCAAGGAGAGCTGTGGGTTAGCAGCGAGCTCCCCACACCACAGGTGCCACCAGAGCACCTCATGCTGTGACACCCCTTGGGCAGGACCTTGAGGCTGCCCAGCCCTACACGCACACAGAGGCTGCCCCAGGCTTGGCACCTCCAGGGCTGGGGTGGTGCTTGGAAAATTCCTCCCCAAGATTAAATTTGCCAGGCCAGCTCAGCTGGAAGCAACTGGAGCTGTATTTACAAGCAAAACTCCACTCTGCCATGAAATGCAATGAGTATGTACCAAATGCACAGCGTTTACAATACTTACAGGTCTTTACAATTAATAAACAGCACAAGGCCCCCCTTGGCCAAAGCCCAGGGGGGCTGCAACAGCTTCTCCCTACCCACCCTGTACACAAAAGGGACAAGAGAAAAGAGCAGAGAAGTTGTGGTTAATAGCAGCCACCACAAAGCAGTGCAGCCAAGGTCAGTAAAGCCAGGAGCAGCATCGGCCAGAGGCAAAGAAGTGAAAAGAGAGACAGATTGCTTTGCACAACTGCTTGAACCACAGAACCACAGAATTTCAGGGGCTGGAAGGGACCTCAAAAGCTCATCCAGTCCATCCCCCCTGCCAGAGCAGGAGCACCTACAGCAGGTCACACAGGAACACATCCAGGCAGGTTTTGAATATCTCCAGAGAGGGAGACTCCACAACCCCCCTGGGCAGCCTGCTCCAGGGCTCTGGCACCCTCACAGGGAAAAATTTTCCTCTTGTTTCCATGGAACTTCCTCTGCCTCAGCTTCCAGCACTGCCCCTTGTGCTGGCATTGGGCATCCCCCAGCAGAGCCTGGCTCCAGCCTCTGGGCACTCACCCTGCACAGCTTTATCGACATTGATGAGGTCACCTCTCAGGCTCCTCTTCTCTAAGCTACAGAGCCCTCAGCTCCCTCAGGCTCTCCTCGTAGAGAAGATGCTCCCCTCCCTTCATCACCCTCGTGGCTCTGTGCTGGATTCTCTCAAGCAGTTCCCTGAGGTCCTTCTTGACCTGAGTGGCCCAGAACTGGATGCAATATTCCAGGGGAAGTTACTCAAACCTCACCTGGACGTGTTCTTGTGTGACCTGCTCTGGGTGACCCTGCTCTGCAGGGGGGGTTGGGCTGGAGAAGCTTTCGAGGTCCCTTCCAGCCCTTCTGTGATTCAGAACTGTGGAAAAAAAAAAAAACCAAACATTTTTCAAGCCCTGGCTGCAAACTGCCCCGCAGCTGCTGACGGTCTCTGCTCTCTCCCTCTCTGCCAGCCTGCAACTGCAACCTGCACGCCCGGCGGTGCCGCTTCAACATGGAGCTGTACAAGCTGTCGGGGCGCCGGAGCGGCGGCGTCTGCCTCAACTGCCGCCACAACACCGCCGGCAGGCACTGCCACTACTGCAAGGAGGGCTTCTACCGCGACCTCAGCAAGCCCATCTCCCACCGCAAGGCTTGCAAAGGTACCGGGCTGCGCTGGGCTGGGCTGGGATGCGCTGGGATGCGCTGGGCTGCGCTGGGATGCCCTGGGATGCGCTGGGATGCGCTGGGCTGCGCTGGGATGCCCTGGGCTGCGCTGGGCTGCGCTGGGCTGCGCTGGGATGCGCTGGGCTGGGGGAGGGTTGAATTGGAAGACGGTGTGGGGGCTGACGTCCCTGGATGTATAACAGCATCACAGTGTATTAGAGGTAGGAAGGGACCTCCACAGCTCATCGAGTCCAACCTGTCAGGTTGGCTAATTAGGTCTTGGACTCCCCGCCACCACAGCTCTTGCTCTTGCCAACCCCCTCCTGCTCCTCCTGCCCTGGAAATGAAATGGTTTTTGCCCCCCCACATTCCCTACCATCACCTCTGCCTGGTCTCCCCAGCTTCCTGCCGAGGAGGAGGCCACTAAAATACACAAGGTCCTGGCTGCTGAGGACGACTTAGCAACAGCAACAACAATAATATCAATTACAATCACTGGGATAATCATTAATAGCAACACAGCTCGGTTTTATTGTTATATATAATATTATGCATATATATTTTAGATATTATATATTATTTGTAATGATAACTATGCTAATGATAGCTCAGCAAATGGAGCTGTTTGAGGTTTCTTTCTCTGTGCTGGATGTGATCAGGGCTTCAGCCGGGCCAGGAGCAGCAATAAGATGCTGAGGGTACTCAGCACTGGTTAGGTCACAGCTTGAGTCCTGTGTCCAGAGCTGTGACCAGTTCTGGGCTCCTCAATTTAAGAAGGACATTGAGAAACTTGAAGGTGTCCAGAGAAGGGCAACAAGGCTGGGGAGGGGTCTGGAGCACAGCCCTGGGAGGAGAGGCTGAGGGAGCTGGGGTTGCTTAGCCTGCAGAAGAGGAGGCTCAGGGCAGACCTTCTTGCTCTCTCCAACTCCCTGAAGGGAGGTTGTAGCCAGGTGGGGGTTGGTCTCTTCTGCCAGGCACCCAGCAGCAGAACAAGAGGACACAGTTTCAAGCTGTGCCAGGGGAGGTTTAGGCTGGAGGTGAGGAGAAAGTTCTTCACAGGGAGAGTTGTTGGCCCTTGGGATGTGCTGCCCAGGGAGGTGGTGGAGTCCCCATCCCTGGAGGTGTTCAGGAGGGGATTGGACGTGGCAATTGATGCCATGGTCACGTTGTCATGAGGTGTTGGGTGCTAGGTTGGACTTGATGATCTCTGAGGTCTTTTCCAACCTGATTGATTCTATGATTCTATGATTCTTGACATCCACCCTTCAGATATTTGTAACCATTGATCAGATGCCCTCCCTGGAGCTGTTCAAGCCAGGCTGGATGGTGCCTTGAGCAGCCTGGGCTGGTGGGAGGTGTCCCTGCCCATGGCAGGGGGGTTGGAACTGGATGATCTTTAAGGTCCCTTCCAACCCAAACCATTTCATGAATTTCTGAAAAGGGCAGCTCCTGTACTCAGAGCCTTTCAGTGATCTTCACCTTTTCTTTTGCAAAACTCTTAATCCCTCTCTGCCTGTCAGTGTGGAACAACCACGAGATGCCTTTGTCAGCAGTGATGGCTCAGTGGACCAAGCCACCTGTGCTAGCACAGTAGATGGACTGGATGAAATCCAGAGGTCACTTCCAACCCCCACCATGCTGGGATTCCAGGATTCACAGAATCCCAGAATCCCAGAATTTCAGGGGCTGGAAGGGACCTCAGAAGCTCATCCAGTCCAACCCTCCTGCCAGATCAGGAGCACCTACAGCAGATCACACAGGAGCACATCTCTCCCAGGCAACCAGCACCAGAACAAGAGGACACAGACTCAAGCTGTGCCAGGGGAGGTTTAGGCTGGAGGTTAGGAAGAAGTTCTTCACAGAAAGAGTCATTGGCCTTTGGGATGTGCTGCCCAGGGAGGTGGTGGAGTCACCATCACTGGAAGTGTTTAGAGCCTGGATGAGGCACTTGGTGTCATGGTTTAGTTGATCAGATGGTGTTGGGTGATAGATTGGACTTGATCTCAAAGGTCTCTTCCAACCTGGTCTATTCTATTCCATTCCATTCCATTCCATTCCATTCCATTCCATTCCATTCCATTCCATTCTATTCTTTCCATTCCATTCCATTCCATTCTATTCTACTGCATTCTATTCTATTCTATTCTATTCTATTCTATTCTATTCTATTCTATTCTATTCTATTCTATTCTATTCTATTCTATTCTACTCTACTCTACTCTACTCTACTCTATTCTATTCTAATTTTCCAGGCTAAGTTTCCCCCTCTCTGGATCATCCCCCTCTGTCAAGCGCTCTTTGCAATCCTCCTTTTCTCATCCCCTGCCTTCTCCAACCTCTCCTGCTCCTGAAATCTGAGCTGGCCACATTTCAATGCTTCTCCAGCCCCCCAGGGTTTATAACAAAGCTGTGGCAATTGGAGCTAACAGCTACAAAGGTAAGGTAATAAATATTCCTGGGGCATGAGCAGCTCCCCCACTCGCAGGCTATTAGCACAATTTCACACTCCTTTCAGAGGCTCATCGTGGCTGGAATCCACCCTCCCACACAAAAGCAGGAGAAATGAAGTTTCCTCCAGCAAAGGCAACCCTTTTAGAGCTCACAGAATCAACCAGGTGGGGAAAAGACCTCAGAGATCATCAAGCCCAACCTATTCCCTAATACCTAACACCTCCTGACAACTAAACCATGGCTCCAAGTGCCACATCCAAGCCTTTCTTGAACACCTCCAGGCTTGGAGACTCCACCTCCTCCCTGGGCAGCACATCCCAATGGCCAATGGTTCCTTGTGTCTTCTCCCTAGTCTCAGGTGACAGCAGGAGAGGAAATGGCCTGGAATTATGCCAGGAGAAGTTGGAAATCAGGAAACATTTCTTGACTGCAGGAGTGGTCAGGGATTGGAAGAGGCTACCCAGGGAGGTGGTGGAGTCCCCAGCCCTAGAGGTGTTCAACAAACCTGTGGCCATGGCACTCTGGGACATGGTTTAGTGGCCATGGTGGTGTGGGGTTGATGGTGGGACTGGGTGATCTCAGAGGGCTTGGCTAACTGAAACACTTCTGTGATCCTATAAGCAAGCCCTGGTGCCTGGTGAGCTGTAGGGAGCTGCCAAGGAAGCACACAGCACACTTCCCCACCCTGGCAAGTGAGCAGGAGCTCAGAGAGCTAATGTTCCATGAAGGAGCTGCTGAAGAGGCTTTTGTACTAATTCACCTTCATTAATTCAGCCTGAGAGCCACATCCAGGGAATCCACCTTTCCCCTCACTCCTATTGCTCATCTCCCACTGCCTCCCATGATCCGGGTCATGAACCTCAATTCATCCCCCATCCCATGTCCCAGCCTTACAGAGGCATGGGCTGCATGATGGTCAAAGGCTGGGTTGAGTGTTTAAGCCCCAATCTCACCTTGCAGAAGTGTTTGGGCAAGGCCTGCTGCTTTTTGCCTTGGAGAGAAAGAAAAGGTCACCACCTGCTGCACCTGTGTGAGGCTCAGGCAGCAAATGTGAGCAGAATGTGGAGCTGGGCAGTGCCCTCCTGCCCAGGCTGAGGGCTGGTTGGTTTGCTGATAGCCAAAGCTTGCAGAGAAGGGCTCCAAGGATGATCAGAGGGCTGGAGCTGCTCTGCTCTGAGGACAGCCTGAGAGAGTTGGGGTTGTTCTGTCTGGAGAAGAGAAGGCTCTGAGGAAACCTTCTTGTGGCCTTTCAGTATCTGAAAGGGGCTACCAGAAAGCTGGGGAGGGACTTTTGAGGGTGTCAGGGAGTGATAGGACTGAGGAGAATGGATCCAAGCTAGAGGAGGGGAGATTTAGATTAGAGGTCATGAAGAAGTTCTTCCCCATGAGGGTGGTGAGAGACTGGCACAGGTTACCCAGGGAGGTGGTGGAAGCCTCCTGCCTGGAGGTGTTTGCAGCCAGGCTGGATGTGGCTGTGAGCAACCTGCTGTAGTGTGAGGTGTTTGCAGCCAGGCTGGATGTGGCTGTGAGCAACCTGCTGTAGTGTGAGGTGTCCCTGGCCATGGCAGGGGGGGTTGGAACTGGCTGAGCCTTGAAGGCTTAGTGTAGGAATCATAGAATAATTGAAGTTTAGAGAGGCCTGCAGTGATAGGATGAGAGGCAGTGGCTTTAAGCTGGGGAAGAGCAGACTTAGATTGGATGTTAGGAACAAATTCTTTACTATGGGGGTGGTGGAACACTGGAACAGGTTGCCCAGGGAAGTGGTTGAGGCCCCAACCCTGGGGATATTCAAGCTGAGGCTTGACATGATTCTGGACAACCTGACCTAGTTGGGGATGTCCCTGCTGACTGCAGGGGGGTTGGACTGGATGACCTTTGCAGGTCTCTTCCAGCCAAGCCCATTCCATTCTATGATTCTGAGTTGGAAGGGACTTCTGGAGATCATCAAGGTCAAACCCCCTGCAAAGCAGTCCCAGCTAGGGCAGGTCACACAGGAATGGGTCCAAGAGTGTTGTGAAGGTCTCTAGAGTAGGAGACACCACAACCTCTCCGGGCAGCCTGCTCCGGTTGGACTTGAAGCTAGGCTCAAAGTTGGACTTTTCCCCCTCCCTCTCTGGTTCCCAGCAGTGTGGTGTTCCCTGCCTCTGCATTTGCCTCCAGTTGTTTGTCTTGCAAAGCCCAATAAAAGCAAGAAAGTTGTTGCCAACTGGAGTTGCCCTGTCGCAGAGCCACGCAACAGGCAGAGCATGGCACGAAGGCTGCAAACCACATGCAGAGGGATTGATGACAGCTGGAACAGGGATGCTGCCTGAAGTGGCAAGGCTGGGGGTGTGCCAGAGCCTGCCAGCCTGGGAGCTGGGAGCTGGAGGAGGACTGGGAGGATGTGGGTGGGTGGTCAGGCAAGCCGGGTTACTCAAGCAAGGGCTTGGGTTTCCCCTGGTGTTTCGAGGTCAGCCAGCAGAACTGATCCCTGCATGGCCCTGGGTGGGGGCTCTGGGGCTGGAGGAGGGTGATGGCAGTGCCAGTCCATGCCAAGGGCTAGGGATGGGCTTATCCCAGCAGGCACTGGATGCCCTCTGCTTGGGCAGGAACATCCAACCCCTGGTCCTGTGCAGACCCCAGAGGTCTGTCCTGAGAAGCCACAAACCCCAGATACAAGGATTTTAACAAGTTCATCTGTCAGACCTCAGAGCAAGGGTGAATTGCTCCTCTTTCCCAACTGAGTTTCATGAGAACAGGAAGAGCTTCCAAAACACTGAACTCCTGCTTCTCATTCCTTCTGCTCCTCATTCCTCCTGCTCCTCATTCCTCCTGCTCCTCATCCCTTCTGCTTCTCATCTCTTCTGCTTCCCACTCTTTCTGCTTCCTATTCCTTCTGCTTCCTGTTCCTTTTTCTTCCCATTCATTCCTTCTGCTCCTCATTCCTCCTGCTCATTCCTTCTGCACCTCATTCCTCCTGCTTCTCATTCCTTCTGCTCCTCATTCCTCCTGCTCATTCCTCCTGCTCCTCATTCCTCCTGCTCCTCATTCCTCCTGCTCCTCATTCCTCCTGCTTCTCATTCCTACTGCTCCTCATTCCTCCTTCTCATTCCTCCTGCTCCTCATTCCTCCTGCTTCTCATTCCTACTGCTCCTCATTCCTTCTGCTCCTCATTCCTCCTGCTCCTCATTCCTCCTGCTTCTCATTCCTTCTGCTCCTCATTCCTCCTGCTCATTCCTCCTGCTCCTCATTCCTCCTGCTCCTCATTCCTCCTGCTTCTCATTCCTACTGCTCCTCATTCCTCCTTCTCATTCCTCCTGCTCCTCATTCCTCCTGCTTCTCATTCCTACTGCTCCTCATTCCTTCTGCTCCTCATTCCTCCTGCTCCTCATTCCTTCTGCTCCTCATTCCTCCTGCTCATTCCTCCTGCTCCTCATCCCTTCTGCTCCTCATCCCTTCTGCTTCCCACTCTTTCTGCTTCCTGTTCCTTTTTCTTCCCATTCCTTTTTCCTCCCATTCCTTCTGCTTCTCATTCCTTTTGCTTCCCATTCCTTCTGCTTCCCACTCTTTCTGCTTTCCACTCTTTCTGCTTCCTGTTTCATCTGCTTCCTATTTTTTCTGGTTCCTAATCCCTCTGCTTCCCCTTCCTTTTGCTTCCCATTCCTTCTGCTTTCCACTCTTTCGGCTTCCTATTTCTTCTGCTTCCCAATCCTTCTGCTTCCCTTTTCTTTTGCTTCCCATTCCTTCTGCTTTCCACTCTTTCTGCTTTCCACTCTTTCTGCTTCCTATTTCTTCTGCTTCCCAATCCTTCTGCTTTCCATTCCTCCTGCTTCCCACTCCTTCCATTTCCTCTTCTTTCTGCTTCCCACTCCTGTTTCTCATACCTTCTCCTTCCCACCCCTTCTCCTTCCCATTCCTTCCACTCCCCCTCTGCTCCAAATGGTGTTGCAAGTCAAATTCCACATCTGGGTCCTGCAAGACTCCATCTCCTCTGCCATGGGCCACTCTAAATCCGCTGTTGGTTCATCTGATCATATCCCCCCCTGATATTTCCTAGGTTGTTAACACTAAGGGGATTCCCTTGGAGCAGAAACTCTGCTGGGTCTTCTCGCCTGGCACTTGTGGGGAAGGATTTCCACCCTTTCTGATGAAAAGATGGCAAATGGCACGTGTTAGGAACGTGCTGGTGTGGGACCTGTCAGTACAAACTCCTTTGGAGGGGCAGGATTTGGCACTTGGTGAGGTCACATTCACCAGGACTCAGTGTTATGCTCACAACTGGGAACTGCTGCAGCCCCAGGGCCATGCTGACTTTCCCACCTGTGTTGGAGGATGAGTTGATGCCTTGTGCATAAAAAAAGCACTCCCAGCTCACCTGTCCATCCTCCCTGTACCCACAAAGGTTCAAGACTTTGATGTTGGCTCTTTGGAGACAGCTTGGGTCAAGCAGAGGGAGGGTGATGTTGTCCCCATGGACTCAGGCTCTGGTCTTTGATTTCATGGGGGCAGGAGCAGCTTTTCCTGCTGGGGGACCTAGTACAGTGGAAGCTCTTTGGCTCCTGGTGCTGGCTGGAGAGGAGAGCAGAGCCCCTGGTGACAGGGACAGTGGGACGGGTCCCCTGCCTCTCTCCACTGACTATAGAGGGAGCTGCATGACCAGCTTAGAGCAGAGAGATGATTTCCACGAGGCTGAAGCCAGGGCAGATGTAACCTCCTCCTGCTGCCTGGACACCCACTGAGAAGCTGAGGTGCAGAAGGCAGCTGAGGTAAAACCCACCTTAGATAGCAGTGCCTGAGGCCAGGCTCACACCAGCATCCTGGGGTCCCCACCTTGGTGTGCCACAGGCCATGGCACAGTGCAGGACAGGAAGATCAGCCTGGTGCATCTCTGCTGGTTGCAGCTGTGGTCAGCATCCCTCCAACCTCCCAGATGTCCCCTGACACCACAGTCCCCAGGCCACAGATAGGTAGAGCATAGGCAAACTTACAGATAAGGCATCCCACAGTCCTAGGAGTGGGTGAACCCCCTAAGCCAGGGCTCCCTGCAGCAGCAGGGCCACCAGTGGTGGCTTCTGGCATGGCTCCTGTCCCCAGCCTTTCCTTGTTTACAGTGAGCACAAGCTCCTACAGGATCCTTCCCATCACTCTGGGGCATCATTGCAGATCTGCTATTAGCATCCACCTCAGGAGGAGGTGAAGTGCATCCCTAAAGAGCTGCTCCTCTCCCCAAAGCATAGAATCATTGAGTTCTAGGGCTTGGAAGGGACCTCCAGAGACCATCAAGTCCAATCCCCCTGCCAAGGCAGGGTCACCTAGGGCAGGCCACACAGGAACATGGGTTTTGAAGATCTCTAGAGCAGAAGACTCCACAACCTGTCAGGGCAGCCTGCTCCAGGGCTCCAGCACCCTCATTTCAATGCCCATCTCTGGTCCAGCTCCTTTATGGTTTCAGATGGCCCAGCTCCAAAGCAATACCTTCTGTGAATTCCACCCAGGCTGTTCATCCTTGCTTTCCTTCCTTTTCTTCCTCTTTGAAGTCCAGCTGGAGCTAGCATTCAGGTGAGAGCTGAGCCAGCTTGTAGCACTGGTAGGGCTTGGGCCAAGGTCTTGTATCAAGGCCTGGCCACCTCTGAGAGATCACAACACTGGAGAATGTCCAAGCCTCCAAGACCTGCTGTACACAGATTGGGTTTCCTCTTCCACTGCCACCAGGAAAAAAATTTCCAGCTGTATTTCCAGACTGCATTTGTTGGTGGCTGTGCCTCAGTCACCCCCTGCCCCCAGGCCCCATAGCTCTTCGTCTCGGTGCTGTTCCAAGTGCTGAGCACTGATTTATGGGCCCTGCATCTAGAACTTGGCATCAGCAACCCCCAGGCACACACAAACCAGGCAGAGAAAGTGTCTGGAAGTGAAGCTTTCACTCTGTGGGAGTGTCCTAAGGCAGGGCAGCAGGCTGGAGTGTCACTGCCACCAAGGGCCACCACCTCCAGGTCCAAGGGTAGAGCTGCACTGTTCATCCACTTGGGCTGGAAGGCTCCCAAAGCAAAGAAGGGACAGGATTATTGCAGAGGCTCTTAAAGTGTTTGGAGATTGTGGTGTGAAAACATGGGAAAGTTTGCTCCCAGCTGGGAGGAGTGGCTGACACCCACCAGGCTGTGCTGCCATTCAGTGAGACCAGGCCAGGCTGAGAGCTGGGCAGAGGAGACCTCATGAGGTTCACCAAGGGCAAGGATAGGGTCCTGCACCTGGGGAGGAACAACCTCCTTCAGCAGCACAGCTGAGGGGGGACCTGCTGGGAAGCAGCTCTGCAGAGGGCAACCTGGCAGTGATGTGGGACAAATCCACCATGAGCCAGCAGTGTGCCCTTGAGGCCAATGGTGTCCTGGGCTGCATGAAGAAGAGTGTGGCCAGCAGGTCGAGGGAGCTTCTCCCCCCATTCTACTCTGCCCTAGAGAGGCCACATATGGAGTCCTGGGTCCAGTTCTGGGCTCCCCAGTTCAAGAGAGACAGGGAACTGCTGGAGAGAGTCCAGGGGAGGCTGCAAAGCTGCTGAGGGGCCTGGAGCAGCTCTGGGAGCAGCAAAGGCTGAGAGCCCTGGGGCTGAGAGCCTGCAGAAGAGCAGCCCCAGAGGGCAGCTGAGCAATGCTCAGCAAGAGCTAAAGGAGCTGTGGGGGGCAAGAGGCTGGGGCCAGGCTCTGCTCAGTGGTGCCCAGGGACAGGACAAGGGGCAGTGGGCACAGACTGGAACCCAGGAGATTCCACCTGACCACAAGGAGGTTGTTGTGAGGGTGCTGGAGGCCTGGAGCAGGCTGCCCAGAGAGGTTGTGGAGTCTCCTGGTGTGGAGAGCTTCCAAGCCCAGCTGGGCACTGTGCTGCTGGGCAAGCTGCTGTGGGTGCCCTGCTTGAGCAGGAAGGAGTTGGACTTGACAGTCTCCAGAGGTCCCTTCCAGCCCCACCCTGCTGGGGTTCTGTGGACTCACTCCTTTTTAATTCTTTTAATGAAGCCTTGTGCTCAACCAAGACAACTACCTGCCCATGCCAGCTTTGAGAGCTCCACAGTTTCAATGACATGTGAGCAGCCACATCAAATGAAGCAAGCCAGAGAGGGGTGAGCTTGCTGTGTGGCAGCAGTGGAATATTCCTGTGGCAAACCCAGTGACTGAGACACTTTCTAATTGTCTCAAGCCAGATGGGGCTCCATGTGCCAGCCTCCATCCTGCTCTCCCTTTCATGCATGCCTTCCAATTCCAAGGACTTTCTAATTAAGTCTGATCTATGGAAGCCATCAGCGAGGAACAGACCAAATGTTGGAGTCATGCACAGCCCTTTCCCCCAGCCCAGAGCAGCTCCAGCTCCTCTGTGTATCTGCCCCTGGAAGTGCTCCAGCATTTGGGCTGATTCCTCATATTAGTGCAAATTAACTGGGATGAGGGCAAAACCTTGCAGTCTCTCTTCCCAGCAGCTTACCACTGACTTTGTCCTCTCTCTGGGTTCTGACCAGGGCCACCTCCCAAGACAGAGCAGCATTTAAGCAGATCTCCAAGGCCAGGCTGGATGAGGCCTTGAGCAACTTGGGTCTAGTGGGAGGTGTCCCTGCCCATGGCAGGGGGGTTGGAACTGGATGATCTGGAAGGTCTTTTCCAAGCCAAACCATTCTGTGGTTCTATGATTTACCTTCAGAGGAACACACTTTACACAGAATTACACAGAACTGACCTTTAGGTACTTTAGGTAGTCTGGGATCAAAACCTGGATGCTCAGAGGGAGCCCAGAGGACTTGGCAGGAGGTCAGCCCCCATTGTGGGCTGTCAGAGCACAAGGGAGCATCGTCATGGGTGAGGAGGTGTTGCCAGCTACATCCCAGATGAACTGCACATGCCAGGGGTCTGTGGTCTGCTACAGGGAAGGGGAAAGGGAAAGGGAAAGGGAAAGGGAAAGGGAAAGGGAAAGGGAAAGGGAAAGGGAAAGGGAAAGGGAAAGGGAAAGGGAAAGGGAAAGGGAAAGGGAAAGGGAAAGGGAGAGGGAAAGGGAGAGGGAAAGGAAAAGGGAAAAAGAAAGGGAAAGGGAAAGGGAAGGGAAAAGGAAAAGGAAAAGGAAAAGGAAAAGGAAAAGGAAAAGAAAAAGAAAAAGAAAAAGAAAAAGAAAAAGAAAATGGAAAGGAAAAGGAAAAGAAAAAGAAAAAGAAAAAAAAAGAAGAAGGGAAAGGAAAAGAAAAAGAAAAAAAGGAAAAAGAAAAGGAAAAAGAAAGAAAAAGGAAAAGGAAAAGAAAAAGAAAAAGAAGAAGGGAAAGGAAAAGGAAAAGAAAAAGAAGAAAAAGAAAGGAAAAGAAAAAGAGAAAAAGAAAAGGAAAAAGAAAAAGAAAAAGAAAAAGGAAAAGGAAAAGGAAAAGGAAAAGGAAAAGGAAAAGAAAAAGGAAAAGGAAAAGGAAAAGGAAAAGGAAAAGGAAAAGGAAAAGGAAAAGGAAAAGGAAAAGGAAAAGGAAAAGGAAAAGGAAAAGGAAAAGGAAAAGAAAAAGAAAAAGAAAAAGAAAAAGAAAAAGAAAATGGAAAGGAAAAGGAAAAGAAAAAGAAAAAGAAAAAAAAAGAAGAAGGGAAAGGAAAAGAAAAAGAAAAAAAGGAAAAAGAAAAGGAAAAAGAAAGAAAAATGAAAAGTAAAATAAAAATAAAAAGAATAATGTAAAGTAAAATGAAAAGAAAAAGAAGAAAAAGAAATGAAAAGAAAAAGAGAAAAATAAAAGGAAAAGAAAAAGAAAAAGAAAAAGGAAAAGGAAAAGGAAAAGGAAAAGGAAAAGGAAAAGAAAAAGGAAAAGGAAAAGGAAAAGGAAAAGGAAAAGGAAAAGGAAAAGGAAAAGGAAAAGGAAAAGGAAAAGGAAAAGGAAAAGGAAAAGGAAAAGGAAAAGGAAAAGGAAAAGGAAAAGGAAAAGGAAAAGGAAAAGGAAAAGGAAAAGGAAAATAAAAAAAAATAATAGGAAAAGAAAAAGATAAAAAGAAAAAGAAAAAAGAGAAAGAAAATAAAAAGGGGAAAAAAGAAAAATAGGGGGGAAAAGCAAAAATTTAAGAAAGAGAGGGGAAAAAAAGAAGAAGAAGGGTTGTTTGTGCCTGTAGATAGATCACAGCAAAAACACCTCCATGCCAGAAGTTTTCTTGGAGTTGCAGCTGTTGTGAGACCCCAATCCTGGGTTCAGTTTTGGGTCCCTCCCTCACAGAAGGACATTGAGAGGCTGGGCTGGGTCCAGAGGAGGACACACTGCTGAAGGGTCTGGAGAAGAGGGCTGGGGAGGAGCAGCTGAGGGAGCTGGGGCTGTTGAGTCTGGAGAAGAGGAGGCTGAGGGGAGACCTCATTGCTCTCTACAGCTCCCTGAAAGGAGGTTGTAGACAGAGGAGGGTTGGGCTCTTCTCCCATAGAACAAGTGGTAGGAAAAGAGGAAATGTCCTCAAGTTGCACCAGGGGAGGTTTAGGCTGGACATGAGGAACAATTTCTTTCCCTTAAGAAGCCTGGTCCAGGCTGCCCAGGGCAGTGGTGGAGTCACCATCCCTGGAGGGGTTTCAGAGCTGTGTAGATGTGGTGCTGAGGGTCATGGTGGTGCTGAGGGCCATGTGTTGGTGGTGCCCTGGCAGTGCTGGGGTAACAGTTAGACTTGATGCTCCTGAAGGTCTCTTCCAACCAAACCAACTCTCTGATTCTCTGATTTGGACAATCTGGGTTGTTGGGAAAGTTGACTCCCTGGCAGGAGCTCTGCATTTCTGAGCCATCAGCCCCTTGCGAGGAGGCTGCCCGAGAGGAGCTCTCCTGGCTGCAGCTGGGGCTGCAGACCGCCTTCAGAACTGCGGCGTGGGTTTGTTTGCTCAGCAGAAATTTATCCATCAGCAATCCTGAAGGGCAGGTTTGGATTGTGGCTTCTCAGAAGTGGCAGGGAGCGACACAATAGAGGAGAATTTGCACCCTATTAAGGAAAAACAACAGGCCAAAGCCCAGCTCTCCAGCCCAAGTCTCAGGCTAAGAACAAAAGTGGCTAAATCCATTTTGTGGAGCCAGACCTTTGCCTATCTCTGCATATTTGCAGAGGGAGCAGAAAAAGGAACAATTCTCCTTCAAAACAAATATTTTCAGACTGTTGAGATAATTTCCTTCCTTCAGCTCAGTTCTCAAGGGTGAAAAGTCCTCCAGGTCATGGAATCATAGCATCATGGAATGACTTAGGCTGGGAGGGATCTCAGAGATCATCTACTCCAACCTCCCCACCATGGGTGGGGACACCTCTCAACTAGACTGGGGGCAAAGGTTTTATTTGCATTCCCATTTGTTTGTCTGTTATCCAGTGGCAAACTCATAGAATCATGGAGTCACAGAATGGGTTTGGGTTGGAATGGGACCTCAAAGCTCACCCAGTTCCAACCCCCAGCCATGGGCAGGGACACCTCCCACCAGCCCAGGTTGCTCAAGGCCTCATCCAACCTGGCCTTCTACACCCTCAGGGAGGAGGCATCCACAACCTCCCTGGGTAGCCTGTTCCAGAGTCTCACCACCCTTGTACTGATGAACTTCTTCCCGAGCTGCAGTCTAATCCTTCTCTCCCTCAGCTTCAAACCATTCCCCTTTGTCCTGTCCCTGGACACCCTTAGGAAAAGTCTCTCAGCAGCCTTCCTGTAGAATCCCTTCAGGTACTGGAAGGTAGCTCTAAGGTTCCCCCAGAGCCTTCTCTTCTCCAGGTTGAGCAACCCCAGCTCCCTCAGTCTATCCTCACAGCAGAGGTGCTCCAGCCCTTGGATCATCCCTGTGGCTCTCCTCTGGACATTAAGCCGAAGTTCAGTCCTGCACATCCATGTGCCCTGTCCTGACTTTCAGCAGCCTAAAGTGAAAGGGATTCTTGGGGATGGAAAAAGAGATCATTTCCAGTTCAATGTACACTTCTCACAGCACAACAAATCAGTGGCCTGGATTTGTATCCCAGAAGCTCCAAGTGCCACACTCAATCCTTTTTTGAACACCTCCAGGGCTGGGGACTCCACCACCCCCCTGGGCAGCACATCCCAATGGGCAATTGCTCTTTCTGGGGAGAACTTTCTCCTCACCTCCAGCCTAAATCTCCCCTGGCACAGCTTGAGACTGTGTCCTCTTGTTCTGGTGCTGCTTGCCTGGGAGAAGAGACCAATCCCCACCTGGCTACAACCTCCCTTCAGTTAGTTGTAGAGAGCAGTAAGGTCTCCCCTGAGCCTCCTCTTCTCCAGGCTAAGCAACCCCAGCTCCCTCAGCCTCTCCTCACAGGGCTGTGCTCCAGACCCCTCCCCAGCCTTGTTGCCCTTCTCTGGACACGTACAAGTGTCTCAGCATCTTTCTTAACCTGAGGAGCCAGCCCAGAACTGGACACAGTGCTCAAGGTGCCTCCCCTGAGCCTCCTCCTCTCCAGGCTAAAAAGCCCCAATTCCCTCAGTCTTTCCTCACCACTTTCCTTCGGCATCTTTGCATCCCTTCTTCGCCTTACCCTCTCCCAGCAGGTCCCTGTCCTTGAACCCCACTGCTCTGCCCTCTTGCAGTCACCCCAAAGGTGAGGCTCCCAGGGGATGGGGGAATTTTCACCAAGAGGATTTTGGAGCATGTTGGGAAGTGCTGCCATAATTGTCCTATTGTCTGGCTCCCTGAAGCCTGCCTGGGGTGCTCCTGCCCAAGAAGTGGATTTATTGCCCTGGTTCAAAGGCTCCTCCGGCTCAGCGGCGACTCTCGCTCAGTGGGGGCATTGTGGGCCCTGTCTGGTGCTTGTCATGGAGAAGACAAAGACAAGGTCTAATCTGTGAAATTTGGCCCAAACCAGAGGGCGTCAAAGCCTTTGGCTTCTCCCAGTGCCAGCTCAGGAGGGAGAAATGGGAGAGCCCTGAGAAGCGGCGCGGGAGGAGGGGGACGCTGTGCAACCCTGAGAGATTATTTGGCTTTGCCTGATAAAAGGGGGAATTCATTTTCTGCTGGCAAGAAGCTTTTAAATCTGCAGGAGAATGTGCTGAGGGACATTGTGTGTGAACACGATCCTTGGGAGAGGTAAATCCCAGCCACAACGCGGCAGGCAAGCCCAGCAGCCCATGGCGAACCAGTTGGGAGCTGGATTCAGCGTTTGAAGCCATTAGCAGTGCTCAGAGTTAACACAGAGGCATTTCAGCCTCTGCTTCTGCTTAACAAACTCAGCTGGGCCCAGGCTGGGTGGCTACAGCCTGAAGAGCACAACTTCTCTTACTGGTGACATGAATCTGTGGGGTCTGCTGGATGCGGAGATTCTCTGCTGTAAGACAAGGTCCCTCCCATCCCCACAGGATCCTGGCCCCAGAGCCAGCATAAGCCTCCTGGCACCACGCAGGTGCACAGATACCACAGTGTCACAGTTCATTAGAGGTTGGAAGGGAGCTCCAGAGCTCCAACCCCCACTGCCAGAGCAGCATCACCCAGGGCAGGCTGCACAGGAAGGCATCCAGGTGGGGCTGGAAAGGCTCCAGAGAAGGAGACTCCACAACCCCCCTGGGCAGCCTGCTCCAGGGCTCTGCCACCCTCACTGTAAGGAAGTTTCTCCTCATGTTGAGCTGAAACCTTCCCTGTTCAAGTTTGTATCTGTTGGTCCTTGGCTTGTTCCTGTGCACCACCCAAAAGAGCTTGGCCCCCTCCCCTTGACCCCCACCCCTCAGATATTGATAGGCATTGATCAGATCCCTCTCAGCCTTCTCCTCTCCAGACTAAACAGCCCCAGGGCTCTCAGTCTCTCTTCACAGGGCAGATGCTCAAGTCCCCTAAGCATCCTCATGGCTCTCTGTTGGACTCTCTCCAGCAGGTCTCTGTCCCTCTTGAACTTGGGGGGGGGGGAGGGGGCAAACTGGACATAGTATTGCAGCTGTGGTCTCATGAGGGCAGAGCATAGGGGCAGGAGAACCTCCCTAGCCCTGCTGGCCACACTTTTCTTGATGGTAACTCTCCTTGGCCCCAAACAGATAGGATGGGATAGGTCTCCAAAGGAAGGAGCACTGCTTGGTTTGAACTGTTTGCCCAAAGGCAGGAGCCAAAGCAAACCTGCTACAAAAAGTCTGCTTCGGTCAGGTCCTTGGGACAGCTTCAAGGCTGGGGTCACTTTAGAGGTGGATTACACAAAGGGACAAGTGGAGCTGCTCCAGGAGTTTCTCACAGCTTGCAGATGTGTTCACTGGAAACAGGATTTAAAGTAGCCAGGTTCCTAAGGGCAGCGGAACAGGGGAAAAAAGAACTCCACAACCACAGAAACAAAAATGCTTGTTTAAGTCATAATATCTGAGACACAGCTCTGAAGGAGCTGGGATGAGAGGAAATGGCCTGAAATTGTGCCAGGGGAGAGTTAGTTTGGAGATTAGGAAGAATTTCTCTGCTGCAAGAGCGGTCAGGGGATTGGCAGAGGCTGCCCAGGGAGGTGGTGGAGTCCCCAGCCCTGGAGGGGGTTCAACAAACCTGTGGCCATGGCACTTGGGGGGCCAGGGTTTAAGTGGCCATGGTGTGGTGTTGGCTTGGTGGTTGGACTGGATGCTCTCAGAGAGCTTTTCCAACCCAAACAACTCTCTGATTCTATGAATTCTAAAACCTAGGGGTGAGTGAAATATGTTTGCTGCTTCAGGGGGACAAGGGCTGCCTTACTGAAGTACCAGGGAAGTGTCAGCTGGGTGGAGATTTTGCTGCCTAAAACCTTTTTGAGTCAAATTATCAACAAAAGAAACTTCCTTTTGCTATTTCTTCCCTCCCCACCCCTACCCCCAGCAGAAAGCTTCTGCTGCCACATTTTCTACTCCATTTGGAGTCTTTGGAGGGAAGAAGGAAAGCCAGTGAAAGAAGGCAGTTCAGGCCAGGATCCTGGAAATGTGTTTAAAAGCCAAGTCACATGAAAATGTGCACCTAAGGTGAATTGGCTGAGTGGGACTTGAATTCATGTTTAAAGCTGAGGATGAGGAAGGCTCTGCCTCAGTAGAGAACTGCAGAATGCTAAGGGTTAGAAGAGACCTCTGGAGATTGAGTCCAACCCCTCTGGGCAAGGCAGGTTCACCTAGAGGTGGTCACATAGGAGCACATCCAGGTGGGTTTGGAATGTGTCCAGAGATGGAGGCTCCCCCACCTCTCTGGGCAGCCTGCTCCAGGGCTTTGTCACCCTTAAATTTGGGTGGAACTTCCAATGTTGAAATTTGTGCCCCTTGGCCCCTGCCCTGTTACTGGGCACCACTGAGAAAAACCTTTTCCAGTTCTTCTGGCATCCACCCTTGAAGGATGGATCAGCATTGATGAGATCCCCCTCAGTCTGCTCTTTTCCCTACTAAGAAGCCCCAATTCTCTCAGCCTTTCCCCATCAGAGATGTTCCAGTCCCCTCAGCACCTTTGCATCCCTTTGCTGTACCCTCTCCAGCAAGTCCCTGTCCTTCTGGGACCCCACCTCAGCGTTCTTGTGTCCCTACAAAGAAAGCTTCATCAATGCCTGTTGCCAGTTAAGATGATTTCTCCTAGTTTGAGGTATTATCATGGAACTGTTTGGGTTGGAAAAGCCCTCTAAGACCACTGAGTCCAACCACCAACCCAACACCTCCATGGCCCTTAAGCCACGTCCCAAAGTGCCATGGCCATGTGCTGGCTCCTGAGGATCCTTTGGAGCCAGCAGCCTGCTGGTGGCCCAGGTCAAGGTGTGCAACACAGAATCACAGAACTGTTTCAATTGCAAAGATCACCCAGTCCAACCACCAACCCAACACCACCAGGGCCTCTAAACCATGGCCCCAAGTGCCATGAACACCTCCATGGATGGAGACTCCACCACCTCCCTGGGCAGCCTCTTCCAACCCCTGACCACTCTTGCAGCAAAGACATTTTTCCTCCTCTCCAATCTAACCCTCCCCTGGCACCATTTCAGGCCATTTGCTCTCCAAGAGAGTAAACCAGCACTGCTGGTTTGCTGCTCAGTGCAGAGTGCAAGGCAGGGCAGCCACGCTTTGGGCTTTCAAATCTAGAAGCCCTGTGATGTGTTACTGCTGCAGAATCAGTGTGACAAGAAAAAGCTGCCCAGGGAAAGGGGTGGCCTGTGCTGCCCAGAGGAAGGGGTAGCCAGGGCTGCCCAGAGAGGTGGTGGAGTCCCCATCCCTGGAGGTGTTCAGAAAAGGCTTGGCTGTGGCACTTGGAGCCATGGTTTAGTTGTCAGGAGGTGTTAGGTAATAGGTTGGACTTGGTGATCTCTGAGGTCTTTTCCATCCTGGTTGATTCTGTGATACTATGAAGAGCAGATTGAGTGGGATCTCCTCAGTGCTGATCAATACTTTGAGGGTGTGTGTCAGGAGGATGGGACCAGGCTTTGTTGAGTGCTGCCCAGTGACAGGACAAGGGGGAACAGGAACAAACTTGAACATAAGACTTTTCATCCTCCATGAGGAGGAACTCCTTTAATTTGAAGGTGACAGAACCCTGGAGCAGGCTGCCCAGGGAGGAGCTGGAGTCTCCACCTCTGGAGAGATTCAAAACCCACCTGGGTGTGTGGCCACCTTTAGGTGACCCTCCTTTGGCAGAGAGGTCAGACTGGAGGATCTGCAGAGGTCCCCTTCCAACCTCTACCAGTCTGTGAGCCTTTGATTATGCAATTCTGTGATGCTGAGAGGCTCAGAGATGAACACTGGGGCTTCCTTCTCCCTCCTTTGCTGGTAGGACTTGGACTGTGTGCTGGAGGAGGTCCTCCCTTTTATTTTGCCATCAAAAAGTGTAAGGTTTGGTCAAAGGCATCTCTGGCCAGGGAGACTGCAGCTCAGTCCCCAATGCTTTAGAGTCCTCAGGGCTCTAAAGCAAAACAGGGCTGGTTGATTCTCTGAAGCCTGCACACCCTGTGGAATCAAGCCTCTGCCTGCTGTTCTCTCCTTCAGCCCAAAGGATTTCCCCTCATTCCAAAACCACCTGAAACAGGAAGATGCTAATTCCCCACAAAGGCAGGCTCTTTCAGGTAGCTTCTCAGAGCAGGTCACACTTGAAGGGAGCTAAGCCTGGGGATTTATCCTTCTGTTTACCTTTCCACACGTGTGTGGGGAGGGGAGGAGGGGCAGCTGCAAACACCTCCCTCCAAAATTCAGGAGAGAACAAATCTTTGCCTTTTTGTCGTGCTCTTTGTCAGCCTCTGGTGGGCCACAGGCAGCCCAGCAAGGTCCACCACACTGCCAGGGTGTCCTGCATCCTTTCATGCACAACCCCAGGCAGTGCTACAGGCTGGGGTCAGAGTGGCTGGAGAGCAGTCAGGTGGAAAGGGACCTGGGGGTGCTGGTTGATGGTAGGCTGAACATGAGCCTGCAGTGTGCCCAGGCAGCCAGGAGGACCAATGGCATCCTGGCCTGCATCAGGAACAGTGTGGCCAGCAGGAGCAGGGAGGTCATTGTGCCCCTGTACACTGCACTGGTTAGGCCGCACCTCGAGTACTGTGTCCAGTTCTGGGCCCCTCAGTTTAGGAAGGAGGTTGACTTGCTGGAGCATGTCCAGAAAAGGGCAACAAGGTTGGTGAGGGGCTTGGAGCACAGCCCTATGAGGAGAGGCTGAGGGAGCTGGGGTTGCTTAGCCTGGAGAGGAGGAGACTCAGGGGTGACCTTATTACCCTCTACAACTACCTGAAGCGGGGTTGTAGTGAGGCGGGGGTTGGTCTCTTCTCCCAGGCAATCAGTACCAGAACAAGAGGACACAGTCTCAGGCTGCGTCAGGGGAGGTTTAGGCTGGAGGTTAGGAGGAAGTTTTACACAGAGAGAGTGATTGCCCACTGGAATGGGCTGCCTGGGGAGGTGGTGGGGTCGCCGTCGCTGGGGGTGTTCAGGGCGAGGCTTGACAGGATGCTTGGTGCCATGGGTTAGTTGATTGGGTGGTGTTGGATGATAGGTTGGACATGATGATCTTGAAAGTCTCTTCCAACCTGGTCTATTCTATTCTATTCTATTCTATTCTATTCTATTCTATTCTATTCTATTCTATTCTATTCTATTCTATTCTATTCTATTCTATCCTCTGCTCTCAGGTGTTTTGGGGTTTTGCTATGTCCCAGACCATCCAAATCTCAGCCAATAAGGCAAAGTGCAAGGTCCTGCACCTAGACTGGGGCAATATTTGCTATCAATCCAGGCTGGGAGGTGATGAGAGCAGCCCTGCAGAAAAGGCCTTTGGGTGCTGGACAGGAGCCAGCCATGGATACCTGCAGCCCAGAAGGCCAAGGGCAGCCTGGGCTGCATCCAAAGCAGCGTGGCCAGAGATGGAGAGAGGGGATCCTGCCCCTCTGCTCTGCTCTGTTGACACCTCACCTGCAGGGCTGTGTCCAGCCATAGGGCCCACAGTACAACAGAGACATGGAGCTGACAGAGAGGGTCCAGAGAAGGCCATGAAGATGATCAGAGGGCTGCAGCACCTTTGCTATGGGGACAGGCTAGGAGAATTGGGGCTGTTCAGCCTGGAGAAGAGAAGGCTCCAGGGAGACCTTAGAACTGCATATCACTATCTGAAGGGGACTTTAGAAGAAGGCTGTGGATGGACTGTTCAGAAGGGCCTGTGGGGATAGGATGAGAGGCAATGGTTTGAAACTGGAGCAGGGCAGAGTTGGGTTGGACATCAGGAGGAAGTTCTGCACAGTGAAGGTGGGGAGACACTGGCACAGGTTGCCCAGGGAGGTAGTTGAGGCCTCATCCCTGGAGACATTCAAGGTCAGACTTCACAGTATCACAGTATCAGAGTATCACTAAGGTTGGAAGAGACCTCGAGGATCATGGAGTCCAACCTGTCACCACAGACCTCATGACTAAACCATGGCACCAAGTACCACATCCAATCCCCTCTTGAACCCCTCCAGGGATGGGGACTCCACCACCTCCCTGGACAGCACATCCCAATGGCTAATGACTCTCTCCATGGAGAACTTTCTCCTCACCTCCAGCCTAAACCTCCCCTGGCACAGCTTGAGACTGTGGCCTCTTGTTCTGGTGCTGGGTGCCTGGGAGAAGAGACCAACCCCCACCTGGCTACAACCTCCCTTCAGGGAGTTGCAGAGAGCAATGAGGTCTCCCCTGAGCCTCCTCTTCTCCAGGCTAAGCAACCCCAGCTCCCTCAGCCTCTCCTCACAGGGCTGTGCTCCAGACCCCTCCCCAGCTTGGTTGCCCTTCTCTGGACACCTTCCAGCAGCTCAACATCTTTCTTAAACTGAGTGGCCCAGAACTGGACACAGGACTCAAGGTGTGGCCTAACCAGTGCTGAGCACAGGGCACAATGACTTCCCTGCTCCTGCTGGCCACACTATTCCTCATGCAGTCCAGGATGCCATTGGCCTTCTTGGCCCCCTGGGCACACTGCTGGCTCGTGTTTAGGCAGCTGTCAATCAGCACCCCCAGGTCCCTCTGTGTTTGGGAGCTCTCAGCCACTCTGACCCCAGCCTGTAGCTCTGCATGGGATTGCCATGGCCAAAGACTTGCTGTGGCCCTGGGCAGCCTGCTCTAGCTGGAGCTGTCCCTGCTGCCTGCAGGGGGGGGTTGGACAAGATGACCTCTGGGGGTCCCTTCCAATCTGGGAATGGGTTGTCCGCGCTCCGGTGGATGCCGCTTGGCCTCAGCGGGTTGGGGGCATTTAATAGTGGCTGGGTTTGGAGGTTCCAGAGAGAGATGTAAGGCTGGAGGAGAGACAGTTTTGCAATAGCATGGCCCCAGGGGAAACCTCCAGGCTGCAGGCAGCGAGTAGCTGGCTGGGAGTGCCTATATCCCTATATATATTAATCCCAGCTAATGTAACTACAGATGTTCTCATTCAGAGCCCTATCTAATCCTGTTGGGCCTTTGCCATGGTGTCTCGTAGCATGAGCTCTACGAGTTAATTACGTGGGGTGCAAAGAAGCCCTGCCTTTTATCATTGAAAGAAGGGTTGCCTTTTCAACCCCACTGAATGTCCCTTTGTTGCTGTGTTTTAAGGAGCAGTGAAGAGGAGCACCTGTCTGACCTTCCCCGGCGCTCCGCGGTTCTTGGCACCCCTCCATCGTCTCTTGGCAAGGCGGCTCTAATCTTTTCCATCGCCCTCACATGGGTGCCTCTCGGTGCCTTTTCACTCTGCTTTTCCCAGCTGAGGCCCTGCTATTCATTTCTAGAGTGCCCTGATGGTATATTCAGCCCTTTTAACTCTCTCCCCCTTTTCATCACACAACCCCACTATCTTGTGGCTCTTCTGAGCTCCCTTGCAATCAGCCAGATGTTTCATTGACTCCTAGATCTTTTCCTGGAGTGGTTGCAGTTAATTGGGACCCTTCAGTGTGTATGAGCCATCCTGTTCCCTCCTTCCCATTAAGCTTTCTGCTTGCACACTGGGTTTTGTCTGCTATCCCCTCGCCCGTTTGGCCAGCCTGGCTCAGCGTGGCTGAAGAGCTGCGTGGTTTCCTTGTGTCTCTGCTAGCCCAGCTGAAGGTGGTCACCTAGAAGTGCTGTCAGCTCCCTGCTTTCCAGGCTGTATGAAAGGAATCAGAGCCAGCCACATCCCCACCACACCCCCCCCCACACACACACACACATACTGTGTGGCCTGCCCTAAGTGATGCTGCTCTGGCAGGGATGTTGGACTCAATGATCTCAGGAGGTCCCTTCCAATCCCTCTGCTCAGTTGCACCCTGGGACAGGACAAGGGGCAATGGATAGAAACTCCAGCACAGGAGGTTCCAGCTCAACATGAGGAGGAACTTCTTCCCTTTGAGGGTCACAGAGCCCTGGAACAGGCTGCCCAGAGAGGTTGTGGAGTCTCCTTCTCTGGAGCCTTTCCAGCCCTGCCTGGATGTGTTCCTGTGTGACCTGTGCTGGATTCTATGCTCCTGCTCTGGCAGGGAGGTTGGACTCAATACTGAAGGAGTTGGGGCTGTTCAGTCTGGAGAAGAGAAGGCTCTGAGGTGACCTCATTGTGGCCTTCCAGGATCTGAAGGGGGCTCCAAGAAGGCTGGGGAGGGACTGCTCAGGCTCTCAGGTAGTGATAGGACTAGGGGGAATGGAATGAAGCTGGAGGTGGGGAGATTCAGGCTGGAGGTGAGGAGGAAGTTCTTCCCCATGAGAGTGGTGAAGCCCTGGAATGGGTTGTCCAGGGAGGTGGTTGAGGCCCCATCCCTGGAGGTGTTTAAGCCCAGGCTGGATGAGGCTCTGGCCAGGCTGATCTAGTGTGGGGTGTCCCTGCCCATGGCAGGGGGGTTGGAACTAGATGATCCTTGTGGTCCCATCCAACCCTGACTGATACTATGATCTTTGGAGGTCCCTTCCAACCTCTAACATCCTGTGAGCCTGTGAGACCTCCAGAGCTGAGCACTGAGGTAGCCCTGCCCAGTACCCTGTGCTGGGGGGGGATGCAGGAGGGGTGCAGGGACATTGAGGTGCTGGAGCAGGTCCAGAGAAAGGCAACCAAAGTGGTGAAGAGTGTACACCACAGTTCTTGTGAGGAGTGGCTGAGGGAAGTGAGGGTGTTTAGCCTGGAGCAGAGGAGGCTGAGGGGAGACCTTCTGGCTCTCTACACCTCCCTGAAATCAGGCTGGAGTCAGGTGGAGCTTGGTTTCTTCTCCCAGGCAAGAAGTGATAGGACAAGAGGAAATTCCCTGTTTGTGTGACTGCCACCCTCATTCCCCATTAAAACCTCACCACAGACTCCTGCTCCTCCTTTTCTCCTCCACAGCCAGACTGCTATGCACTGTTATGCTAATTCCTGCTCATGTCTGCCACACTGAAGGCTGTGGTGGGATTGTGAGCTCTAGGTGAGCAGCTGGACTTGATGATGTCAAAGGTCTCTTCCAACCTCCACAGTTCAATGATTCTATGATTTTTCTTAAAGGCTCTCTGAAAGATCTAAACCCTGAGAGCCATTTCCTTTCCCCTGCTCCTGTGTGAGCCAGCAGACCAAGGAGACTCCATTCTTCTTGCACCAACACTCCTGTTTGCTCCTCACTCACCACATCATTGAATCCTCCTCTCTGGAGTGATTCTTTTAAGTAAGGTATGAGGGTAGAGCTCTTATTGCCCTTATTATCTGCCATGGTCACCCAGGCAGCCTCCTTTCCTGCCCACTGAGGTTCCCTCAGCTCTGGTGCCCCGTGGCCTCTTCTCTGCTCAGCTCAGGGGGGCTGCTGGTGTTCTGCATCGTGGTGGGTGGTGGACAAATGTTTGTGCACAGGGAATTTTAGGCGTGAAAAGATGTTTTGTGCATATTAGAATCAGGGAATTGTTTGGGTTGGAGAAGCCCTCTGAGATTATCCAATCCAGCCATCAACCCAGCACCACCATGGCCACTAAACCATGGCCCCAAATGTCATGGCCACACATTTCTCCAGGGATGGAGACTCCACCACCTCCCTGGGCAGCCTCTGCCAATCCCTGACCACTCTTGCAGCAGGGAAATTCTTCCTGATATCCAAACTAACTCTCCCCTGGCACAATCCTCAGGCCATTTTCTCTTGTTCTATCACCTGAAACTAGGGAGAAGAGACCAACCCACACCTCACTGCAGCCTCCTTCCAGGAGCCTCCTTTTCTCCAAGCTGAACCCCCCCCAGGTGCCTCAGCTGCTGCTCACCAGCCCTCTTCTCCAGACCCTTCCCCAGCTTGCTTGCTGGGCATGCTCCAGCCCCTCAATGTTGTTCTCGGACTAAAGGGTCCAAAAGTGAACACAAAACTGCTGGCAGGTGCCTGTCAGCAGGCAGTGAGGATGCCAAAGGGGAGTTTGCACCAATCACACCCCTGTTGTGACTCCAGCACAAGCTCTCCTCGGTTTGGGGTTACAACGCAAAGGAATTTGAAGTGGACTGGAAAAATCAGCATCAGCTACCAGCAGCCCAACTGCTCCACGGCTGGCAAGGGACAAGAGGCTGTAATTGCTGGCTGCAAGGGTTTGCACTGGCCAGGGAACTGCAAATTGCCTTTAATTGCTCCTAATTGCTGGCACAGGTTCAGTTCCTCCTGGACAGGGACAGTGAAGGTACATCTGCAGACGCTGCTCAGACCACCTCCTGCCTCCACGTGCCAGGAGGGTTGAGAAGCTGCTGATTGGGAGAGTTTTCTGGGAGACAGAGAAAGCAAAATGGGCTCAGGTGTTGAGGGAGCTGAAGTGCTGCTGCTCCTCATGGCAGCTGTCCTGGACTCAGAATCACAAAGGTCGGAAGAGACCTCAAAGATCACCGACTCCAACCTGTCACCACAGACCTCATGACCAAACCATGGCACCAAGTGCCACATCCAATCCTCTCTTGAACACCTCCAGGGATGGGGACTCCACCACCTCCCTGGGCAGCACATTCCAATGGCAAACAACTCTCTCAGTGAAGAACTTTCTCCTCACCTCCAGCCTAAACTTCCCCTGGTGCAGCTTGAGACTGTGTCCTCTTGTTCTGGTGCTGATTGCCTGGGAGAAGAGACCAACCCCCTCCTGGCTACAACCTCCCTTCAGGGAGTTGTAGACAGCAAGAAGGTCTTCCCTGAGCCACCTCTTCTGCAGGCTAAACAACCCCAGCTCCCTCAGCCCCTCGAGGCCTCTCACCAGCCTCATTGCCCTTCTGTAACTCAAATGGTCCTGGGCTGCAATGAAGAGTTGAGGATGGGTGGCAGAAAGTACATCCCTGCATCCAGCAAGGATTTACCCCATGGTGTGTCAGAGGGAGCAATCAGCCAGGAGTTCTTCTCTCATAAAGTGCCCACAGGCTTGGGGCAGCATGGCTGGAGCCTACCTGGTGGAAAATGACCTGAGAGTGCTGGTGGACAGCTGGCTGAACATGAGCCAGTGTGTGCCCAGGTGGCCAAGAAGGCCACCAGCATCCTGGTCTAGATCAGCAATGCTGTGGCCAGCAGGAGCAGGGCAGTGGTTGTCCCCTGCACTGGGCACTGATGAGGCCACACATCAAATACTGGGTTCTGGTTTGGGTCCCCCACTCTAGGACACTGAGATGCTGGAGCAGGTCCAGAGAAAGGCAACAAAGCTGGGGAAGGGTCTGGAGAACAGGGCTGGGGAGGAGGACCTGAGGCAACTGGGGGTGATCAGCTTGGAGGAGGCTGAGTGGAGACCTCATTGCTCTCTACAGCTCCCTGAAGGGAGGTTGTAGCCAGGTGGGAGTTGGTCTCTTCTCCCATGGAACAAGTGGTAGGATAAGAGGAAACAGCTTCAAGTTGCACCAGGGGAGGTTTCTGTTGTGCATGAGGAACAACTTCTTCCCCCACAAGGGTTGTCAAGGCCTGGCCCAGGCTGCCCAGGGGAGTGCTGGAGTCCCCATCCCTGGAGGACTTTTAACACTGTGGAGATGTGCAGCTCGGTGGTGAGCTTGCAGTGCTGGGCTGACGGTTGGACTCGATGATCTTAACGGTTTCCTCCACCCTAAGCAATCTGAGGACTCTCTGACTCCGGGGCTGATGATTTCCAGCTCCTTCACCACTTCGCCTGCGCTGTAACCTTGGGCACATCACCTGTGCCCCGCGGGGCCGAGGCTCTCCGCCGTGCGGCGGAGGGCCGGCCCGGGGAAGAGAAGCAGCCCGGCCGAGGCAGATCCGGCTGTGCAAACAGGCAGGGGCAGGGGCAGGGGCAGGGGCAGCCCTGGAGAGGCTGAGCACAGCCATTACCTCACGGCGGAAGGAAGCAGCAGCATCGCTGTTTATTTATGTGGTGTCCAGGCAGGTCTCCGTGCTCCGCAGCCCGGCCTCCCAGCGCCTCGCTCTGCAAACCTTACTCATCACTAAGGATCTTTTTCCCCCCACCCCCCTCTTTTTGGTGTTCCCCCCCCGACCTCCCCTCTCTCATCCCGCTGAAAGCAGTGCAATCCACTCACGTGGGGGAGGATTACTCACAGGATGGAGGCTTGCAGGCGAGGCCTGAAACCAGCACGCACAGCCCCAGAGGGGACCCTGAAACATGAGGACTGTTCCTCCCCATCCTCCTGCCCTTTGCCTCTTCTTGTGTAACCCTGCCCCGATTTGCTTATTTTTGTATTAACTCCTGCCTCCTCTGCTCAGCTTTAACTCTTTTCTGCCCTGCTCCTTCTCCAGGCTCTGGCTTAAATGTGCTTTTGTTTCCTCTCTCACCTTCATTTCCTCTTGCCCAGCAATGCCGAGGCCACCCCTGGGGGGGTTCAGGGTGCAGATTTCCCACCTAAACTTGCCTGTGCTTTCTGTGCCCCTCACCAAACACCAAGACTTCCTGTGAAATCTTTGCCAAACTAAACTTGGCAGCAAAAGAAAGCCCCCCAGCTCTCCACTACAGGCAGGTTTGCAAGGGGATGGCTGCCAGTGGCAGCTCAAGGAATGGGGGCAAAGCAACTTGTAGTCAAGAATCCCAAATCAGGAGGGACAGGGAAGGAGGAGGGGAGAAGCCAAGGCTTTGTTGTTTGGAGTTTTTTCCTCTCCCATGTGAACAAATCGTCAGGTTTTGGCAAGACTCAGCCTTTTCTCACCCAGCAGTGGTGCAGCTGGGGACAGTGGCAGTTTGCTCCTGCTCTGGGATGGGCTGTGGGGATGCTCTGTGCAGGGAGAAAGGGACAGCCCTCTGCACTGGGGCTCTAGGCACCATCCAAACCCTGCTGGGAGCTGCTGCCCACTAGGAGTCAAACTAAGGGCTGCTGGTGAAGTGGCCAAGAGCAGGAGGGTGCTCAGGCAGGTTGCAGGGAAGGTCCAGCCAAGCTCTAAAGCTAAGGTACCCGACACCAATGAATGTGAGGTGTGATCTGCTCTCCCCCACATTGAGGGGGTGAAAGATAAACCCCTCAGAGCCAAGGGGGTGAAAGATAAACCAAGAAGCATTGTAGGGGCCAGCAGTGATAATTATGGGAGTGAGGGGGACCTACAGGGAGGCTGGGAAGGGACTGTTTAGAAGGGCCTGTGGGGACAGGACGAGGGGGAAATGGTTTGGATCTGAAGCAGGGCAGATTTGGGTTGGACATCAGGGGGAAGTGCTGCACAATGAGAGTGGTGAAACTGGAACAGGTTGCACAGGGATGTGGTTACAGTCTCATCCCCAGAGACATTCAAGATCAGCCTTGCTGTGACCCTGGGCAGCCTGATCTAGCTGGAGGTGTCCCTGGTGACTGCAGGGGGGGTTGGACAAGATGCCCTTTGAGGATCCCTTCGAACACAATGCAATCTGTGAATCTGTGATATGGTCAGTCTGGGGAACTTGAGCATGTCTGAGAGCCAGGCCTAGGTGCTGAATACCCTCACACTGGTCCTGACCCACAGCACAGCCCCCTCCAGCTTTGGGCAGTGGGGCAGGTTCTACCCCAATCTCCTTTTCATTTTCTGTCAGGCAGCTCCCCAGAGGGGCAGAGGAGAGCAGGATCAGCGCTCCCCAGGGAGGGTTTTGGCTGGCTCCTTCCCAGGGATGCTGCAGAAGAAAAGGGAAAGCTTTCCTGCCTTTCCCTGCCACCGCTCAGCAGGGGCAGACCGCAGTCTGGCACGGCGCTCGCAGCTCTTAGAAATCAGGGCTGTTAACAAATGTGTGAGGCCATAATCCTTTGGAGGCACTGATGATAACAAGCCCTGATGCTTGGTTTGGGTTTGTTGGGGTTTTTTTTCCCTTTTTTTCCTCTTTCTCTCCCCCCTTTTTTCTTCCCCCCCCCTCCCTTTTATTTCCCCCCCCTTCCCTTTAACAAACAGCTGCGCCGGTAAAGTCCCACTGTGGGAAATGAGCTGGTGAATGATTTCAAGTGCAGTATTTACATCCCCTGCCAAACACTTCACATCTGCCCAGCTCTGCCTTCAAGCCTTCATCCATCTGGCCAGGAACAGCAGGTCCTCCAGCCTGCCTGCGTCCCACAAGGGCATTTCCTTCCTGTGCCCGCAGTGCCAGCTGCCAGGGATGCTGCTCGGCGGGGAAGGGCTGGAGTGAAGGCTCTGAAAGGAGGGTGGTTGCTGGGCTGGCTTGTTGCAGTTTGGTTTGGTTGGGGTGGGGTTTTTTTTCTCCTGTGGTGCACGTGAAATGAATTCCCAACATCTCTGAGAGCAGTTCCTTCCTGCCTGAGATCTCGTGCGTTGAAGGGGTGATGAAATGCTGCTTGATTTTGGGCCTCTTCCTTCCAGCCCTTCCCCAAACACTGCTCCAGGGAGCCCAGGGGAGTTTGAGGCTGGTTGGGGGGGCAGGCAGTGGGTGCTGTGACAGCTCCAAGAGTCCTCCAGGGATACTGCTTTGCCTGGCCTCTTCCTCTGCAAGTCCTGCAAACTCTCGGTCACAGCTCCCATGGGATGAGGCTGTTGCAGTGTCCATGCCTGGATGGCTTTGAGTGAGGACACCTCATGCCCCCTTCTCAGATCCTCCTCTTATAGCCTATGAGAAAGCTGGGGACAGACTTTTGAGCAGAACCTGTTGTGACAGGATAAGGGGGGATGGTTTGAAACTTTAAGAGGGAGGTTCAGACTGAAGAGAGGGAAGAAATGTTTGACCCTGAGGGTGGTGAGAGCCTGGCCCAGGTTTCCCAGAGAGCTGGGAGCTGCCCCATGGCTGGAAGCATTGCAGGTCAGGTCATCTGGGGCTGTGAGTAACCTGCTCCAGTTGCAGATGTCCCTGCTGGCTGCAGGGGCTTAGACTGGATGAGCTTTCAAGGTCCTTTCCAACCCAAACTAGTCTGTGATTCTGACTGTATGGTCTGCAGAGCACTCACCACCCTGGGCAAGACATCCTGGCTACAGCTCCCGCTCTGCAGCTGAACTGCTTGTGGCTGTGGCTGTGCCTTCCCCTCTCCAGTGCTATCCTCTCTGATCCCCTCTGCCAAATGCCACCTCTATTTCAGGTCAGTTCAGCTGCTGGCTGCACAGGACATTTGCCAGAGGTCCAGTGCCAGCTGCGGAGGAGGTGGATCCCAGCTGTGGGAGCTCCTGGCCGCCTCCGGCCCTCACCTCTCTCTCTGATGATGTCACGACAGCGTCTGCTGCCTCTCTGCTCTCCCCTGACCCTCTTGTTGTGTGTTCTCCCCACAGAGTGCGATTGCCATCCCGTGGGTGCTGCTGGCCAGACCTGTAACCAAACCACGGGGCAGTGTCCCTGCAAGGACGGCGTCACCGGCATCACCTGCAACCGCTGCGCCAAGGGCTACCAGCAGAGCCGCTCCCCCATCGCCCCCTGCATAAGTAGGTGGATCCCCCTTTGGCGTCTGGGGATTAGAGATATTAACCCTTAGGCACCCACTGCCCAGCCTGGGCAGCTGCTAACCCCACCACAAACACACCCATGGGCAGTGCCCAGGGATCTGACACTGGTTTTCTAATAGCCAAACCTCCCAGAGAAGGGCCACGAGGATGAGCAGAGGGCTGGAGCTGCTCTGCGGTGAGGACAGGCTGAGAGAGTTGGGGTTGTGCAGGCTGGAGAAGAGAAGGCTCCCAGGAGACCTTCTTGTGGCCTTCCAGGATCTGCAGGGGGCTCCAAGAAAGCTGGGGAGGGACTTTTGAGGCTGTCAGGGAGTGATAGGACTGGGGGGGATGGAGCAAAACTAGAAGTGGGGAGATTCAGATTGGATGTGAGAAAGAAGTTGTTCCCCAGGAGGGTGGTGAGAGCCTGGCACAGGTTGCCCAGGGAGGTGGTGGAAGCCTCCTGCCTGGGGGTGTTTGCAGCCAGACTGGATGTGGCTGTGAGCAACCTGCTGTAGTGTGAGGTGTCCCTGCCCATGGCAGGGGGGTTGGAACTGGCTGAGCCTTGAGGTCCCTTCCAACCCTGACAGTTCTATGCTTCTATAATGGAGCTGCCTGTGTGCCCCTGCCAGTCATGTGCAGTCCACCCCTGGTTTTCAATTAGCTTGTGGGGTGTGTGGTGTGAATGCATCTACAGCCCAGTTTGCCACCAATTTGTTTCTGATTCTCAGGCTAAAAGTGCTCTGAGACCACAGTTGCTGTGGGGCATCACATCAGGACTGGATGCTAAAGCAGGCCACTATAAACAGGGGCTTGTCTCCAAAATCAGGGATGGGTTTTTGTCTCCACAATCAGGCTGTGCTGCACTGGCACAGAGCTCAGATCAGAGGAGCTGCTGATCTGATGGAGTTACCATCACAGGAACATTTCCAACAGCCCCTGGCTTGCTAAACGGGCTCTTACACCCACACAACTCCCCCCAAACTCGGGCTGGTTTACTGTTTGCTTCCTTGGGTTTGACTTTTAGTTTGCCTTCCCAAGGCTGCTTTCATCCTTTGCTCCTCAAACAAGAGCAGCAAGCCCCAGGTACAGCTCCCAGAGTCTCTCCATTGCAGCATTTGCTCTGCAAACAGCCACGTCCCGGGTGGGGATGGCAAGCTGGGCTCCAGCCCAGGGCTTCTCTCTGCTGGCTGCTGGATCATGCAGCAGCTGCTGCACCTTTTGGGAGCCATCTCCACCTGCCCTAAAGAAGCAAAGCACGCATTTGGGGTGGTAGGAATGGGCTAGGAAGCAGTGACTTGCTCCCCTCAAGGTTGCCTCCCTGCTGCTGAAAGGAGAAGAGAAGGCCCAGGGGGAAAAGCAAAGGCTGAAGGAATCAGGTCTTTGTTGGGAGCCCACAGCCTGCTCCCACGCTGTCCCCATGTGGCATCTGCCTCTCAGGATGGCCAGTGCCAAATTCCAGGGCTAGGAGGCCTTTCTCCACCTTCTCCTTGCTGAAGGAAAGATACATTCCAGGGTGGCTTTTTGGCCACTTGAGGCTCATTCTTCACCGTGTCGCAACGGGACGGGCAAGAGCTCAAAGCAGAGGATTCTTTCCCCAGGATGCTACACTCATGGCTTGGGTATGCTCCGCAGAAGTATGCACAAAGGTTTATCACTGCCAGCATTCCCCAGGGCCATGGTAAATCAGAGAGTGGCTTGTGCCTTGCATCACCTCCCCTGGGATTGATGGCACGAAATAAAGGCAGGCACGGAATTCCAACACGATCCAGCCCGGCGTGCTCATGCCAGCTGCTCAACCACTGTGCCCAAAGCTGCCTGCTTGGCCTGAGCCTGCCAGGGCCACCCTGGCCTGGTCTGCAATCCAGAGAGAGACCCTAACTTCTCTGTGACTGCAGGATAGCCAAAGTGTCAAAACATTCAAAGCCCAGTGCAAGAACACAGGGCAGAGCAACACCAAGCACAAGTAAACACAGGCTGGGCAGAAAAGGGACAGAGAGCAGCCCTGAGGAGAAGGATTTGGGGGTGCTAGGAGGTGCTAGGCTGGAGATTAGCTGGCACCAAGTGCTGTCAGCACAGCCCCCAGCCATGTTCAGGGAGGGGATTCTGCTGCTCTGCTGGGCTCTGGTCAGACTCCCCCTGCAGTCCTGGGGCAGCTCTGGAGCGCTCAGCACAGACAGGGACCTGTTGGAGCAGGGCCAGAGGAGGCCACAGCAATGCTGGCAGGGCTGGAAGCCCTCTGCTGTGAGGCCAGGCTGAGAGAGTTGGCCTTGGGCAGCCTGGAGAGGAGAAGGCTCTGGGGAGACCTTCTTGGTGGCCTTGCAGTGCTTCAAGAGTGCTACAGAAGAGCTAGAGAAGGACTTCTTACAAGGATATGTAGTGACAGGACAAGGGGTGATGGTTTCAAAGTGTAAGAAGCAAGATTTAGACCAGACATGAGGAAGAAATTCCTCCCCCAGGAGGGTGCTGAGACACTGGAACAGGTTGCCCAGAGAAGTTGTGGAGGCTCCAAGCCTGGCGGAGTTCAAAGCCAGGTTGGATGGGGACCTTGAGCAGCCTGGTCTAGAGGAAGGTGTCTCTGCCCATGGCAGTGGGGTTGGAACTGGATGATCTTTAAGTTCCTTTTCAACCCAAACCATTCTTTGATGCCATGATCCTTTCTAAGGGCCCAAAGCTGCTCTTGCAAAGCTTCTCTGGTCTGGCTCTCAAGCTGCTGTGTTGGGAGTCTGAGCTGCAGGCACGATGCTGAAGCAATTAAAGTGAGGATGTGAACAGCTCACAACTCTCTCAGCCTAGAAAAACCCAAACCAGCACATTTTCATCCTTGAAAACTGCCAGTCAGCACATCCTACACGTGAGAGGGATGTAGTTCACACATACTTGAATCATGCACACTGAAGGGCCACTTGCTCTCCATCCCTACCCACACAGCTCTCCTGGCTGGCACTGGGAGGGCACAGGTACCCTGCAGGTGGGCAGGGGCTGTCCAGCTCCCCTGCAAGAGCACAGTGACTCTCTGATTTACCACTGCCTGTCTCTTCCTTGCTCCAAAGGCTTACATCATGCAAAGATCACCTCGTGGGGGGAAAACAAGGCACCACTGGGGTCTGCCTGCACCGCAGCCCACACAGGCAGGGGCAAGCCCCCATCCAGCCACCAGCTTCAAGATGGCTGTGCTGGCTGTTGATGGGCTGCTTGGCCATGTTTGTCACATCATCCTGTGTCTGCATTTAACTGCATGAGGGTGAGCAACTCCAAAAGCCATCTAAATGTAGACTAAGATATAAAGAAGAAATGTTTGATGCTGAGGGTGGTTGAGACCCTGGCCCAGATTGCCCAGAAAGGTGGGAGATGCCCCATGCCAGGCACCACTGCATTGCCTGGGGCTCTGAGCAGCCTGCTCTTAGTTGCAGATGTCCCTGCTGGCACCAGGAAGGTTGGACTAGATGAGCTTTAAAGGTCCCTTCCCACCTAAACCAGTCTGGGATTCTATGATTCTGTGAGTCTAATCCTAACTGGGCTGCAGGCCTGTGAGCTGCCATCACTGCAACACAGCCAGACCCCAGCAAAGCCTTCCTCCATGCTCACACAGGTTCCTGACAGCAAAAAGCAGGAGGAGGCAGATGCCAGCTCACAGCTTGTGCCTAAATTCCACTTTCAAAGTGAACTGGTAGGGTGTTTCCCCATCCCCAGTTGTAGAGTTGCTCTCTACAACTCCCTGAAGGGAGGTTGTAGCCAGGTGGGGGCTGGTCTCTTCTCCCAGGCAAGCAGCACCAGAACAAGAGGACACAGTCTCAAGCTGTGCCAGGAGAAGTTTAGGCTGGAGGTGAGGAGAAAGTTCTTCCCAGAAGGAGAGATTGGGCCCTGGGATGTGCTGCCCAGGGAGGTGGTGGAGTCACCATCCCTAGAGATGTTCACAAAAGGCTTGGATGTGGCACTTGGAGCCATGGTTTAGTTGTCAGGAGGTGTTAGGTATTAGGCAATAGGTTGGGCTTGATGATCTCTGAGGTCTTTTCCAACCTGGCTGATTCTGTGCTTCTGTGATCCTATGATCAGGATTTCCCAGGGATGCACAGAAATTGCAGCCCTGTGCCCTAAATGCACAAAAGATGCCAGCAGTGAGAGCTCTGTGTGTGTGTGCCCTGGGGTAAGGAGCTTCATCTTGACAAAGCTGGGAGCGTGGAACACATCCCAGCTGCAGTCCATCCCTTTTAACACCAACAAACGCAGCCAGGCTGGGGCATCAAGATCCAGAACTGCACATTGTTCCAGCTGTGCAAAGCCAGCCCCAAATCCAACCCAGGGCCCACTGCACTGGCACCAGATGTGTTTGTGTTTCCTTCACGTGGGTGAGAGAACACCTGGAGCCCAACAGGCGGATGCAATACCTCACCTCCATCCTCTCTCACACAGGAGGAGTGATAGCACTGCTTCAGACATGGATGGAAACAGCAGCTGGGAAGGACAACCCAGGGACAGGCAGCCCCTCTCCCATTGCCTGCTGGGGCTGGGGAATGTCCTGCCTGGCTTAGGGACCCTCCATGCCTTGCAAGAGCACCCCTCACCCTGGGGTGCAGACTGGGAGCCAGCAGTTGCAGCAGGTTGTGTGTGGGCAGCGCAGCAATTGCTGGCTGTGGCACACAGCAGTTGTCTGCCTGATTGCATCTTTTGTTTTCAGCCACACACTGAGGCTGTCAGCTAAAAAACCCCTTTCCCTCATCCTTTTGGGAGGCCTAATGGCCCAGTTCCTCAGCAGGTACAGCCACAGTGTGCTGGGGTCTGGGGCTCTTGAAAGGCTCCTTGCTGATGGACATAGTTGGGATATGCTCCTTGAAGAAGGACATAATTAGGAATGGAATGGAATGGAATGGAATGGAATGGAATGGAATGGAATAGAATAGAATAGAATAGAATAGAATAGAATAGAATAGAATAGAATAGAATAGAATAGAATAGAATAGAATAGAATAGAATAGGACCAGGTTGGAAGAGACCTTCAAGGCCGTCAAGTCCAACCCATCAGCCAACACCATCTGATCAACTAAACCATGGCACCAAGCACCCCATCCAATCTCTTCCTAAACGCCTCCAGGAATGGGGACACCACCACCTCCCTGGGCAGCACATCCCAATGGCCAACAACTCTCTCTGTGAAGAACTTTCTCCTCACCTCCAGCCTAAACCTCCCCTGGCACAGCTTGAGACTGTGTCCTCTTGTTCTGGTGCTGGGTGCCTGGGAGAAGAGACCAACCCCCTCCTGTCTACAATTACCTTTGTTGTAGAGGGCAATGAGGTCAGCCCTGAGCCTCCTCTTCTCCAGGCTAAGCAACCCCAGCTCCCTCAGCCTCTCCTCACAGGGCTGTGCTCCAGACCCCTCCCCAGCTTTGTTGTCCTTCTCTGGACACCTTCAAGTCTCTCAATGTCCTTCTTGAATTGAGGAGCCCAGAACTGGACACAGGACTCAAGGTGTGGCCTAACCAGTGCTGAGCACAGGGCACAATGACCTCCCTGCTCCTGCTGGCCACACTGTTCCTGATGCAGGCCAGGATGCCCTTGGCCTTCTTGGCTGCCTGGGCACACTGCAGGCTCATGTTCAGCCTACCATCGACCAGCACCCCCAGGTCCCTCTCTGCCTGGCTGCTCTCAGCCACTCTGACCCCAGCCTGTAGCACTGCCTGGGGTTGCTGTGGCCAATGTGCAGAACCTGGCACTTGGCTGTGTTCAATCTCCTGCCCTTGGACTCTGCCCATCTGTCCAGCCTGGGAAATAGAATAGAATAGAATCAACCAGGTTGGAAAAGACCTTTGAGATCATCAAGTCCAACCTATCACCCAACACCATCTGATCAACTAAACCATGGCACCAAGTGCCTCATCCAGGCTCCTCTTAAACACCTCCATTATTAGGATATGCTCCTTGCTGAAGGACACAGTTGGGACATGTTCCTTGCTGATGGCCATGGTTGAGATGGGGAAATGTGATGTGTGCAGGAACTAAGCTCTTGGGGATCTGGACTAATACCTCCTTCTCTTTTCTCCTTTCCTTTCCCACCTGCTTCCTGCTGTCCTGCACAGAGATCCCAGCTGCTCCCCCCACCACTGCTGCCAGCAGCATGGAGGAGCCTGCAGGTAGGTGGTCTCTTTTCTTTCATCATCTTGGTGGTAAATGTCTTTGGAGCAAGCACCTGCCCAGGATGAAACTGCATTCAATTAATTGCATCAGTTCTGTTGGTGGTGCTGGGATGAGTTGTTGCCCTGAATGTGTAAGCATCCTGAGAGAATGGGATGCTCAGGGACCACGTGGGAGTGTAGAGAAGAAGCAGAAAGGTTTTCCCAGAGCTGCTAAATCTCTAAGCACACAGGGGTCACCCAGTGTGAAGCCAACCCTTGATGGAAAAGAGGTAAGTAAAGACCTATGACCACCACTGGTTGATTGTTATAGTGGTTACCTTCTCAAGAAGCTGAGAACAGTTCCACCAAGGGTGGTTTTTTTGGTGGGGAAGGACTGGAGGAACAGAAATCTTCCAGAAGAGAACAAAAGCCCTGGGCATTGCTTACTGCTGCATGGGAACATTGCCTTTGTTTGCCTAGCTTGGTGTAGTTCTTGTTCTCAGTGCTCTGAGGTGCTGAGGTGACCTATGGGCAGAGCTGTGTGCCTCATGTCTGGCTCTGCAGGTCCTCAGGGTGGGACATGGCCTTGGTTAATGGCCTTGCTGGGGTCAGTTGTGTTCAGAGGTGTCTCAAAGCCAGCAGCTTCTAGAGCAGGAGAAGCATCTTAGCTCACTCAGAGATCCTGCAGCTGTGGGTCCTACAGCAAAAGGTTCTGCAGTAGAGGCTGCAGCCTGGGGACAGCAGCACAACCCTGATGGACTTGGATCACCATATTTATGTTAGCTGCCACATGGAGGATTGTCCTGAGGCAGCTTTGGCACATCATGGGGTGTGCACATTCTCCTCTTCCCCCTTCCTTTGTCCTTGCACCAAATCCAACCTATGCAATGCTGACCTGGGGTTCAATGTGTCCCTTTGTATGCCCCATCACCACCACCACCACCACTGCACAGACACCCCAGAAAATCATAGAACCATAGAATTGTCAGGGTTGGAAGGGACCTCAAGGTTCAGCCAGTTCCAACCCCTCTGCCATGGGCAGGGACACCTCACACTACAGCAGGTTGCTCACAGCCACCTCCAGCCTGGCTGCAAACACCTCCAGGCAGGAGGCTTCCACCACCTCCCTGGGCAACCTGTGCCAGGCTCTCACCTCCCTCATGGGGAACAACTTCTTCCTAACATCCAATCTGAATCTCCCCATTTCTAGTTTTGCTCCATCCCCCCCCAGGCCTATCCCTCCCTGACACCCTCAGAAGTCCCTCCCCAGCTTTCTTGGAGCCCCCTGCAGATCCTGGCAGGCCACAATAATAGAATCACAAAACTGTTGTGGTTGGAAAAGCCCTCTAAGATCAGCCAGCCCAACCACTGACCTAAGAGCACCATTAAACCATGTCCCACAGTGCCATGTTCACACACAGGGAGGTGGAGAAAGTTCTTCCCAGAGAGAGTTGTTGGCCATTGGGATGTGCTGCCCAGGGAGGTGGTGGAGTCCCCACCCCTGGAGGTGTTCAAGAGGGGATTGGACGTGGCACTTGGAGCCATGGTTTAGTTGTCGTGAAGTGTGGGGTGACAGGTTGGACTTGATGATCTTTGAGGTCTTTTCCAACCTTATTGATTCGATGATTCGATGATTCTGTGACTCTTGAGCACCTCCAGGAACAGTGACTCCACCACCTCCCCGAGAAGGATCCTCCACGATCTTCCCCTCCTGATTTACACCTCTAGAAAGGCTCACACCTGCTCCCAAGCATGTCATTGAGGAATTTTCCAGTCCCTGGGTCCCTTGGGTCAGATAAGTCTGAGCAGGGGATGACAGCAGGAGCCCTGAGAAAGGCTGAGTTATCCCATCCTGCTGCCGGCGCATTCCCAGGGTATTTGAACAGCGTCACGGCTGTGCAGGACACGAGGTGTAAAGGCTGTTTACTTTAGTCTCACCAGTGCTGGAGGGGTCATAAATTAGGGATTTTGTACTAAAAGTGATGGACATCACCTCAGATTGAACTCTGAGCCAAGCTTTGGCCCATGGCAGGGCTTTTCACACAGGCTGTGCCTGCTGTTGTGTGCTCAGGAGCTATTCTCCTGATGGGAAACCCAGGCTGGAAAGGGACTCAGCCTTCCATTGTCACAGGAGGGCAAGGCCCAGGGCTTTCTGCAGGACTGATTGAAAGCACACATTTTGCCACCTGTAAAGCAGCAGCAGCAGCAGCTCTGTGTTTCAGTGTCTTCTCTTTGGCTGGTTGAGCAAGAAGCACTCCCAAGTCAGGGAGCTGCAGAGCACCATCCTTGCAGTGTGTGGAGGGATTGAGGTGCTGAGAGGCACAGTGGCAACATGTGGGGTTGGTGTTGTGGGGGCAAGATGTGGGGTTGGTGTTGTGAAGGCAAAGGAGGGGTTGAAGTAATGGGGGCAAGATGTGAGGTTGGTGGTGTGGGGGCAAGATGTGAGGTTGGTGTTGTGAAGGCAAAGGAGGGGTTGATGTAATGGGGGCAAGATGTGAGGTTGGGGTTGTGGGGGCAAGATGTGGGGTTGGGTGTTGTGGGGGCAAGATGTGAGGTTGGTGTTGTGGAGGCAAGATGTGGGGTTGGGTGTTGTGGGGGCAAGATGTGGGGTTGGGGTTGTGGGGGCAAGATGTGGGGTTGGTGTTGTGGGGGCAAGATGTGAGGTTGGTGTAGTGGGGGCAAGATGTGGGGTTGGGGTTGTGGGGGCAAGATGTGGGGTTGGGTGTTGTGGGGGCAAGATGTGAGGCTGGTGTTGTGAAGGCAAAGGAAGAGTTGATGTAGTGGGGGCAAGATGTGAGGTTGGTATTGTGGGGGCAAAGGAAGAGTTGATGTAGTGGGGGCAAAATGTGAGGTTGGTGTTGTGGGGGCAAGATGTGGGGTTGGTGTTGTGGGGGCAAGATGTGGGGTTGGTGTTGTGGGGGCAAGATGTGGGGTTGGGTGTTGTGGGGGCAAGATGTGGGGTTGGGTGTTGTCGGGGCAAGATGTGTGGTTGGGTGTTGTGGGGCAATATGTGGGGTTGGGGTTGTGAGGGCAAAGGAGGGGTTGGGTGTTGTAGGGCAGGAGGACGCCCCCGGGCCCCGGGGCCGCAGATTGCCCTTGCCGCCGCTAAGGCACCGCGGGGGGTGCCGAGCGAGCCGCGCCACAGCGCCGCCTACAGGCCGCGCAGCGAACGGCCCCGGCCGCGCCGCTCGCACGGCCCCGCTCTGCGCCCCCCGACCCAAAGGGACCCTCCACACCTGCACCAACAACCACACCTGAGCTAACAGCACTGCCGCCACACGCATCCTGCTCTGCCCGACCGCCCCACGCTCGCCAGGGGCTCCCGCAGCACCCTGCTCGCCGCCGCTCCGCAGGAGCTCTTCCTTGCCGGGAGCTGATTTAGCATCACCGCTGCCCCGAGTCAGCCAGGGAGGGATTTCAGACGAGCATGGACCGAAACAGTGTTGGTGCAAGGGCTGGAAAAACTGGGGGGTCCTGCCTGTCTCTGCTTAGCTCTCCGAGGTCCGGATCAACGTGGGGAAATGGTCCAAAGCTGAGTTGTTTAGATGAAAGGCATTCTCCGTGCTGGAAGCTTGGAGAATGGGGGGGGTTGCTACTCACTATGACTTTTTGTCCAGGCAAAGAAAGCTCTTACCATCACCCCATCCTGCTCTGGTCCATGTACAAGGGGCCACAGGGAAAGGAAAAAATCATGACAGTGGGGGGGCAAGGTTTACAAACCTGCCAGTCAGTCGCTGTCTTATCTGAATCAAATCCAGACTGGCTTGGAAATGATTATCTTAGGTGGATGATTTCAGCTTATGGGCTTAAATAAAAACCAGGTGATTGGATTGATGCAGCCTTGCGTGGTTTTCCCCTGGAAATTGGCCTCTGCAGCCTCAAAACAGAGCTGGGTTTTTCCTAAAAAGTCATTTGGGCTCAAGGTGTTGCCTCAGCCCTTTTGTTCTCAACTGGTGAGGAAGAGGCTGGATGCAAATGCAGGAAAAAAAGGGGGGGGGAAAGAGGGGGGAACCACTCTTAGTGATCCCTGAGGGTTGTCACAGCCTGCCCAGGGCATCCCCATCTCTGGAGGGGTTTCAAGGCTGTGTAGATGTGGTGCTGAGGGCCATGGTTTGGTGGTGCCCTGGCAGTGCTGGGGTAAGGCTTGGACTGGATCATCTTAAAGGTCTCTTCCAACCACAATGGTTCTATGATTCTGGATGCAAACACAGAAAAAAGGGAGGGGGAAAAGGGGGTTGGAGGGGGGGGAGTGACCCACTCTTAGTGATCCCTGGGGCTGCACAGACCTGAAGCAGCTCAGCTGCAGGTTGGCAGAGGTCTCAGCACAGAGGTGGATGTGTGCTCTGGTATGTGGGGATGGTTTAATACCTTCTGGGAAGAGTTCAGAGAAGGGAGATGGGCACTCAGGGCTCTGCTCTGGAATAGTCTGCAACAACTGAAAGGACAAAAATGAAACCCCAAAAGAAAACTCCCAAATGCCACAGGCTGGGTGAGGCTTTCAAGACTGTCCCTGCTTCTGTGCCTTACCTATCAAAACACAGATGCAAAGAATCCCAGCATGGAGGGGGTTGGAAGGGACCTCTGAGCATCATCCAGTCCAACCCCCCTGCTCCAGCAGGGCACCCACAGCAGCTTGCCAAGGCTCACAGTGCCCAGCTGGGCTTGCAAGCTCTCCACACCAGGAGACCCCACAACCTCTCTGGGCAGCCTGCTCCAGGCCTCCAGCACCCTCACAACAAACAACTTTCTCCTCCTGTTCAGGTGGAACCTCCTGGGTTCCAGTCTGTGCCCCTTGTCCCACCAGATGTTCAAGGGGCTGTGCTTCAATTCCATGGCCTGGGCAGCTGGGAGCCCCCTCCTCGTGGGCAGCCCCCTGGACAGCTTGTACCTGTGCTTGCCCACGGAAATGTGGTGTCTTTGGCTCAGCAGCCCCACTCCCAAGCACAGGCTGTGGACCACTTTTACTCACGGCCACATAAACACCCTGATCATCACTGCAGCAACAGCTTCAAGGGAAAAGTGACATTAGGAAAGGATTAAGTGTACCATAGCTCCTTTTAATGAGCTGCAGCAGCTGGAAACAAGGAGTCAACAGCTTGTGAGAAGCCAGCTGCCTCCACAACATCTGTGAGGGGTGCAAGGCTGGCTTGGAAAATGACAGCGTGGGGACAAGGCCACTGGCACTGTGCAGCACCTCCAGCCAGGACAGGACATGGCCTGCAGCCAAAATCTCTGCTTCCCAGCCCCATCCCAAAGGCTTATCTAAACCTCTGGACCAGCTCCATCCCTGGGTGAAGGCAGTGGGAACTCTCTCCCCAGTGTTGTACCCACAGGAGAAAATGTGATGGGTGGCAGTAGGGACAATGAGGAGCTGGCTCATGGCTCTGCCTGGGCAGGGAAACGGGCATGTGAGCACAGCTCTTGGGTGGGCTGTGGGAGGGCTGGAGCAGGCTGAAGTTCACATCCTCCCTGCTTCCCAGAGCCATGAGCAAGGAGGGAGGGAAAGGGGCAGCTCTGCACCCAGGTCGCTGTGCTCAGCTGGTGTCCCTTGCTCATGACATCACAGAGTCACACAGCCTCACAGGATGTTAGGGGTTGGAAGGGACCTCCAGAGAGCTTCCAGTCCAACCCTCCTGCCAAAGCAGGTCTCACAGGAAGGCATCCAGACAGGGCTTGAAAGGCTCCAGGGAAGGAGACTCCACAACCTCTCTGGGCAGCCTGCTCCAGGGCTCTGGGACCCTCACAGGGAAGAAGTTCCTCCTCATGTTGAGCTGGAACCTCCTGTGCTGCAGCTTACATCCATTGCCCCTTGTCCTGTCACAGGGTGCAACAGAGCTGGAAAGGCTACATCTCCCCAGCACAGCCTTGGAGGCTGTGTCAGAAGGGCTGGAAGGATGTCCCTTGAAATTCTACCCCTCCCTGCCACCCACTGCCTTAGCCCCTCGCCATGGGCTGATGGCTGGGGTGGAATTTCTGCCTGTGCTGTGGGTTTGCCTCAGAGGTGGCCCCAAACCAGCCCTGCCAACGTGTGCTGGACATCACAGCCCTCCCAAATCTCTGGCAGGCAGCCTCACAGTCACCCCAGCAGGTCCAGGTTTCTGCTCAGGCTGGGCTGGTTGGCTGCAAGCCTCAGCTGCTGGGCACAGCACGGCCACCCAACCCTCTCCAGCTTCCTGCCAGCCCCTGGGGTGGTTGGCCCAGCTGGCTGCTGTGCTCCAGGGAGCTGCATGGCCACTGGCACCCTGCTGGGTGGAGGGAGGGATGCCATCCCCTAGAGCAGAGGGAAGCACAGGCTCCTGTGGGAGGCTCATCCCTGGGGAGCTCTCCTCTCTCAGAGGCCAGCTGAGGTTTCTGAAGCAGCTCCAGAGAAGGGCAATGAAGCTGGTGAAGGGTCTGGAGATCAGGTCTGATGAGGAGGAGCTGGGGTTTTTAGTCTGGAGAAGAGGAGGCTGAGGGGAGACCTTCTGGCTCTCTACAACTCCCTGAAAGGAGGCTGGAGCCAGGCAGGGGGCAGCCCCCAAAAAACAAGCAATAGGACAAGAGGAATGGCCTCACATTGTGCCAGGGGAGGTTTAGGTTGGACATGAGGAACAATTTCTTCCCCTTGAGGGTTGTCAAGGCCTGGCCCAGGCTGCCCAGGGCAGTGGTGGGGCTGCAAAGCTGTGGAGGTCTAGTGCTGAGGGCCATGGGCTGGTGGTGCCCTGGCAGCGCTGGGCTAAGTGGTTGGAGCTGATGATCTGAAAGGTCTCTTCCAAGCAAAACAATTCCATGATTCTACAACTGAAATAAAGGAATAAATATATAGATCACCACACAGCCCCCCCCACCCCAACCCCCACCCCCAGCCTAGGCAGCACCTCACAAATTCAACGTGAAAGGCCTTTCAGAAGACATTGTATTGGAGTTATGTAGTGAGAAGGCAAATGCCTGAGGAGGTGTCTGATTTCAAACCACGTTTGTCTCCAGGCCAACAGAGGAAATCACAAAGCCTTAACTCTGCTGAGCTGCCAGCAGAGCAGCAGTGAGCCTGGGGGCTTTGCAGATTTGAAGTAGCAACAGGTCTTGGTCGTCACCCAGTGCTGATATCCCCTGGCAAGGGCTCTGTGTGCACTGGGGTGGGTGCTGCATGGCTGGAGGGAGCAGCTGCACAAGGGAAGCACTGGAAGGCTACCCTTGTATGTAAGTTCTCACAGGCTCATGGGATGTTAGGGGTTGGAAGGGACCTCAGCAGATCTTCCAGTCCAAACCCCCCTGCCAGAGCAGGACCATAGAATCCAGCACAGGTCACACAGGAACACATCCAGACAGGGCTGGAAAGGCTCCAGAGAAGGAGACTCCACAACCTCTCTGGGCAGCCTGCTCCAGGGCCCTGGGACCCTCCCAGGGAAGAAGTTCTTTCTCATGTTGAGGTGGAACCTCCTGTGCTGCAGTTTCCATCCATTGCCCCTTGTCCTATCCCAGGGTGCAGCTGAGCAGAGCCTGGCCCCTGCCTCCTGACCCCCAGCCCTCAGCTATTGATAGACATTGATCAGCTCCCTCTCAGCCTTCTCCTCTCCAGACTAAGCAGCCCCAGGGCTCTCAGCCTCTCCTCCCCAGGCAGTGCTGCAGTCCCTTCAGCATCCTTGCAGCCCTCCCTTGGACTCTCTCCAGCAGATCCCTGTCCCTCCTGAACTGGGGAGCCCAGCACTGGGTGCAATATTCCAGGTGAGGTCTCAGCAGGGCAGAGGAGAGGGGGAGGAGACCCTCCCTGGATCTGCTGGCCACACTCTTAATGCCCCCCAGGACCCCATTGGCCTTCTTGGCCCCCAGGGCACATTGCTGTCCCATGCAGAACTTGTCCCCAGCACTCCCAGGTCCTTCTCCCCAGGGCTGCTCTCCAGCAGATCACCTCCCAGCCTCTACTGCTGCAGTTTGTTCTTCCTTCCCAGTGCAAGACTCTGCACTTATCTTTCTTGGAGCTATTTAAGTTCCTCTCTGCCCAGTTCTCAGCCTGCCTAAGTCTCTGAGTGGCCTCACAGCCTTCAGGCATATCAGCCAAGCCTCCCAGTTTGTTATCAGCCTGGAGAGGAGAAGGTTCCAGGGAGAGCAACCTTCCAGTAATTGAAGGGGGCTACAGGAGAGCTGGAAAGGGGCTTTGTAAAGGGCATGGGGTGAGAGGTGATGGCTTCAAACTGGAAGAAGTTGGATTTAGATCAGACATTAGGAAGAAACTTTACCCCCAACAGAGTGGTGAGGCACAGGAACAGGTTGCCCAGAGAAGTTGTGGAGGCTCCAAGCTTAACAGTGCCAAAACCCAGGTTGGATGGAGCCTTGAGCACCCTGTCCCTGCCCATGGCAGGGGGGTTAGGACTAGGTGATCTTTAAGGTCCCTTCCAATCCAAACCATTCGGGGATTCTAAGGGCCCAGCTGGAGCCAGGCAACAAGCTGAGCAGTGGTCACCTCCTGCCTGAAGGCAGTCACCCTGCTGCAAATCTGGGCTCAGTCTGGGGGGCTCCAGCTTTGTACCCACCCCAATGAGCAATCCATTCAGCCCTGCAGGGGTATTCTCTGGCTTGTCTCCAGCTGTAAGCAAGGTGATGGATTGACTGTGTGATTGACTGACTGATTGATCGGCTGCAGCCTCCAGCTCCCTCCTGAAAAGAGCTTTCTCATGGTGACCTGCAGTGAATGGCTGTGAGGACAATAGGGGTGAGGAGCTTCCAGTGCAGAAACTGCTGGTCACTTCCAAATATTTCAGAAAGTCTGTGAGAAAAACCCCCACACAAAACAAACCACCACACAGCTTCTGCTGAGATGCAGATAAGCTTCACACCCAGCTGCATCGTGCTCCTGTAACCCCGCTGCAGGGCTGCCCGCAGCCCCTGCATGCCTTCGTGCCTCCATCCCTTCATTCCTCCATCCCCACATCCCTGCATCTCTGTTTCCTTCCATCCCTCCATTCCCACACCCCTTCATCCCCATATCTCTTCATCCCTGCATCCTTCCATCCCCCAACCCTTCTGTTCTTCCATCGCCACATCCCTGTACCTCGGCTTCCCTCCAGCTCTCCATCTCCAAATGTCTTCAATCCCCACATCCCTTCATCTCTCCATTCCTGCATCACTCCATCCCCCATCTCCACATCCCTTCATCCATTCCTGCATCACTCCATCCCCCATCTCCACATCCCTTCATCCATTCCTGCGTCACTCCATCCCCCATCTCCACATCCCTTCATCCATTCCTGCATCACTCCATCCCCCATCTCCACATCCCTTCATCCATTCCTGCATCACTCCATCCCCCATCTCCACATCCCTTCATCCATTCCTGCATCACTCCATCCCCCATCTCCACATCCCTTCATCTCTCCATTCCTGCATCACTCCATCCCCCACTCTCACATCCCTTCATCTCTCCATTCCTGCATCACTCCATCCCCCATCTCCACATCCCTTCATCTCTCCATTCCTGCATCACTCCATCCCCCATCTCCACATCCCTTCATCTCTCCTTTCCTGCATCACTCCATCCCCCATCTCCACATCCCTTCATCTCTCCATTCCTGCATCACTCCATCCCCCATCTCCACATCCCTTCATCTCTCCATTCCTGCATCACTCCATCCCCCATCTCCACAGCCCTTCATCCATTCCTGCATCACTCCATCCCCCATCTCCACATCCCTTCATCCATTCCTGCATCACTCCATCCCCCATCTCCACATCCCTTCACCTCTCCATTCCTGCATCACTCCATCCCCCAGCTCCACATCCCTTCATCCATTTCTGCATCACTCCATCCCCCATCTCCACATCCCTTCATCTCTCCATTCCTGCATCACTCCATCCCCCATCTCCACATCCCTTCATCTCTCCATTCCTGCATCACTCCATCCCCCATCTCCACAGCCCTTCATCCATTCCTGCATCACTCCATCCCCCATCTCCACATCCCTTCATCCATTCCTGCATCACTCCATCCCCCATCTCCACATCCCTTCACCTCTCCATTCCTGCATCACTCCATCCCCCAGCTCCACATCCCTTCATCCATTCCTGCATCACTCCATCCCCCATCTCCCCATCCCTTCATCCCTCCATTCTTCCTGTCCCCCATCCCCACAACACTGAATCCCTTCATCCCTGTTTCCCTCTGCCCCTGCCTCCCTCCTTCAATTCCTCCATCCACCCATTCCCACATTCCTTCATCCCCATACCCCTTCATCCCCACTTTCTTTCATTCCTGCACCCCCCCATCCCCATATCCCCAGCTCCAGGGCACAGGGACCATCCTTCTGACACTGAGGGGACCTGAGTGCCCACAGACCCTGGCCCACAGCCAAGCCACAGGTGCTGGGAGTGACAGCCATGGAGTGCATCAGCTGAGGACATGCTGGCAGAGGGGAAGTGCTGGGTGGGGATGAAGCACTGTTGGGGACCTCCAGCAGCCCATGTCACTCCTGACCCCCATGTCCTCCAGGACTCAGCACTGGGTCTGCTGCTGTGGGGAGGGGTTAGGAAATGTGCTGCTGGCCTTGGCATCGAGGAGAAGGGTGAGGGGCATGCAAAGGCAGGGGCTGATGAGCCACAGGGCTCTTGTGTTCACCCAGTATCTTCCAGTGTGTTAGTGTCTGGCACAGGAGGGGTGTCCCCACTGTGTCACTGCTGTAGCCTTCCTACACAGTCTCTTTATATCTGGGAAGACTTGGGATGCTGCTGAGGTCAAGGCTGCTATGAGCACTCATGCCCCAAAACACCACAATCTGCCCAGGCCCATTCCCTCCCATCCCAAGCAGGCAGCAGGCAGCTCCAGAAGCAGAAAGCAAATGCACCCTGAGGCACAGTGGGGCTTGGGTGGAGCCTGGGGGTGGTTTCCCCTCCGAATTCAGTGACCAGAGGGCCCCAAGGCTTGATCAAATAGGCAGAACCGTGCATGTGCCCTGGCAGTACCCAAACCATGCCCAGGCGGAGCTGCTGGGTGCTGCGCTGGGGCAGAGAGGCTGAGCACGGGATCACAGAACGGTTTGGGCTGGAAGGGAGCTTAAAGATCATCCAGTTCCAACCAGGGGCAGGGACACCTCCCACCAGCCCAGGTTGCTCAAGGCCTTGAACACCTCCCAGGAGCAGCCACAACCTCCCCTGGGCAACCTGTTCCAGCGGCTCACCACCCCCACTGCATGGCTGCATCAAGGGCAAGGCGGTGGGGGCAGCCCCGGCCACATCCTGCGGGGTGCTGGGGGTTCCGCCAGCGACCCCCCGAGCGCTGCTGGCTGCTGGGGGGGGGGGGGGGGGGTCGGGAAGGGGGCTGCAGGCTGCTGCGCAGCCGCTTTGCCCCGCTGCAGGCAGAGGCTTTAATCTAATTACATGCTTTATTTGCGCCAATTTGTACTTCAATCAATCTTGTTCAGCCAGAAGAAAGGAGGCTACTGTGGGCTCATTTGCACCTTCTTGTTCCAAGGGAGAGGTTAATGGCAGTTGTCCTGCTGGAGATCCCCGCGGGGCTGCGGAGAAGGCTTTCCCCTTGCAGGGGGTTGCCTGGGCTGGTGCCGGGCTCGGGCTTTGAGTCGTGGCCGCCCGCAGCAGCGCGCAGCACATCCCCAGCCCGGGCAGAGAGCAGCCCGGCTGCCGCCTCAGGCTGTCCGGGAAAGGCGCTGGCTTGTGAGGATCCTTCGGAGCCAGGCGCCTGCTGGGGGCCCAGGTCACGCTGTGCAACACGCACACACAGAACTGTGTCAATTCCGATGTTGGGGGTGGGGGGGTGGAAATTTCAGCCCGCCACAGACCTCCAGGATCGTCAAGATCACCCAGTCCAACCATCAACCCAACACCACCAGGGCCAGTAAACGAAGTCCCCAAGTGCCAGGGCCACAGCTTTCTGGAACACCCCCAGGGCTGGGGACTCCACCACCTCCCTGAGCAGCCTCTCCCAGTCCCTGACCACTCTTGCAGCAAAGACATTTTTCCTCCTCTCCAACCTAATCCCTCCTGATGTCCAAGCTAAATCTACTCTGCTCCAGTTTCCAACCACTGCCCCTCATCCCATCACTGCAAGGCCTCCTAAGCAGTCCCTCCCTAACCTTCCTGCTGGTCCATTTGATGTCATTTACAACAACCCCTTTGACTTAAACTCTGAGGTCTGGATCTGGATGATTTGTCTGTCCCCAGTCTGTCAGTAAGGCTCTTCTGGAGTTTAACCTGATGTCTTTTGGGGTAGTGGTTGACAGCCTGCTGAACAGGAGCCAGCAGTGTGCCCAGGTGGCCAAGAAGGCCAATGGCATCCTGGCCTGCATCAGGAACAGTGTGGCCAGCAGGAGCAGGGAGGTCATTGTGCCCTGTGCTCAGCACTGGTTAGGCCACACCTTGAGTCCTGTGTCCAGTTCTGGGCTCCTCAGTTTAAGAAGGACATTGAGAGACTTGAAGGTGTCCAGAGAAGGGCAACAAGGCTGGGGAAGGGTCTGGAGCACAGCCCTATGAGGAGAGGCTGAGGGAGCTGGGGTTGCTTAGCCTGGAGAAGAGGAGGCTCAGGGGAGGTTGGAAAAGACCTCAGAGATCATCAAGTCCAACCTATTACCTCATGACTAACTAAACCATGGCACCAAGTCCAATCCCCTCTTGAGCACCTCCAGGGATGGGGACTCCACCACCTCCCTGGGCAGCACATCCCAGTGGCCAACAACTCTCTCAGTGAAGAACTTTATCCTCACCTCCAGCCTAAACCTCCCCTGGCACAGCTTGAGACTGTGTCCTCTTGTTCTGGTGCTGGGTGCCTGGGAGAAGAGACCAACCCCCACCTGGCTACAATCTCCCTTCAGGGAGTTGCAGAGAGCAAGAAGGTCTCCCCTGAGCCTCCTCTTCTCCAGGCTAAGCAACCCCAGCTCCCTCAGCCTCTCCTCACAGGGCTGTGCTCCAGACCCCTCCCCAGCCTCCTTGCCCTTCTCTGGACACCTTCAAGTGTCCTTCAATGTCCTTCTTAAACTGAGGGCCCCAGAACTGAACACAGGACTTTGCACCAGGACTTGGTGCAGACCCCCTGGGAAGCAGGTCCAGCCCCTCAGGATGGTGTCCATAGAATCATTTCAGTTGGCAAAGCCCTTTGAGGTCATTGAGCCCACCAGCCCACGGGCTGAGGATGGACTGCTCCAAGCCTGGGCAGCATTCAGAAGATGACACACCATGCACAAGGTGAAGAGGTTGAGTTCTTGCCTGTAAAGGGGCTGGAGATGCATTTCCACTGCCTGGAGAGTTTGGGAGGGCAGCATGAAGCCCTTGCAGACCCACGGAGCTGCAGCCTGTGGTACCCTTTGTCCTGCACCTCCCACAGGCTGTGGCAGTTCTTTGGAGCACCTGGAACAGCTTTGTGGTTGTTGGATGGGCTCAGGAAACATCTTGATGCCCACAGTACCCACATCAGGGCTTTGGTGGAAGGCACTCTTGGCTCAGCTGCGAGGGCCTGGAGCACAGCTGGAGCTGGCAAGCCCCAGCCCTTGGTGAAGGGAGGGTTCACTTGGGTGCACCTCCAGCATTCCTGTGACAGCAGGGCTCACAAAAATCATGCAGCAGGGAGACCTTCACCTTCCCCACCCTGGGCACTTGTGTGGGTTTTGCAGCACTGAGCCCTCAGGTGGGGGCAGAGGCCTCTCTCCTAAGGTCAGGAGATGTTGGGAGGCCAGAAGCAGCAGCACTCTTAAGTGCTGGAGCATAGGTTTGGGGAAGCCCTGGGAGGAGAGGTTTAATTCTTCTGTTCCACAGGACAGATTTGCCCAGAGCCAGTGGGCAGCTCAGTGCTGCCATGTTCCCACCTCTGCCACAGCCCCATGGCATCTCCTGCACTGGCCCCATGGAAGAGCAGTGCCTGATGGAGGGCTTCTGACCTATAATGCTGAGGAGCAAGGGAAAAAGGGAGGAGGGTGAAAGTTGCTCATCATCACCATGGTCTCCTGGCATGAGGGCAAATCAAAGCAGCCCCCTGGGTCTGAACTGGCCAGCACTGGGGGGGAGGGGGATCTGGGACCCCTGGAAGAGCCTCACTCCCAGCTTCTGAGCCCCACTCTATCCAGTGAGGGGATCATGGAGTTAGGATTGGACCTAATTGTGGTCTTCCAGTATCTGCAGGGGGCTGAAAGAAAGCTGGGGAGGGACTTCTGAGGGTGTCAGGGAGGGATAGGACTGGGGGGAAAGGAGAAAAGGAATAGAAGATATTCAGATTGGATGTGAGGAAGAAGTTGTTCCCCAGGAGGGTGGTGAGAGCCTGGCCCAGGTTGCCCAGGGAGGTGGTGGAAGCCTCCTGCCTGGAGGTGTTTGCAGCCAGGCTGGAGGTGGCTGTGAGCAACCTGCTGCAGTGTGAGGTGTCCCTGCCCATGGCAGGGGGGTTGGAGCTGGCTGAGCCTCGAGATCCCTTCCAGCCCTGACAATCCTATGCTCCTATGAGGAGGTGGACACCACTTGGCTCTGGCTTAGAGGACTGATGGATGAGGTCAGCCCCAGTTCTCTGCCCCATCCTGTTGTACAGGGATGTGCCCTGCCCATGGGGGTGCACAACAAGGGTTCATCCTTTCCCTGGTGCTGTCCTGCCCTGTTCCTCCTCCTCCTGCCCCTTCAGCCTGCATGGCCCTGGGCAGAGCTTGCCTGTCCTCAGCAGACCTCTCCCTATCTCCCAGATCCTCCTAGCCTGCATTTGGTCTTGTGAAGAGCTCAAACACCTCTGGCTAGAGCAGCATGGTGCAGGAGAAATCACACAGACTCACAGAGTGGTAGGGGCTGGAAGGGACCTCTGGAGATCAGCTGAGCACAGCCCCTCAGGAGCAGGCAGAGAGGAAGTGGGCAAGCAGCTGGGACCAGATCTGGGGCCAAGTGTCCAGGGTGGGGCTCCCCTCCTAAGCCACAACACCTCCGCCTTGGAGCTCAGCCCACACAGGCATTTAGGGTCCTACCTGGGGGAAATCAAGAGGAATTTAGCTGCATAAATTGGGATTAGAAATCTGAATCCCCTGGGGGAGAGAAGGGGGGTGGGGGGTGAGGTCTGAGCCTAATATCTGCAGTTGGAGTTGGGTACCCAGGCCAAGAAATGTGGCTTTAATCGTCCTGTCAGCTCGGAATCAAGAGGCCTTTCATTTCCGCTCCCCACATGTGGCTTTGCAGGGGCTCAGAGCTCATTTCAGAACTGCAAGCACAGCAAGACATGGGCTGGGGCAGCAGCAGCTGGGGAATGCTGCTCAGCACCCTGACCTGCAGCTGCCAGCACCTCCATCCTGCCCAGCCCCAAAGCTCCAGCTCCATCCTGCCCAGCCCCAAAGCTCCAGCTCCAAAACACCAGCTCCATCCTGCCCAGCCCCAAAGCACCAGCTCCATCCTGCCCAGCCCCAAAGCTCCAGCCCCAAAGCACCAGCTCCATCCTGCCCAGCCCCAAAGCACCAGCTCCATCCTGTCCAGCCCCAAAGCTCCAGCTCCAAAGCACCAGCTCCATCCTGCCCAGCCCCAAAGCTCTAGCTCTATCCTGCTCAATCCCAAAGCACCAGCTCCAAAGCACCAGGTCCATCCTGCCCAACCCCAAAGCACCAGCTCCATCCTGCCCAACCCCAAAGCTCCAGCTCCAAAACACCAGCTCCATCCTGTCCAGCCCCAAAGCTCCAGCTCCAAAACACCAGCTCCATCCTGCCCAGCCCCAAAGCTCCAGCTCCAAAACACCAGCTCCATCCTGCCCAACCCCAAAGCACCAGCTCCATCCTGTCCAACCCCAAAGCTCCAGCTCCATCCTGTCCAACCCCAAAGCTCCAGCTCCAAAGCACCAGCTCCATCCTGCCCAACCCCAAAGCACCAGCTCCATCCTGTCCAACCCCAAAGCTCCAGCTCCAAAGCACCAGCTCCATCCTGCCCAGCCCCAAAGCTCCAGCTCCATACTGTCCAACCCCAAAGCTCCAGCTCCATCCTGCCCAGCCCCAAAGCTCCAGCTCCATCCTGCCCAGCCCCAAAGCTCCAGCTCCATCCTGCCCAACCCCAAAGCACCAGCTCCATCCTGTCCAACCCCAAAGCTCCAGCTCCATCCTGTCCAACCCCAAAGCTCCAGCTCCAAAGCACCAGCTCCATCCTGCCCAACCCCAAAGCACCAGCTCCATCCTGTCCAGCCCCAAAGCTCCAGCTCCAAAGCTCCAGCTCCATCCTGCCCAGCCCCAAAGCTCCAGCTCCATCCTGTCCAACCCCAAAGCACCAGCTCCATCCTGCCCAACCCCAAAGCACTAGCCCCAAGCTCCAGCTCCATCCTGCTCATTCCCAAAGAACCAGCCCCAAGCTCCAGCTCCATCCTGCTCATTCCCAAAGCACCAGCTCCATCCTGCCCAAACCCAAAGCACCAGCTCCAAAGCTCCAGCTCCATCCTGTGCATTCCCAAAGCACCAGCTCCAAAGCTCCAGCTCCATCCTGCCCAACCCCAAAGCACCAGCTCCAAAGCTCCAGCTCCATCCTGCCCAGCCCCAAAGCACCAGCTCCATCCTGCCCAACCCCAAAGCACCAGCTCCATCCTGCCCAGCCCCAAAGCACCAGCTCCATCCTGCCCAACCCCAAAGCACCAGCTCCATCCTGCCCAGCCCCAAAGCACCAGCTCCATCCTGCCCAGCTCCAAAGCACCAGCTCCATCCTGCCCAACCCTAAAGCACCAGCTCCATCCTGCCCAGCCCCAAAGCACCAGCTCCAAAGCTCCAGCTCCATCCTGCCCAGCCCCAAAGCACCAGCTCCATCCTGCCCAGCTCCAAAGCACCAGCTCCATCCTGCCCAGCCCCAAAGCACCAGCTCCAAAGCTCCAGCTCCATCCTGCGCAGCTCCAAAGCACCAGCTCCATCCTGCCCAGCCCCAAAGCACCAGCCCCATCCCTCAGGAGTGGGCTGCCTTAGCAAAGCACGGCTCGGCAGAGCCCCCAGCTCCCCACAGCTTGCAGCCCCAGCCCTGCTCCAGCAAGCCCTCAAAAGGAGGAAACTCTTTCCAAAGCTAATTAAAAATTCGCAATGCAACTTCTGCCCCCCAGGACAGAACAAAAAAGAGAAATTAAGCAAGACAAAGAAGGTGTTTAGCTGTGAAAAGCCTCTGCTCAGCCAGGGCATTAGCTGTATCAAGGGCTGGGCTGAGCTGCAAAGCTGCTGAAGGCTCTGCTGACACGATCCGGAGCTGCGGCCGACACGGAGCAGCCGCCTGCCACCTGCTCCCGGCCCTCTGCGAGCAAGTAGCTCCAGCTGCCTCTTCCCACATCCCTCCTGCTCTTCCCTCCTGCTCTTCCCACATCCCCCCTGCTCTTCCCAGATCCCTCCTGCTCTTCTCAGATTCCTTCCTTCTCTCCCCATGTCCCCTCTGCTCTTCCCAGATCCCTTCCTTCTCTCCCCAGATCCCTCCCACTCTTCCTAGGTTCCCTTCCTGCTCTTCCCAGATCCCTTCTCACTTTTCCTATACCCTTCCTGCTCTTCCCTTCCTTCTCTTCCCAGAACCCTCACACTCTTCCCAGACCCTACCTGCTCTTCCCTTCTTTCTCTTCCCAGATCCCTTCCTGCTATTCCCAAATCCCTTCCTTCTCTTCCCATATCCATTATTTTTCTTCCCACATCCCCCCTGCTCTTCCCAGATCCTTCCTTCTCTTCCCAGATCCATTCTTTTTCTTCCCACATCCCCCCTGCTCTTCCCAGATCCTTTCTTCTCTTCCCAGATCCATTCTTTTTCTTCCCACATCCCCCCTGCTCTTCCCAGATCCTTCCTTCTCTTCCCAGATCCATTCTTTTTCTTCCCACATCCCCCCTGCTCTTCCCAGATCCTTCCTTCTCTTCCCAGATCCATTCTTTTTCTTCCCAGTTCCCTTCTTTCTCTTCCCAGATCCCTTCCTGCTCTTCCCAAATCCCTTCCTTCTCTTCCCAGATCCATTCTTTTTCTTCCCAGGTCCCCCCTGCTCTTCCCAGATCCTTCCTTCTCTTCCCAATTCCCTTCCTGCTCTTCCCAGATCCTCCCTGGCTCTGTTTCTGTTGGAAATGCTGCTGGTTTGTGCTTCCCTACAGGAAAGCAGCCGGTGGGGGCCAGCTGGCAGGGGGGTGCAGGATGGCCCTGGCCCTGGTAGGATGGAGAAGCAGCACCAGGGGCTGGCTGTGCTTTGGGTTTGCAGCTCCGGGGCAGGGATTTGCACTGAACTATTTGTGCAGCTGAGCAGACTCCAGCAGGGAAGTGGCAGGAGCAGGGGGAGGAGGCTGTTGGGATCACACCACTCCACTTGGACATCAGCACTTACACCTAAACATGAGGAGGAACTCCTGTCACTTAAGGCTGATGGAGCCCTGGAGCAGGCTGCCCAGGGAGGTGGTGGAGTCTCCCTCTCTGGGTGCATTCAAAACCCACTTGGATGTGTTCCTGGGTGACCTGCCCTGAGTGATGCTGCTGTGGCAGGAGGCTTGGACTGGATGATCTCCAGAGGTCCCTTCCAGCCCCTACCACTCTGTGAGTCTGTGTGATTTCTCCTGCACCATGCTGCTCTAGCCAGAGGTGTTTGAGCTCTTCACAAGACCAAATGCAGGCTAGGAGGATCTGGGAGACAGGGAGAGGTCTGCTGAGGACAGGCAAGCTCTGCCCAGGGCCATGCAGGCTGAAGGGGCAGGAGGAGGAGGAACAGGGCAGGACAGCACCAGGGAAAGGATGAACCCTTGTTGTGCACCCCCATGGGCAGGGCACATCCCTGTACAACAGGATGGGGCAGAGATCTGGGGCTGACCTCATCCATCAGTCCTCTAAGCCAGAGCCAAGTGGTGTCCACCTCCTCATAGGAGCATAGGATTGTCAGGGCTGGAAGGGAGGCAACTCCAACCCCCCTGCCATGGGCAGGGACACCTCACACTGCAGCAGGTTGCTCACAGCCACCTCCAGCCTGGCTGCAAACACCTCCAGGCAGGAGGCTTCCACCACCTCCCTGGGCAGCCTGTGCCAGGCTCTCACCACCCTCCTGGGGAACAACTTCTTCCTCACATCCAATCTGAATCTCCCCACTTGTAGTTTTGCTCCATCCCCCCCAGTCCTATCCCTCCCTGACAGCCTCAAATGTCCCTCCCCAGCTTTCCTGGAGCCCCCTGCAGATACTGTGCCTTGGGACTCCAGGTGTGTAACAGAAGAACCTGGGGACAGCTTCTGCAAGAGTCTCACATCACTTCTGTGTCTCTACACACCCAGGAGTCGCCAAAACAGCACTCAGAGCACTCCAGGCTCTCCTATCCTCCTCCTTCAACCTGCTGCCCCTTCCTCCCATCCTTTCCCCAAGCCTTTAAACTCGGCTCTGCTGTCCGCCTTCCATCAGGGACCGACCTGCAGCTCAGCAAACCTTCCCCCAGAGCCTAAAGTGCTGAGCTGTCACCTGAGGGACAAGAGCAGGGTCTCCTCCAGGCATCAGGCAGCACTGACTTAACATTGGGTTAGGAACTGGCTGGAGGCTGAGCCCAGAGAGTGGTGGTGAATGGTGCCACAGCCAGCTGGCAGCCAGGCACCAGTGGTGTGCCCCAGGGATCAGTGCTGGGCCCCATGCTCTTTAACATCTTCATTGATGACCTGGATGAGGGCATTGAGTCCATCAGCAGTAAACTTGCAGATGACACCAAGCTGGGGGCAGGAGTTGATCTGTTGGAGGGTAGAGAGGCTCTGCAGAGGGACCTGGACAGGCTGGGCAGATGGGCAGAGGCCAAGGGCAGGAGACTGAACACAGCCAAGTGCCAGGGGCTGCACATTGGCCACAGCAACCCCAGGCAGTGCTACAGGCTGGGGGCAGAGTGGCTGAGAGCAGCCAGGCAGAGAGGGACCTGGGGGTACTGGTTGACAGCAGCTGAACAGGAGCCAGGAGTGTGCCCAGGTGGCCAAGAAGGCCAATGGCATCCTGGCCTGCATCAGGAACAGTGTGGCCAGCAGGAGCAGGGAGGTCATCCTGCCCTGTGCTCAGCACTGCTCAGGCCACACCTTGAGTCCTGTGTCCAGTTCTGGGCTCCTCAGGTTAGGAAAGATGTTGAGCTGCTGGAAGGTGTCCAGAGAAGGGCAACAGAGCTGGGGAGGGGTCTGGAGCACAGCCCTGTGAGGAGAGGCTGAGGGAGCTGGGGTTGCTTAGCCTGGAGAAGAGGAGGCTCAGGGGAGACCTTGCTCTCTGCAACTCCCTGAAGGGAGGTTGTAGCCAGGTGGGGGTTGGTCTCTTCTGCCAGGCACCCAGCACCAGAACAAGAGGCCACAGTCTCAAGCTGTGCCAGGGGAGGTTTAGGCTGGAGGTTAGGAGAAAATTCTACACAGAGAGAGTGATTGCCCATTGGGATGTGCTGCCCAGGGAGGTGGTGGAGTCACCATCACTGGAGGTGTTCAGGAGGAGACTGGATGGGGTGCTTGGTGCCATGGGTTAGTTGATCAGATGGTGTTGGATGACAGGTTGGACTCGATGGCCTTGAAGGTCTCTTCCAACCTGGTTTATGCTATTCTATCCTGCAGCATCCCCTGAGCAAGCAGTGCCCTTGCAGCCTCACCCCATGTGTGGACATGTGTTTCCAGCAGACATGAACTCAATGCTTTTGCTCTGGCAAGTTTTCATTTGCCCTCCCAAAGAGGCCCCAGAGGAACTCCAAGTCACCCAGGAGGCAAAAAGAGTTCTCTGCAGAGAGGACAAAGGGAATGAACTGGGGCAAACCCCCCACCCCTGTCAGCCAGCCCTGGCAGCTGGAGATTTACACTGATCTACACCAGCTGGCTCTGGCCACTTCCAGTTCAATTCAAACCAGCTGAAGTCCTGGCACAGCCCCTGGGCTTGGGAGAAAGAGAAAGGGAAGGCACAGCCAGGGTGGTGTGAGGCAAAGCAGGGGCAGAGCAGGCTGGAGCTGGAAACATGGCTCCAAGTCTGTGCCCTGGCAGGGGCTGTGGGGCTAAGGGCCAGTTCTGCAGGGCTTGGGGGGCAGCTGGGTGCTGCCTCCTCACCTCACACACCCACTGGCTGGGAAAGAGTGCTGGGATGGCTTCCTAGCTGGGATGGGATGGGTTCCTAGCTGGCATGGGATGGGTTCCTAGATGGCATGGGTTCCTAGCTGGGATGGGATGGATTCCTAGCTGGGATGGGATGGATTCCTAGCTGGGATGGGATGGGTTCCTAGCTGGCATGGGTTCCTAGCTGGGATGGGATGGATTCCTAGCTGGGATGGGATGGATTCCTAGCTGGGATGGGATGGGTTCCTAGCTGGGATGGCTTACTAGCTGGGATGGGTTAATAGCTGGGATGGGATGGATTCCTAGCTGGGATGGGATGGGTTCCTAGATGGCATGGGTTCCAAGCTGGGATGGATTCCTAGCTGGGATAGGATGGATTAGCTGGGATGGCATGGGTTCCTAGATGGCATGGATTCCTAGCTGGGGTGGGATGGGTTCCCAGCTGGGATGGGATGGGTTCCTAGCTGGGAAGGATTCCTAGCTGGGATGGGTTCCTAGCTGGGATGGGTTCCTAGCTGGGATAGGATGGATTAGCTGGGATGGGATGGGATGGGATGAATTCCTAGCTGGAATGGATTCCCAGCTGGAATGGGATGGGTTCCCAGCTGGGATGGGATGGGTTCCCAGCTGGGATGGGATGGGTTCCTAGCTGGGATGGGTTCCTAGCTGGGATGGCTTCCTAGCTGGGATGAGTTTCTAGATGGGATGGGATGGGTTCCCAGCTGGGATGGATTAGTTGGGATGGGATGGGTTCCCTAGCTGGGATGGGTTTCTAGCTGGGGTGGGATGGGTTCCTAGATGGGATGGGTTCCTAGCTGGGATGGGATGGATTCCTAGATGGGATGGGATGGGCTCCTAGCTGGGATGGATTCCTAGCTGGGATGAGTTCCTAGCTGGGGTGGGATGAGTTCCCTAGCTGGGATGGGTTCCTAGATGGGATGGGATGGGTTGCTAGCTGGGGTGGGATGGGTTGCTAGCTGGGGTGGGATGGATTCCTAGCTGGGGTGGGATGGATTCCTAGCTGGGATGGGATGGGTTCCTAGCTGGGATGGGATGGGTTCCTGTCTGGGATGGATTCCTAGCTGGGGTGGGATGGATTCCTAGCTGGGATGGATTCCTAGCTGGGGTGGGTTCCTATCTGGGGTGGGATGGATTCCTAGCTGGGATTAGTTCCTAGCTGGGATGGGTCTCTAGTGACTATCATAGCCTGGCAGGGGCATCACTGGGATGTTCCAGCTGTGGCAGTGGGGGCACTGACCACACAATGCCATCAAACCTCCTGATGCCATCTGACCATGTGCTCCCATCCAGCTTCATGGTGCCTTCCAACCTTGTGATGCTATCCTTTGTGTGATGCCCCCTGACCATCTGATGGCACCCAGCTGGGTGATGCCACCTGACCATCTGATGGCACCCAACTGGGTGATGCCCCCTGACCATCTGATGGCACCCAACTGGGTGATACCAGCTGACCATCTGATGGCACCCAACTGGGTGATGCCCCCTGACCATCTGATGGCACCCAACTGGGTGATGCCCCCTGACCATCTGATGACAGATGCCCCCTGACCATCTGATGGCACCCAGCTGGGTGATGCCCCCTGACCATCTGATGGTACCCAGCTGGGTGATGCCACCTGACCATCTGATAACAGATGCCCCCTGACCATCTGATGGTACCCAGCTGGGTGATGCCCCCTGACCATCTGATGGCACCCAACTGGGTGATGCCACCTGACCATCTGATGGCATCCAACTGGGTGATGCCACCTGACCATCTGATAACAGATGCCCCCTGACCATCTGATGGTACCCAGCTGGGTGATGCCCCCTGACCATCTGATGGCACCCAGCTGGGTGATGCCCCCTGACCATCTGATGGTACCCAGCTGGGTGATGCCCCCTGACCATCTGATGGCATCCAACTGGGTGATGCCACCTGACCATCTGATAACAGATGCCCCCTGACCATCTGATGGTACCCAACTGGGTGATGCCACCTGACCATCTGATAACAGATGCCCCCTGACCATCTGATGGTACCCAGCTGGGTGATGCCCCCTGACCATCTGATGGCACCCAACTGGGTGATGCCACCTGACCATCTGATAACAGATGCCCCCTGACCATCTGATGGCACCCAGCTGAGTGACACCACCTGACTATCTGATAGCACCCAACTGGGTGACACCACCTGACCATCTGATGGCACCCAACTGGGTGATGCCCCCTGACCATCTGATGGCACCCAACTGGGTGACACCACCTGACCATCTGATGGTACCCAACTGAGTGATGCCCCCTGACCATCTGATGGCACCCACCTGTGTGATGCCACCTGAGCATCTGCTGTCTCCATGATGTCACCCAGCTATGTGATGCTATCCAGCTGTGCGATGCCACCCAGCCACATCCCAGACAGGACCAGGTCCCTGGGGAGCAGCAGCCCCCAGAACAAGGCTCAGCATCCCCACAGCCCCCTGGAACCGCGCTCCTGGTGGCAGTGCCAGGCTGTGGTGCCAGCCCCCCTGCCTGCCCCAGCCAAGCCAGCGTGTCCCAGCAGTGGGGGCCCATTAGAGACCAAACGTTCCTACTGGGGCATTTTATTTGCACACTTCAGCAGAGTGGACACCAAAAGGGCTTTGCTAATGCTTCATGGGCTGCTAATTTCCTCCCTGACCCACATTGTCCCAGGGTGACCCCAGCCCCAATCTCTTGGCAATGAATGCCAAAGGCTGACACCGGCCCGGGTTAGGGGGTGACAATGGAGCCTCTGTGGGCTCCGGGCAAGCTCCAGTTGGGGGCTGAAGAACAGGAGGAATTTGTGTGGCTCTCAAAAAGCTCTGGGTGGCACAATAAGGGAGGCCCCTGGGGTCTCCCAGGAAGACAGAGGCGGGCAGGGGGGGAGGAGGAGGGCGGGAGGGAGGATTCCTTTGTGCAGAGCTTTCTTTGGAAGGGAAGGGTTTGCTGAATGCCCTCTTGGCCGACCCAATCGGGACCTGGCAGATGGATATCACAGGCACGCTGCTTATTCATGGCAGGCTGCAGCTTTGAGCCCTCTGTGTGTGTGTGTGTGAGTGTGAGTGTGTGTGTGTGTGTGTCCCACCCCCTTCCCCCAGCCTTTTCTTCGTTTTAAGGCTAATTTGTTTTGTTAATGTTTTCCTGCCCTCCCCCTCTCTCCTGTGCAGATTGTGACTCATACTGCAAGGCCTCCAAGGGGAAGCTGAAGATCAACATGAAGAAGTACTGTAAGAAAGACTATGGTGAGTCTTCCCCAGGCATGCAGAGCTGCAGCACCTCCCCCCCCCCCACAGCTGCCTCCAAGCCCACCCAGCCCAGGGGCAGGTTTCTAGCTGGATGCCAACCGCACAGCCCAGCTCTGCTTGGTGGCAGCTGCCCGTACCTGGGGGGGAGGGGATGTGACTCAGGGGATGGGTTTGCTGGGTTTGGAGAGGAAAGCCTGGGCAGTGATGCCTGGTGGAGCACTGATGCAATGTCTTACTTGGAAGCTATGAGCCCCCTGCAGATGCTGAGACAACCTTCGAGCCAGGGTCCACAGTGTCACAGAGTCATAGAATTGGTTGGGTTGGAGAAGACCTCCAAGATCATTGAGTTCAATCCTTGACCACCAGGGCCACTAAACCATGGGCCCAAGAGCCATGGCCACACATTCCTGGAACACCTCCAGGGCTGGGGACTCCACCACCTCCCTGGGCAGCCTCTGCCAGTCCCTGACCACTCCTGCAGCAAAGACATTTTCCCCAGTATCCAGCCTGACCCTGCCCTGGTCCTCATCCCTTTGTGTCTTCTCGTGCCCTGTCTCTTCCCACTGGCCTTTGCTGTGGAGATGAGCATCAGGCAGCTGCTGCCATTGCCCCCTCTTATTCCCAGGCCAGTGCAGAGCCAGGGAGGCTGTGGGATCCCCATCCTTGGTGCTACTCGAAGTCCTAAGCGTTATGCCACAGCTCCAGCTTGGAGCAGGCAAGTCCTGAGCTCCAGCCCTACCTACCTGCTCCTTTGCCCATGAGTCCATTCCCAGTGTAGTCACCAGTGGGATCATGCAGGAGGTTCCCAGGGTGACCTCAGGAGGAGAGGCCACACCAAGAAATCCTCTTGAAGCCCTCCCCAGGCTTCACCCTTCTCCACCCTAGCTTGGCCATCACCTGCCAGCACCCAGCTGGCACAGGCTGGTGGGGAGGGACAGCTCCTCTTCGCTCCCCCCTGCCCAGAGGATCACTCTCTTCCCCTGCCATGCCAGTGCTCTTGGGATGAGCTGTCAGGAATGGGAGCAGCCTGGAGAGCCCAGGTGGAGCTGGTGAAGCACAGGTGCTGTGTGCTGGGGGATGTTTAGAAATGCTGCCAAGCCTACCTAAGGGCTGGGAATCCTCTCACCCCCTGTGGGAGGGGAGCAAAGTGTCTGCAGGAGGGACCTGCCATCAGCCTGGGGAGCAGGCTGTGTGTGAGGAAGCCTGGCTGTGAGGCAGTGTGAACAAACAGGGAATGGAGAGGTGCTGTGGGACAGGGTTTAGCACCCAGCAGGGCTGTGGCTGCTTCAGTGCCTGCCAACCCTTCTTCCCCACTGCAGAACATCACAGAATCATAGAAGCAGCATGGGTTGGAAGGGACCTTCAAGACCATCCAGTTCCAACCCCCTGCCATGGGCAGGGACACCTCCCACCAGCCCAGGCTGCTCAAGGCCTCATCTGACCTGGCCTTCAACACCTCCAGAGAGGGGACAGCCACAGCCTCCCTGGACAACCTGTGCCAGAGTCCCCCCACCCTCACTGGAAAGAATTTCTTCCTCATCTCCAGTCTCAATCTGCCCTCCTCCAGCTCAGAGCCATTGCCCCTTGTCCTGTCACTACAAGCTCTAATCAAAAGTCCCTCCCCAGCTCTCCTGCAGCCCCTTCAGCTACTGGATACATCAAATATCTCTAAACACATGTGTAGAGATGTATCTCTATTTGTGTGTGTATATATTTCCCCAAACTACCAGGGAAAAGCCCTCCCACCCTGCCTGCATCAAAGCATCCACCAGTGGAGAAGCCTCCTCCCTCTGTCCCTCCCTCCCTCCCTCCCTCCAGCAGGCTGACAGCAGCAGCTCAGCATGCCTGGGAAGTGTGTGTGTGAGAGCAGAACGAATTCCCATTTAACAGCCCAGCCCTGGACAAGGCTCTTCCCAGCAGGGCCAGCCCTGGGCTGCTCCACGCTGCCTTTGTGCTCTGGCACCTCCCTGAGAGCCCAAGGGAAGGGAGAGGGCCTGGAGGCAAAGGTTTTGTTTGCATTCCCATTTGTTTGTCTGTTATCCAATGGCAAACTCATAGAATCATGGAGTCACAGAATGGGTTTGGGTTGGAATGGGACCTCAAAGCTCACCCAGTTCCAACCCCCAGCCATGGGCAGGGACACCTCCCACCAGCCCAGCTTGCTCAAGGCCTCATCCAGCCTGGCCTTGAACACCTCCAGGGAGGGGACAGCCACAGCCTCCCTCTGGGCAACCTGTGCCAGTGTCTCCCCACCCTCACTGGAAAGAATTTCTTCCTCATCTCCACTCTCAATCTCCTCTCTTCCAGCTCAGACCCATTGCCTCTCATCCTGTCACCACAAGCCCAGCTCTCCTCTGGGCTCCTTCAGGTACTGGCAGGCTGCTCCAAGGTCACTCTAATGGTTGTTGAGAGCATCCTTTGCCAAGGGTGAGCTGCCAAGGCTGGGGTGTGCTTGTGGTCCCCAACCAGCAAGGTCACACTGAGGTCCTGTCATGCTTGTGGGAGCTGCTGGAGGCTCCTCAGTGTTGGGGAGGTCCAAAGGCCTCTTCCCTTAGAGAAAAGGGCTTAGGTGCACATGAAGAAGTCACTGCTGGAACTTGAGGTTATTGAGATGAGAGCAGGGCTGAGCACTTCTCCCTACTATCAGGTGGTGGGACGAGAGGAAATGGCCTGAAATTGTGCCAGGGGAGGGTTAGGTTGGAGAGGAGGGGAAATGTCTTTGCTGCCAGAGTGGTCAGGGACTGGAAGAGGCTGCCCAGGGAGGTGGTGGAGTCCCCAGCCCTGGAGGTGTTCCAGAAATGTGTGGGACATGGCTCTTGGGGCCATGGTGTAGTGGCCATGGTGGTGTTGGGCTGGTGGTTGGACTGGATGACCTTAGAGGCCGTTTCCAACCCATGCAATTCTGTGTTTCTATGATTGGGGTTTGCTCTGGGTGGATTCTCTGCTGGCTTCTCCAGCATCTCCTGAGGGATGAGCTCATGCTGGAGTGTTCACCCTCTGAAGAGGGGAGAAAGCAGCCAAGTGGCTGTAGGAAACATGGATCTGTCATGATCCAAACTGGCCCCAGGCTTTCAGAGGATGGCAGGGTGCCCATCAACAGGGGCAGTGGGCACAAACTGGAAGCCAGGAGGTTCCTCCTGAAGAGGAGGAGAAAGTTGTTTGCTGTGAGGGTGCTGGAGGCCTGGAGCAGGCTGCCCAGAGAGGTTGTGGAGTCTCCTTGAGTGGAGAGCCACCAAGCCCAGCTGGGCACTGTGCTGCTGGGCAAGCTTCTGTGCTTGAGCAGGGGCTTGGACTAGCTGATCCCCAGAGCTCCCTTCCAACCCCACCATGCTGGCATTCATTCTGTGATTCTGAGGTGAGCAGGCTGATGCTGTCTCAGTGTGGGAACTGAGGTGCTGCCAGCCTAACCCTCCTGGCCCTGGGAGTCCCCAGCCACCCCAGATTTCCTTTCCCCAGTCCACCCCGGGCTGGTGAGGCAGCAGGAGAAGCAACGCCACAGCCCAGCCGCGCCGAGGCGGGCAAGCGGGGGGCAGCTCCGCGCTTTCGGCAGGGCCAGGGAGGGAAGAAAGAGTTGAAAGGGTGCAGGGGGAGGGATAATAAAGACTTCGGGTCTGACACCCCAGCAGGAAGCCAATTAGGAAGCTCTTTTCCTCACCGCTGAGCTGGCAGGGCTGGGCTGAATGTCCTAAAAGCCCTAATTAGCTTGAGCGGAGTCACTCCTGCCGCGGGCTCAATCGGTCGCTATCATCCGCCCCGCGCTTCTCAATGAGGCTTTCTTTACCTCCCTCCATTCACTCCCCCATTCAAAGGGGATCTCCCCCACCCCCCTTATTTATTTCCTTATCTGTTTCTTTGGGGAGCGTTTGTTGGGTGAATTTCGGAGGTTTGTTTTGCTTTGCTTTGTTTCCTCTCCTTTCGGGCTTTTGTTTTGGGGTTTGTTTCGTTTCGCTTTGGTTTCATTTCGGTTTGGTTTCGTTTCGGTTTCGTTTCGTTTCGGTTTGTTTCGCTTTGGGTTTGCTTCATTTTGTTTTGTTTCACTTTGGGTTTGTTTCATTTGGGTTTGTTTCATTTTGCTTTTGCTTCTTTTGCTTCTTTTGGTTCTGCTTCGTTTTGGTTCTGCTTCGTTTTGGTTCTGCTTCGTTTTGGTTCTGCTTCGTTTTGGTTCTGCTTCGTTTTGGTTCTGCTTCGTTTTGGTTCTGCTTCGTTTTGGTTCTGCTTCGTTTTGGTTCTGCTTCGTTTTGGTTCTGCTTCTCTGGGTTTTGCTTCATTTTGGATTTGCTTCTCTTTGGTTTTGTTTCATTTGCTTTTGCTTCTCTTTGGCTTTGTTTCATTTTGGTTCTGCTTCTCTTGGGTTCTGCCTCTCCTGGGTTCCCTTTGGTTTTGCTTCATTTTGCTTCCCTTTGGTTTTGCTTCATTTTGCTTTTGTTCCATTTTGGTTTTGCTTCTTTTGCTTTTGCTTCTTTTTGGTTTTGTTTCATTTTGGTTTTGCTTCTTTTGCTTTTGCTTCTTTTGCCTTTGTTTCATTTGGTTCTGCTTCTCTTTTTGCTTCTTTTGGTTCTGCTTCCCTTTGGTTTTGCTTCTTTTTGCTTCTCTTGGGTTCTGCTTCCCTTTGGTTTTGCTTCTCTTGGGTTCTGCTTCCCTTTGGTTTTGCTTCTCTTGGGTTCTGCTTCCCTTTGGTTTTGCTTCTTTTTGCTTCTCTTGGGTTCTGCTTCCCTTTGGTTTTGCTTCTCTTGGGTTCTGCTTCCCTTGGGTTCTGCTTCCCTTTGGTTCTGCTTCCCTTTGGTTCTGCTTCCCTTTGGTTCTGCTTCCCTTTGGTTCTGCTTCCCTTTGGTTCTGCTTCCCTTTGGTTCTGCTTCCCTTTGGTTCTGCTTCCCTTTGGTTCTGCTTCCCTTGGGTTCTGCTTCTCTTGGGTTCTGCTTCCCTTTGGTTTTGCTTCCCTTTGGGGTTTGCTTCTTTTGGGGTTTGTTTCATTTTGGATTTGTTGCCTTGGGTTTGGCTTCTCTTGGGTTTGGCTTCTCTTGGGTTTGGTTTCATTTTCTTTCATTTTGTTTTGGTTTCAATTTGTTGTGCTCTGTTTTATTTTGCTTCATTTTGTTTTCTTTCTTCTTCTTTCTTTTTTAATAATAATTATTTTTCTTGTTATTTCAAATGGAGCCCTTCCCCTCGAGGTGCAAATGTCTGGAGTGAAACAGGGCAGGGGGGAGGGCAGCCTGGGAGGTTTCAGGGGGCAGGTTTGGGGGTGGGGGAGGAGGGGGCAGGCAAGAATTGAAGCCAAAAAAACCTTTTTCTGCCTTAATTTTGGGTTGCCAGGCTCCCAGAAAACCTGAGGGAGAGGAGGGGGTTGGCTGGGGTCAGGGAAACCTGGGGATCCTGAGGGTCTTTCCCAACTTGATTGTTTCTGTGAGTCTGTGACTATAAATTAGCCCAAGGAAGGGGCTGAGGACAGAGATGCTGAGGGGGAAGGTTCTGAGGACAGAGATGCTGAGAGGGAAGGTTCTGAGAGTGGAGGTTCTGAGGAGGGAGGTTCTGAGGACAGAGCTTTTGAGGATGGGGGCTCTGAAAGTGGAGGTTCTGAGGGTGGAGGTTCCCTCCTGGCCCAAGAGGAGAGAGGGTTCTTTAATTGTCAGAGCAGATGCAGAGGGTGATGCAGGAGGTGCTGCTGTTGCAGCCCCATCTTTGGGCCTTGCCCTGCTGTCTTTGAGGTCAATCCAAGCAGGATGGGCAGCTGGACTAAAGGAAACCTGGAGCTTTTAAACCTCCATTTCCCCCCTGACTCTGAGCTCTTCACACAGCAGTGGGGCCAGATCCTGCACTGTGTCCAGTTCTGGGCCCCTCAGTTTAAGGACATTGAGACACTTGAAGGTGTCCAGAGAAGGGCAATGAGGCTGGGGAGGGGTCTGGAGCACAGCCCTGTGAGGAGAGGCTGAGGGAGCTGGGGTTGCTTAGCCTGGAGAAGAGGAGGCTCAGGGGAGACCTTCTTGCTGTCTACAGCTTCCTGAAAGGAGGTTGTAGCCAGGTGGGGGTTGGTCTATTCTCCTAGGCAATCAGCACCAGAACAAGAGGACACAGTCTCAAGCTGTGCCAGGGGAGGTTCAGGCTGGATGTTAGGATAAAGTTCTTCACTGAGAGAGTCACTAGCCATTGGGATGTGCTGCCCAGGGAGGTGGTGGAGTCCCCATCCCTGGAGGTGTTCAAGAGGGGACTGGATGAGGCCCTTGGTGCCATGGTTTAGTCATGAGGTCTTGGGTGACAGGTTGGACTTGATGATCTTTGAGGTCTCTTCCAACCTGGGTGATTCTGTGATCCTGTGAGTGCTTTGCTGACTACCAGCAATGTGGTCCCAGCCAGTACCCCCTGTCCTCCCCACAGGCACAGGGGGGGGATGGGCTGAGGGCAGGATCTTCATCTGAGAGGTGAGGTCATTGCTCACTTTGCCCTTTCTTGGGAAAAAAGAGAAGTGAGTAAAAAACATAAAACCTCCTTCCTTTGGAGGAGTCTTGACTTAGTCAGCCCTCTGTCCAGAGCAGCTTGGCAGGGGCTGCTGGAAAAAGCAAAATGTGTGTTCAAAAAGCAGCCTGAGAGGAGAAAAGGGGAGAGAAAAAGCCCTCAATCCACAGAGAAACCCAAGGTGGGGGAAGCCAGCTCAGCTCCAGCCCCAGGAACAGGCCCAGGCCCAGCTCAGTCTCAGCTCAGCTCCAGCTCCAGCCCCGGGATCAGTCCCAGCCCTAGCCCCAGGATCAGTCCCAGTTCAGCCTCAGCTCAGCCCCAGAATCAGCCTCAGGATCAGTCCCAGCTCTGCCCTAGGATCAGTCTCAATTCATCCCCAGGCTCATTCCCAGCTCAGCTGCAGCTCAGTCCCAGTTCAGCTGCAGCTCAGTCCCAGTTCATCCTCAGCTCAGCCCCAGCCCCAGGGTCAGCCCCAGGATCAGCCCCAATTCAGTCTCAGCTCAGCTCCAGGCTCAGCCCTGGCTCACAGCCCCTTCAACCAGCCTGGGAGGTGGAGAAATCCCATTCCTGGAGCAGGGAAGTGTTGAGCTCCCTGCTCCCTGGGGCAGAAAGCGATCCCCTAGCAGCGTGGGGAAGGACCATGCCCAGCCACAGCACACCTGGGGCAGCTGGGATCAGGAGGCATAAATCTTCAATATGAAACCAACAGGAAAGTGGTGGCTGGGCAGCAAAGCCACTGCTGGAAGTACAATAAGAGCCATAATCCCATTTTAAGCCTTTGCTTCAGTGAGCAGCCAGCCCTGGCCCTTCCCTGCCCTGGCCCTTCCCAGCCCCACAGGGTGGCACAGGGTCTCCTTTCAGCTGCTGCTTGGAGTACACCAAGGGCATCCTGGCCTGCACCAGGAACAGTGTGGCCAGCAGGAGCAGGGATGTGGGGCAGGCTGTGGATGTGGTCTGCCTGCACTTCAGCAAGGCCTTTGCCACCCTTCCCCACAGCAAACTCCTGGCCCAGCTGTCAGCCCCTGGCTGGGACAGCAGCACTGAGCTGGGTGAGGAACTGGCTGGAGGGCCTCCTTCGGTGCCCCTTCAGAGCTGCTCTTGCAGCATGCAGGTGCTGCAGGCTTAGAGCCAGGATATGAGGTTGGAACAACAGAGCTGGCTGAGACAGGAGGAGATGGAGAGTGCAGGAAACAGAGCTGCTCAGCACCCCACCAAATACATCCCTGGGTAGGAGCCAGTCCCTGGAGCTGAGCAGCAGCAGCCCACTGCCTGTGTGCTCCTGGCAGGGCAGAGCTGCTGCAGAGAGGAGTTTGCTGGAGAAAAAGCCCAGCAGCTGGAGCTGTGCCTCACAGCATGGGCAGGGGGCTTCAGGCAGGCTTCTGTGGGGGTGCAAACCCATCTGTGGTGGTGAATGGAGCCACTGCCAGGCACCAGTGGTGTGCCCCAGGGATCAGTGCTGGGCCCCAGCCTGTTCAGTATCTGTATTGATGATCTGGATGAGGGCATTGAGTCCATCAGCAGTCACTGTGCAGGTGACACCAGGCTGGGGGCAGGAGCTGATCTGTTGGAGGGTAGAGAGGCTCTGCAGAGGGACCTGGACAGGCTGGGCAGATGGGCAGAGGCCAAGGGCAGGAGATTGAACACAGCCAAGTGCCAGGTTCTGCACATTGGCCACAGCAACCCCAGGCAGTGCTACAGGCTGGGGTCAGAGTGGCTGAGAGCAGCCAGGCAGAGAGGAACCTGGGGGTGCTGGTAGACAGCAGCTGAACAGGAGCCAGTAGTGTGCCCAGGGGGCCAAGAAGGCCAATGGCATCCTGGCCTGCATCAGGAAAAGTGTGGCCAGCAGGAGCAGGGAGGTCATTGTGCCCTGTGCTTAGCACTGGTTAGGCCACAGCTTGAGTCCTGTGTCCAGTTCTGGGCTCCTCAGCTTAGGAAAGATGTTGAGCTGCTGGAAGGTGTCCAGAGAAGGGCAACAAAGCTGGGGAGGGGTCTGGAGCACAGCCCTGTGAGGAGAGGCTGAGGGAGCTGGGGTTGCTTAGCCTGGAGAAGAGGAGGCTCAGGGGAGACCTTCTTGCTCTCTCCAACTCCCTGAAGGGAGGTTGTAGCCAGGTGGGGGTTGGGCTCTTCTCCCAGGCACCCAGCACCAGAACAAGAGGACACAGTCTCAATCTGTGCCAGGGGAGGTTTAGGCTGGAGGTGAGGAAGAAATTGTTCATAGAGAGAGAGATTGGTCATTGGGATGTGCTGCCCAGGGAGGTGGTGGAGTCCCCATCCCTGGAGGTGTTTAGGAAGAGCCTGGATGAGGCCTTTGGTGCCATGGTTTAGTTGATCAGATGGTGTTGGGTGATTGGTTGGACTGGATGATCTTAAAGGTCTTTTCCAACCTGGTTAATTCTATTCTGTTCTACTCTACTCTACTCTACTCTACTCTACTCTACTCTACTCTACTCTACTCTACTCTACTCTACTCTACTCTACTCTACTCTACACTGAGGTAGCCCTGCCCAGTACCCATGGATGCAGGCACAGGGACAATGCTGATCTCACCTTAGCCTTGGTACAGCAGTAGATGTGGTGCTGTGGGCCATGGTTTAGTGCTGACCTGGCAGTGCTGGGTTAAGGGCTGGCCTCAATGGTCTTAGACCCATAGAATTGTCAGGGCTGGAAGGGAGCTCAAGGCTCAGCCAGTTCCAACCCCCCTGCCATGGGCAGGGACACCTCACACTGCAGCAGGTTGCTCACAGCCACCTCCAGCCTGGCTGCAAACACCTCCAGGCAGGAGGCTTCCACCACCTCCCTGGGCAACCTGTGCCAGGCTCTCACCACCCTCCTGGGGAACAACTTCTTCCTCACATCCAATCTGAATCTCCCCATTGCTAGTTTTGCTCCATCCCCCCCAGCCCTATCCCTCCCTGACACCCTCAGAAGTCCCTCCCCAGCTTTCTTGGAGCCCCCTTCAGATACTGGAAGGCCACAAGGAGGTCTCCTCAGAGCCTTCTCCTCTCCAGCCTGCACAACCCTATGTCCCTCAGTCTGTCCTCACAGCAGAGCAGCTCCAGCCCTCTGCTCCTCCTCGTGGCCCTGCTCTGGACACCTTCCAGCACCTCCAGATCCTTCTGTGTTGAAGGTCTCTCCCAGCTGAAATGGTTCTGTGATTGTTTGTCAGCAAAGTGTGAGCAGCTCACCATGGCACAGGCAAAGCCAAGCTTTGCCCTAAGAACTGGCAGCTGAAGGACTTCACCAAACCCAGCCTGGGAGTGGTGGGGCACAGCTGACCTCCTTTCTGACCCCCCCCAGGAAAAAAAAATCAGGAAGGAATTGAAACCTTCTCTTTTATTGAATCATTGAAGCACAGAATTGTCAGGGCTGGAAGGGAGCTCAAGGATCAGCCAGTTTCAGCCCCCCCTGCCATGGGCAGGGACACCTCACACTGCAGCAGGTTGCTCACAGCCACCTCCAGCCTGGCTGCAAAACACCTCCAGGCAGGAGGCTTCCACCACCTCCCTGGGCAACCAGTGCCTCAATCCCTGAGGATCCATCTAGGGGAGCCAGCTGAGGTGCTGCCAAAAATTCCTCCTGGCCCCTCTCTGCAGCTCCTCACACCTTGTGTCCCTTGGGAGCTACTGGAGGCTCCACCACCAAGCCCCCTCCACTAAAGCTGGGCTCTGAAACCCGGCTCAAGGCACTCCACAGCTCCTGGCTGCAAAGTTAGGGGCAGCAAAGTGGCTGGAGGGTGAAGGCAGCTGTGGCTGTGGCAGCTAAACCTTCACCAGAGCTTTCACTCCTTCCACTTCATTAATGAAAGGGGAAAAACAAACAAGGCCTGGGGGCCCTGACATCAGGAAAAAAAGAAGAGAGGGAGTCCAGACTGTGTGTTTTAGAGCAGAGTTTCCTGTAACCACCTCTGCCTGCTTCCCTTCCCTTCATTTTCTCCATGCTGTCAGCCTGGACCCAGGCAGGTCAAAGGTGGAAGCTCTTTTGGAAAGAGGTTTCCTGTGTTGTTGTTGTTTGCTTCCAGCAAGCTGCACATTGGCCAAGCCTCTCCTTCCTTGGTACCTTCACAGCAGAGTGGGAAATACGTGGTCAGAGCTCAGGCTTCTTGTTTTCCTTGGGTTGTTTTCTTCCACATGAAAGCCTCTGGCTGCCAAGGCAGCCTCTGACAAACCACCACCAGCTCCCAGGGCAAAATCCTGGCTGGGCTGCAGAGCCCTCCCTGCCTGCAACAGCCTCAGAGGGGTTTGCCCTGTGTGGGGCTGGAAGAGAGGAAGATGTTCCTCCAGCTGCTCATCCAGGAGGTGAAAATGGGGGTGGGGGTTGCAAGGCTAAAGGAGGAGTTTTGCTGGCAGCTTCTGTTCAGTGAGAGCTGGGCAGAGGAGACCTCATGAGGTTCAGCAAGGGCAAGGGTAGGGTCCTGCTCCTGGGGAGGAACAACCTCCTGCAGCAGCACAGCTGAGGGGGGACCTGCTGGGAAGCAGCTCTGCAGAGGGCAACCTGGCAGTGATGTGGGACAAATCCACCATGAGCCAGCAGTGTGCCCTTGAGGCCATGGAGGCCAATGGTGTCCTGGGCTGCATGAAGAAGAGTGTGGCCAGCAGGCTGAGAGAGTGTCCCCAGTGAGGCCTCATCTGGAGTGCTGGGTCCAGTTCTGGGCTCCCTAGTTCAGGAGAGACAGAGAACTGCTGGAGAGAGTCCAGGGGAGGCTGCAAAGCTGCTGAGGGGCCTGGAGCAGCTCTGGGAGCAGCAAAGGCTGAGAGCCCTGGGGCTGAGAGCCTGCAGAAGAGCAGCCCCAGAGGGCAGCTGAGCAATGCTCAGCAAGAGCTAAAGGAGCTGTGGGGGGCAAGAGGCTGGGGCCAGGCTCTGCTCAGTGGTGCCCAGGGACAGCACAAGGGGCAGTGGGCACAGACTGGAACCCAGGAGGTTCCATCTGAGCAGGAGGAGAAAGTTGTTTGTTGTGAGGGTGCTGGAGGCCTGGAGCAGGCTGCCCAGAGAGGTTGTGGAGTCTCCTGGTGTGGAGAGCTTGCAAGCCCAGCTGGGCACTGTGCTCCTGGGCAAGCTGCTGGGGGTGCCCTGCTTTGGTTCACAGGTGCTGGGGCAGAGGTTGCTGCACCAACAGGCCCAGGGGACTGCTCCATCTGTGCTTGCTTCATGGCCATGGGATGGAGGAGAGGGTCCTGCCCAGAACACAAGACAGGAGAAAGAGGCAGCCTGCTCTGCAGCACCACTCTGGGTAGCACTGTGTCATTCCCAGGGCTCCCAGCACAAGCTGTGCTCTGGTTCCTGGCTCCCAGCCTCCCCTCCTGGGGGTCCTGCAGACCCTTGTGGTCCTGGGGACCATGCTCACTGGGGGACCTAGAGGACCATCTTGGTGGCTGGAGAGCATCTGCTAAGCTTGTAATGGTCTACAGTAGTCAGCATTACCAGACTGGAGTAAGCCAGCACTGGCTTCTCTTGCTCATGGTGGATGGCCTGGGGTCAGAGGTGGGTTTTGGGGCTTCTGAGCTGAGAATCCCAGAACTGTCCCAGAATCATGGAGTGGCTTGGGTTGGAAAAGCTCTCCAAGGCCACTGTGTGCAACCATCACCTAACACCACCCCAAGAGCCATGGCCACACATTCCTGGAACACCTCCAGGGCTGGGGACTCCACCACCTCCCTGGGCAGCCTCTGCCAGTCCCTGACCACCCCTGCAGCAAAGACATTTTCCCCAGTATCCAGCCTGACCCTGCCCTGGTCCTCATCCCTTTGTGTCTTCTCGTGCCCTGTCTCTTCCCACTGGCCTTTGCTGTGGAGATGAGCATCAGGCAGCTGCTGCCATTGCCCCTTCTCATTCCCAGGCCAGTGCAGAGCCAGGGAGGCTGTGGGATCCCCATCCTTGGTGCTACTCGAAGTCCTAAGCGTTATGCCACAGCTCCAGCTTGGAGCAGGCAAGTCCTGAGCTCCAGCCCTACCTACCTGCTCCTGGGGTTATTTTTGACATGAGCCCATTCTCAGTGTAGAAGGAGACCTTCTATCCCCTGAGAGCTGAGAGAAGCTTCTGAGGAGACAAAACCTCTCTTCCTTGCTCAGCCTGTATCATAGAATCATAGAGTCAGGAAGGTTGGAAAAGATCATCAAGTCCAACCTGTCACCCAACACCATCTAATCAACTACACCATGGCACCAAGTGCCTCAGCCAGGCTCTGCCTAAACACCTCCAGGGATGGGGACTCCACCACCTCCCTGGGCAGCACATCCCAGTGGCCAATCTCTCTTGCTGGGAAGAACTTCTTCCTAACATCCAGTCTAAACCTCCCCTGGCACAGCTTGAGACTGTGGCCTCTTGTTCTGGTGCTGCTTGCCTGGGAGAAGAGCCCAACCCCCACCTGGCTACAACCTCCCTTCAGGGAGTTGCAGAGAGCAAGAAGGTCTCCCCCAAGCCTCCTCTCCTCCAGGCTAAGCAACCCCAGCTCCCTCAGCCTCTCCTCACAGGGCTGTGCTCCAGACCCCTCCCCAGCCTTGTTGCCCTTCTCTGGACACCTTCCAGCAACTCAATGTCCTTCTTAACCTGAGGAGCCCAGAACTGGACACAGGACTCCAGGTGTGGCCTAACCAGTGCTGAGCACAGGGCAGGATGACCTCCCTGCTCCTGCTGGCCACACTCCTCCTGATGCAGTCCAGGAAGGTAGGGCTTGAAATCCCCTTCCTCCTTGCCAGCTCAGAGTGTAACACCTCTTCCCCCTCCTTGCCTGGTGCTGTCTTTCCCCCCAGCTGTCCAGATCCACATCCTGAAGGCGGAGAGGAACGCCGACTGGTGGAAGTTCACCGTCAACATCATCTCCGTCTACAAGCAGGGCAGCAACCGGATCCGGCGCGGGGACCAGACCCTCTGGATCCACTCCAAGGACATAGCCTGCAAGTGCCCCAAAATCAAGCCCATGAAGAAGTACTTGCTGCTGGGCACCACCGAGGACTCTCCCGACCAGAGCGGCATCATTGCGGACAAAAGCAGCCTGGTGATCCAGTGGAGGGATACGTGGGCAAGGCGGCTCAGGAAGTTCCAGCAGCGGGAGAAGAAGGGCAAGTGTAAGAAGGCCTAAAGGGAGGAGAAGGAGCAGGAGAGAGCGAGGGGGAAGAGACTCGAGTGTGCATGCTGCTTGGTGTAGAGCTGGGGTGGTGGGCAGGGAGGGGAGGAAGGGCCCGGGAGCCGCCGGGCTGGGGGCGGGGGCCGGCCCTGGGGGCTGCGGGGGCTGCTCCCCGGAGGGAACAAGAACAGAAAGGCAACCAAAACCAAACCAAACCCACACAGAGTGGCTGTCCAGCAAGGGGAGTGGGGGTGGGCAGCGCCTGCTGCCGCCCCTGCCCGGCTGCTCTCTGCCCCCGGTGAGCTGGAGGGATTGGAGACACCGAATGGCTTTCCAGCTGCCAACATCTGCTGCTCCCAAAGCAAAGGCGTGGGGACACCAAGCCTCCGAGGAGCTCGGCACCAGCCACGCTGCAAGCTAGCTCCCTGGCCCCACAGCCACCCACTGGCAGCTCAGGGTGGACAAGACAGCTGCTGGAGAGGGATCGAGACAGAGGCTGAGCGCTGAGGACAGACCCAAGGAGCACCTCGTGGGTGCTCTGAAGGTCCTTTGGTATCCAATTGCCACAACCATCACCTGCCCTACGGTACCCAGGAGTGGCCAAGGTCTGCAGCCATGGCCATGCTCTGATCCCAGGTCTGCAGCCATGGCCATGCTCTGATCCCAGGTCCCCAGCCATGGCCATGCTCTGATCCCAGGTCTTCAGCCATGACCATGCTCTGATCCCAGGTCCCCAGCCATGACCATGCTCTGATCCCAGGTCCCCAGCCACATCCATGCTCTGATCCCAGGTCCCCAGCCACATCCATGCTCTGATCCCAGGTCCCCAGCCATGGCCATGCTCTGATCCCAGGTCCCCAGCCATGGCCATGCTCTGATCCCAGGTCTGCAGCCATGGCCATGCTCTGATCCCAGGTCCCCAGCCATGGCCATGCTCTGATCCCAGGTCTTCAGCCATGACCATGCTCTGATCCCAGGTCCCCAGCCATGACCATGCTCTGATCCCAGGTCCCCAGCCATGGCCATGCTCTGATCCCAGGTCCCCAGCCACATCCATGCTCTGATCCCAGGTCCCCAGCCATGGCCATGCTCTGATCCCAGGTCCCCAGCCATGGCCATGCTCTGATCCCAGGTCCCCAGCCATGGCCATGCTCTGATCCCAGGTCTTCAGCCATGACCATGCTCTGATCCCAGGTCCCCAGCCATGACCATGCTCTGATCCCAGGTCCCCAGCCATGGCCATGCTCTGATCCCAGGTCCCCAGCCATGACCATGCTCTGATCCCAGGTCCCCAGCCATGGCCATGCTCTGATCCCAGGTCCCCAGCCATGACCATGCTCTGATCCCAGGTCCCCAGCCATGGCCATGCTCTGATCCCAGGTCCCCAGCCATGGCCATGCTCTGATCCCAGGTCCCCAGCCACATCCATGCTCTGATCCCAGGTCCCCAGCCACGGCCATGCTCTGATCCCAGGTCCCCAGCCACATCCATGCTCTGATCCCAGGTCCCCAGCCATGGCCATGCTCTGATCCCAGGTCCCCAGCCATGGCCATGCTCTGATCCCAGGTCCCCAGCCACAGCCATGCTCTGATCCCAGGTCCCCAGCCATGGCCATGCTCTGGTCCCAGGTTACTCACAGCAAAGAGGAGGTCAGGACTTCCACGTGGGCATAACTTGTGGAGTGCCCTGAGGAGCACTGTCCCCCACCAGTGTGAGCTCACAGGTTGCCCTGGTTCCCTCCCAGCCAAGGATTTAATAACCCCAGGAAACCCCAGGCTTACAAAAAGTAAGTTGGCATCCAGATCCTGTAGGTGCCCTGGAAGATCTCACCCATCACAGGCCCTGAGTCTCCACCATGGCCACCCCTGAGACCTCCTTCATGGCCTTGGTCCTCTCTGCTGCCAGCAGCAGACTGATGACCCCTCAGATGATAGCAAATCTGTGCAGACAACCCCGAGGTCCTGAGTGGTGTCACTCCCAGACTCACCCAGCTCTCCTGAACCCACCCCAGCTCTGCCCTCAAGCCCTCTGGAGCTCCTTGGCATCCCTGCATGAAGTGTCCAAACCCCCTTGGGAAACAAAGGAGATGGGGCAGCAAGTTCCAAGGGACTGTCCCCTTGGGCAGGGAGTGCCAAGGGACTGTCCCTATGGGCATGGAGTGCCAAAGGATCAGTCCCATGGGCAGGGAGTGCCAAAGGATCAGTCCCATGGGCAGGGAGTGCCAAGGGACTGTTCCCATGGGCAGGGAGTGCCCAAGGACTGTCCCCATGGGCAGGGAGTGCCAAGGGACTGTCCCTATGGGCAGGGAGTGCCAAAGGATCAGTCCCATGGGCAGGGAGTGCCAAAGGATCAGTCCCATGGGCAGGGAGTGCCAAGGGACTGTCCCCAGGGGCAGGGAGTGCCCAAGGACTGTCCCCATGGGCAGGGAGTGCCAAGGGACTGTCCCTATGGGCAGGGAGTGCCCAAGGACTGTCCCCAGGGGCAGGGAGTGCCCAAGGACTGTCCCCATGGGCAGGGAGTGCCAAGGGACTGTCCCTATGGGCAGGGAGTGCCAAAGGATCAGTCCCATGGGCAGGGAGTGCCCAAGGACTGTCCCCATGGGCAGGGAGTGCCAAGGGACTGTCCCCATGGGCAGGGAGTGCCAAGGGACTGTCCCCATGGGCAGGGAGTGCCAAGGGACTGTCCCCACAGGCCAGTGCAGAGCTCTAAGGCTTGGCCAAGCTGCAGCCAGTGCAGGGCAGAGACCTGCCCCAAAGGGAAGGGGTCTCAGCCAAGGGCTGGATGAGCAAGGGGTGACCCAGCTGGAGCTCCCCAGCCTTCTGCTGGGGGTGAAACCCTTCTCCATGTCCCTGCACTAAGCAAGGCAGTGGCTGCCTCACCTCCACCTCACTGCCCCGGCCCCAGGGCTGGAGCATCTTCCCCTGGCTCATTCTGGGAGCAGGCTGAGTTGTTTGCCACCCAGCTGCCCTGTGCCTGTGGCAGGCTGCTCCTTGGCCACCCCAGGCCACCAGGAGCAGGGATGTCTGAGCTCACCTCATCCATGGAGCCAGGCAGGAGCCGGGGTGGAAAGGCAGGGAGGGCAGGATGGGTACCTGGAGGAGCAGCAAACTTTAGTCACTCTGAGGAGCCAAACCTCCCTGGTGTTTTTCCCCTTTAGGAAACTTGGAAACATCCATTTTATGACATTTTCCAGTGGCTTTGCCTTGTTTTATAGCAATCAACAATATTTATACAATGACATAAACCACCATAAAGCAAGGCAGCCATCCCAAGAGGTGTGAGGAGGAGAGGAGAGGAGAGCTCCCAGGGAAGCACTCACCAGCCCTGCAAGGAGGGAGCTCCCCTGAGCCTCCCCCTGCAACCACCACCCCTCCCCCCCCCACCCCCCAAGATCAATTTGGGCATTAGGAGAGGAATCCCACCCTGGATGTCAAGCAACACCCCTACAGGGACAGGCTGAGAGAGCTGGGGATGTTCAGCCTGGAGAAGAGAAGGCTCCAAGCAGACCTCACAGCAGCCTTCCAGTACCTGAAGGGAGCTGCAGGAGAGCTGGGGAGGGACTTCTGACAAGGGCTGGGAGTGAGAGGATGAGGGAGAATGGCTTTGAGCTGGGAGAGGAGAGGCTGAGACTGGAGAGGAGGAACACAGTGGTGAGACACTGGCACAGGCTGCCCAGGGAGGCTGTGGCTGCCTCCTTCCTGGAGGTGTTCAGGGCCAGGCTGGATGAGGCCTTGAGCAAGCTGTGCTGGTGGGAGGTGTCCCTGCCCATGGCAGGGGGCTGGAAGTGGATGATCCTTGAGGTCCTTTCCAACCCAAAGCACTGCATGATTCTATGAAGCCTGTGGCCTCTCCCCTCACCCAGAGCAGGTTGGGTCTTCCTCACCTCAGACCTCAAGAACCAACAGCTCTGCAGGGAAGGGAACCCAAGGCACCGAGTTTGGAAGGATAAAATCTGACCTCAAGGGTCTAGATGGAGGCTTTTTGGAAGGATAAAATCTGACCTCAAGATGGAGGCTTCAAGCCCCCAGGTGTGGCTTGGGTGGTCCCCTGCAGCCAGCATGGCCTGGGACACCCCAGGGACACCCCAGGCTGGCTGGAGGCAGCTTGTCCTCAGTGAGCTGCATGCCCTTGAACCACAGGAGACCTTCAAACGACCTGTAAGAGACCAGCTCCAACCCAAAGCCAGCTCTCCACTTGGATAGCAGGAAGGGAAGGCCAGAGGCCATGGGGGCTTGGGAGCTGCCCAGCCAGCACACCTGGACCCCCAGCGCTCACTCCCCTTCCCCAACCCTGCCAAACGCAGTTGTCCTGCCCAGCACAGCCCTGAGACCCCCAGACCCACCCAGGGACAAGCCTGAGCCCTTTCCCTCATCCAAATGATTTGGATCCCAGCTCCATCCCATGGCCAGGCCCCTGCAGGCACTGCCACGACCTGGGAAGTCAGAAGGACCTGGGGTTTGCACAGGATGTGAAACCACTTGGAGCCCACCCCAGCCACAGGGACCTGCAGAGGAGAAGTCTCCCATCCCCATCCCCGTCTCACCAAGGCCCTGTCCCACCAGGGCCCCACCAGGACCCCAGCCCTTGATCCCTGCTGGATTTTTGCTCTTCCCAAGCAGACTGGAGCAGCTCCCTCTCCCCATCCATGGTCCCCCAGTGCCCCTGGCACACCCCCAGTAACCTCCCCGCCGTGGAAGCTGCTGGTCTAACCGGTCCACAACCTGATCCAGTGGTGACCCTGCCCAGGGAGGGGGGTGGGGGTTGGAACTGGCTGAGCTCTGAGGTCCCTTCCAACCCTGGCAATTCTGTGATTCAGAATAGTACAGAATACAGAATTAACCAGGTTGGAAAAGACCTCAGAGATCATCCAGTCCAACCTATCCCCCACCACCATCTCATCAACTAAGCCATGGCACCAAGTGCCTCAGCCAGGCTCTTTTTAAACACCTCCAGGGATGGGGACTCCACCACCTCCCTGGGCAGCACATCCCAATGGCCAATCTCTCTTGCTGGGAAGAATTTCTTCCTAACACCCAGCCTCAACCTCCCCTGACACAGCTTGAGATTGTGTCCTCCTGTTCTGCTGCTGGAGAAGAGACCAACCCCTCCTCTGGGGAGGGCAGAGCAGCCCTGGTTTTGGGGTGTCTGGGGGTGCAACTCTTCCCTGCACCTCCCCCTTGCTCTGGAACACCTCCCAGGGGGACACCTCTGTGCCACCCCCCCCTGATATGAGACAAGCTGTCACCCCTAACCATCAACCTCCCCAGCCCGGGGGGGGGGGGTGGGGGTGCAGCTCTCTTGGGGGTACAACCACAGGATCACCGAGGTTGGAAGAGACCTCCGAGATCATCAAGTCATTGCAACCAGCGAGGAACCTGGACGCCCCCCCTACCCCCACCACCCGGGGGGGGGAGGGGACAGGCCGGCAGAGGTAGCCGGGGCAGGGGCCGCGGTGCCTCCAGCAGAGCTTCGGCGAGCAGCTGAGACGCCACAACACCCCTCACCCCCGCCGGCAGCACCCACCCGATGTCCTCTGGGCTCGTTTCTGCCCGTCCCGTCCATTCCCTCCCTCCCCGGCGCGTCCCTGCCCTCTCCCTTGCCTTCCCCTCCCCTCCCCAAACCTGCGTGGGGTCGGTGTCGGTTTAGCCGGGGAGGGGGAGGGGGAGGGCCCGGGTCGGGGGCTGGGGCTGGGCTTTCTGTCGTTGCTGTCGGTCGGTCGGTCGGTCGTCGTCGTCGTCCTTTGGGATTCTTTCTGTTAATACCTTGAAGTGTAAATGTCGTTTAGTTGAAGCCCGGGGCCGGCCCGCTCCGGGCCTCGTTCCTTTCTGATGCATACTAATATATTATGGTTATTATATATGAATATATTTAATGACACGTGGAAAAGTTGTGGATTTCCTTATTTTTTTGGGGGGGGAGGCTTCTTCCCCCCCCCCCATACCCCCCTTCTTTTTTCCTCCCCTCTCCCTCCCCATCCCAACTTGTTGCCTTCTTTTTTCTTTCCTTGATGCCTTCTTTTCTCTTTCCTTGTTAGCTCTGCTTTGGGTTCTTTTCGTTTGGGGTTTTTTTTTTGGTGGGTGGTTGTTGTTTTCCCTTCTGTTTTTCTTTGGCTCTGTGTTTCCCCTTCCCCCCCCCCTCCCCTCCCCTCCCCCCCTTTGTTCCTCCCTTCGGTTAGCTTGGTTGTAACTGAACCTGAAGGAGCTTTGTTAACTGTTCAGCACCCACTCGGTAGAACTAAAGGCAGAAAGCAGTTGAATAAACTCTTGTAAACTGGTCGCCGAGGTCTCCTGATTGCTCCCACACAGCAGCCCGGAGGGATGAGGAGCTGGGGCAGGGAGGAGTGGAGACCTCCCCCCAGGCTGTGCTGCCACGGAGTGAGAGCTGGGCAGGCTGAGAGCTGGGCAGGCTGAGAGCTGGGCAGGCTGAGAGCTGGGCAGAGGCAACCTCCTGAGGCTCACCAAGGGCAAGGGCAGGGTCCTGCACCTGGGGAGGAACAACCTCCTGCAGCAGCACAGCTGAGGAAGCAGCTCCACAGAGGAGGAGCTGGGAGTGCTGGGGGGCAACAAGGTCCCCAGGAGCCAGCAGTGTGCCCCTGTGGCCACGGGGGTGCCCTGGGGTGCATGAAGAGCGTGGGCAGCAGGTTGAGAGAGGTTCTTCTCTCCCTCTACCCGGCCCTAGGGAGGCCTCACCTGGAGTGCTGGGTCCAGTTCTGGCTTCCCAGTTCCAGAGGGAAAGGGAACTGCTGGAGGGAGTCCAGGGAAGGCTACAAAGCTGCTGAGGGGCCTGGAGCAGCTCTGGGAGCAGCAAAGGCTGAGAGCCCTGGGGCTGAGAGCCTGCAGAAGAGCAGCCCCAGAGGGCAGCTGAGCAATGCTCAGCAAGAGCTAAAGGAGCTGTGGGGGGCAAGAGGCTGGGGCCAGGCTCTGCTCAGTGGTGCCCAGGGACAGCACAAGGGGCAGTGGGCACAGACTGGGAGCCAGGAGGTTCCATCTGAGCAGGAGGAGAAAGTTGTTTGTTGTGAGGGTGCTGGAGGCCTGGAGCAGGCTGCCCAGAGAGGTTGTGGAGTCTCCTGGTGTGGAGAGCTTCCAACCCCCCCTGGGCACTGTGCTCCTGGGCAAGCTGCTGGGGGTGCCCTGCTGGAGCAGGGGCTTGGACTGGATGATCTCCAGAGCTCCCTTCCAGCCCTCCCCATGCTGGGGTTCTGGGACTCTGTCTCCCTTGCCTCCCTAGGTCTCTTTCAATGTGCCCTTGGCAGGGTCCACCATGGCACACAGCTATTTCTGTTTGCCCATCCCAGCAGCTCTCCTTGCCAGCCCTTGGGGCCAGTGGGATCATCACAGGCTCACAGTGGGTGGGAGGGGAGGCTCCTTTCTGGCACCTCTGGGCTCTCTGGGGCTGCTGTGAGCTCTGGACTGGGGTATGTCCCACTGCATCCCCATCCTTTGCTGCCCAAGGAGGCTGTGCCCTACAGAGCCAGGACACACCAAAGCCTGTGGGACCCCACAGAGAGGTAGTGGCCAGGTATGGGGACAGGAGACAACCAGATCCTGGGGTCAGTGGGGCTGCCAAACCCCCTCCAGACCTGTTTCCTGCCCCATCCACAGGCTGCTGGGCAGTGCCATCCCTTCCTGACCATCCACCACGGGGGTCTGGGCTCCCATCAGCCACCTCCCATGGGCACCACTGCTGTAAGATGCTGCTGGAGCTGTTGGTCCCCGAGAGCAGGCACAGGCTGGTGGTGCAGACAAGCTGGAAAGCTGGAGGTGGCAGGGATGGGGAGGGAGTGAGGCAGCACAAAACACCTCCAGAGAGAACAACACAGGCAAAAGGTCCTGCCAAGAGCCAAGGGGTCACCCCTCTTGACCCCCCAGCACTGGTAATTTATGGCTGGGAAAACACCTCAGAGGGCAGACACCTCAGATCTTTATTGCAGAGACAAATGGGTCACAAGTGCCAGCACCTCTGCTCCAGGGCTGTCCCCTGCAGCTCTGCAGGGAGGCAAATGGCTTTCCCAGATTGCTCTGCCTCTGTGTCCTCCTGGCACAGCTGCTCCTCCAGGGAGCCTCTGGAAGGAGGGGAAAGAGCCCAGTGCCACCCAGGGGGGGATTGCTCCCAGCCTTGGTCCCACCTGGGGGAGCAGCACTGAGCTCACACCCAGCCTGCAGCAGTGTGAAGCACAGAGCCAGGGAATCCATTCAGTTGGAAGAGACCTCTAAGATCATCCAGTCCAAATGTTGACCCCTCCCTCCCCCCAGCACTACCCTGGCCATCAAACCCTGGCCCCAAGTGCCATGGCCACAGGGTTCTGGAACCCCTCCAGGGCTGGGGGCTCCTGGGCAGCCTCTGCCAGTCCCTGACCACTCTTGCAGCAAAGACATTTGTCCTCCTCTCCAACCTGAACCTCCCTTTACACAATTCCAGGCCAGTTCCCCTCCTTCTATCAGCTGAGACTAGGGAGCAGAGCCCAACCCCCACCTCCCTGCAGCCTCCTCTCAGGGAGCTGTAGAGAGCAAGGAGGTCTCCCCTCAGCCTCCTCTTCTCCAGCTCCCTCAGCTGCTCCTCCCCAGCCCTGTTCCCCAGACCCTTCCCCAGCTCCATTGCTCTTCTCTGGATCTGCTCCAGCTCCTCAATGTCCTTCTTGGTGAGAGGCCCAAACCTGACCCCAGTTTTGGGGGTGTGACCTCAGCAGTGCAGGAGGACAATGCCTGCCCTGCTCCTGCTGGCCACACCATTGCTGACCCAGGCCAGGCTGCTCCTGGCCCTCTTGGCCACCTGGGCAGAGCTGAAGCATCTCTCCAAGTGAATCCATGCCAGCAGGCACAGCCTGGGCTGGACTATTAAAGGCTTCAATGACTTTCCCCACCAAAGCACATGGAGGAGTAGGGAAGACTCTGCTCTACCCCAGCCTTGGCCTTCTCTTCATGCCCTTCATGGTCAGAACATGCATCTGGCTGTCCAGCACTAAGATTCCCACTTCTGGTGAGTACCAGACAGGAATGCTGGAGCCAGCAGAGCCATGCCACACGATCTGGAATCCCTCCAGAGGAGCTGGTCTCTCCTCCAGGTCTCACCTCCAAACCTTGCAGCAGATAGAATGGAATGGAATGGAATGGAAATGAATGGAATGGAAATGAATGGAATGGAATGGAATGGAATGGAATGGAATGGAATGGAATGGAATGGAATGGAACGGAACGGAATGGAACAGAACAGAATAGAATAGAATAGAATAAACCAGGTTGGAAGAGACCTCAGAGATCATCAAGTCCAACCTATCACCCAACACCTCATGACTACTAAACCATGGCACCAAGTGCCTCATCCAGTCTCCTCTTAAACACCTCCAGGGATGGGGACTCCACCACCTCCCTGGGCAGCACATCCCAGTGGCCAATCTCTCTTGCTGGGAAGAACATCCAGCCTGAACCTCCCCTGGCACAGCTTGAGACTGTGTCCTCTTGTTCTGGTGCTGCTTGCCTGGGAGAAGAGACCAGCCCCCACCTGGCTACAACCTCCCTTCAGGGAGCTGCAGACAGCAAGAAGGTCTCCCCTGAGCCTCCTCTTCTCCAGGCTAAGCAACCCCAGCTCCCTCAGCCTCTCCTCACAGGGCTGTGCTCAAGGCCTCTCCCCAGCCTTGTTGCCCTTCTCTGGACACCTTCAAGTCTCTCAATGTCCTTCTTAAACTGAGGAGCCCAGAACTGGACACAGGACTCGAGGTGTGGCCTAACCAGTGCTGAGCACAGGGCACAATGACCTCCCTGCTCCTGCTGGCCACACTGTTCCTGATGCAGGCCAGGATGCTCTTGGCCTTCTTGGCCCCCTGGGCATACTGCTGGCTCCTGTTCAGCTGCTGTCAACCAGCACCCCCAGGTCCCTCTCTGCCTGGCTGCTCTCAGCCACTCTGACCCCAGCCTGTAGCACTGCCTGAGGTTGCTGTGGCCAATGTGCAGAACCTGGCACTTGGCTGTGTTCAATCTCCTGCCCTTGGCCTCTGCCCATCTGCCCAGCCTGTCCAGGTCCCTCTGCAGAGCCTCTCTACCCTCCCCATGCTGTGAGGCACAGCTCCAGCTGCTGGGCTTTTTCTCCAGCAAACTCCTCTCTGCAGCAGCTCTGCCCTGCCAGGAGCACACAGGCAGTGGGCTGCTGCTGCTCAGCTCCAGGGACTGGCTCCTACCCAGGGATGAATTTGGTGGGGTGCTGAGCAGCTCTGTGTTTCCTGCACTCTCCATCTCCTCCTGTCTCAGCCAGCTCTGTTGTTCCAACCTCATATCCTGGCTCTAAGCCTGCAGCACCTGCATGCTGCAAGAGCAGCTCTGAAGGGGCACTGGAGGGGTCAGTGCCCAAGTCCCTGCTGAGAAATGGAGCTCAGAAGAGCAGAATGTGTCAGTCAGGAGAGGATGCAGCACCAGGACACCCTGGGGTCCCACCTCCCAGACCAGCCCTAGGTGTGCCAGCACCTGAGCTGTGCCTGAGAGGACATTGTAGAGAGGTTGGTGCTGGTCTCTTCTCACAGGTCATTGGTGACAGAACAAGAGGGAACAGCCTGAAGCTGCCACTGGGGAGGTTTGGACTGGACAGCAGGAAGAATTTTTCCCAGCAAGAGTGGTCAGGGGTTGGATTGTGCTGCCCAGGGAGGTGGTGGAGTCCCCAGGCCTGGAGGTGTTTCCAGGTGGTTTGGATGTGATGCTTGGGGCTGTGGTTTAGGGGAGACCCTTGCAGAGCAGGGCTCTGGGTTGGACTTGGTGACCCTGAGGGGCTTTGCCAACCTGAGTGATTCTGTGATGCTGTGTGAGAGCAGGGAGCCAAGAGCCTGTAATGAGCTGTGGGAGGAGATCCTCCACCAAGCCAGGTGAGGACCAGCCAAGGGCTGGCAAGTGTCATGCACCCAGCAGGAGATGTCCTGGCCCACACAAGGTCTGACAGGAAGCACTTTCTGTCCTGCTGCAGAGCAGCTCCCAGGAAGGTGAAGCCCTGGAGTGCCACTGCAGTGGGGCAGGAGGGAGCAGGAAACAGCAAAAGCCCAGGCAGAGGAGGTCTGTAGAAATGGATCAGCTTTTATTGGGTATTTATTGCTTGCTCTGTCAGTTCTCACAGCACCCTGGCACAGGTAACAACATAAGCACTTCCTTGGCCAGGGAAGGTTGAAGAGAACATTTGATATACCTCCTGTGGGTCAGCTTGGCAAGGGGTGGTCCTCTCTGTGAGGACTGTGGCAAGGGGTGGTCCTCTGTGTGAGGAGTTGGTCAAGGAGTGATCCTTCCTCTCAGTGGTGACAGCAGCTGAGAAGTTGTAATGGGAAGAGGCAGAGCTCAGTGACCCAGATTGGTACATGAAGGTCAACACATCTCCTGTGGTCAGCATGGCAGAGCAGGGCAGAGCTGATGGAGAGCACAGAAGAGCTCCTGGAGAGCTGCTGGAGAGCACAGCAGAGCTGATGGACAGATGGTGGAGGGCAGAGCAGAGCTCTTGGAGAGATGATGGGGACCACAGCAGAGCTGATGGAGAGTACAGCAGAGCTCATACAGTGCACAGCAGAACTGATGAAGAGCACAGCAGAGCTCTTGGAGGGCTGATGGAGAGCATAGCAGAGCTCGTACAGAGCACAGCAGAGCTGATGGCGAGCATAGCAGAGATCATACAGTGCACAGCAGAACTGATGAAGAGCACAGCAGATCTCACCAAGAGCACAGCAGAGCTCTTGGAGGGCTGATGGAGAACATAGCAGAGCTCGTACAGAGCACAGCAGAGCTGATGGAGAGCATAGCAGAGCTCATACAGAGCACAGCAGAGCTGATGGACAGTACAGCAGAGCTCACAGAGAGCACAGCAGAGCTCTTGGAGGGCTGATGGAGAGCATAGCAGAGCTCATAGAGAGCACAGCAGAGCTCTTGGAGAGCTGATGGAGAGCATAGCAGAGCTCATAGAGAGCACAGCAGAGCTCTTGGAGAGCTGATGGAGAGCATAGCAGAGCTCACACAGAGCACAGCAGCGCTCACAGAGAGCACAGCAGAGCTGATGGAGAGCTGATGGAGAGCATAGCAGAACTCATACAGAGCACAGCAGAGCTCTTGGAGAGCTGATGGAGAGCATAGCATAGCTCATACAGAGCACAGCAGAGCTCACAGAGAGCACAGCAGAGCTCTTGGAGGGCTGATGGAAAGCATAGCAGAGCTCATACAGAGCACAGCAGAGCTCTTGGAGAGCTGATGGAGAGCATAGCAGAGCTCATACAGAGCACAGCAGAGCTCACAGAGAGCACAGCAGAGCTGATAGAGAGCTGATGGAGAGCATAGCAGAACTCATACAGAGCACAGCAGAGCTGATGGAGAGCTGATGGAGAGCATAGCAGAGCTCACACAGAGCACAGCAGCGCTCACAGAGAGCACAGCAGAGCTGATGGAGAGCTGATGGAGAGCATAGCAGAGCTCATACAGAGCACAGCAGAGCTCTTGGAGAGCTGATGGAGAGCTGATGGAGAGCATAGCAGAGCTCATACAGAGCACAGCAGAGCTGATGGAGAGCTGATGGAGAGCATAGCAGAGCTCATACAGAGCACAGCAGAGCTCTTGGAGAGCTGATGGAGAGCTGATGGAGAGCATAGCAGAGCTCATACAGAGCACAGCAGAGCTGATGGAGAGCTGATGGAGAGCATGTCCTCCATCCTCTGTATGAGCTCTGCTGTGCTCTGTGTGAGCTCTGCTGTGCTCTCCGTGAGCTCTGCTGTGCTCTCCATGAGCTCTGCTGTGCTCCCCATCAGCTCTGCTGTGCTCCCCATCAGCTCTGCTGTGCTCTCCATCAGCTCTGCTGTGCTCCCCATCAGCTCTGCTGTGCTCTCCATCAGCTCTGCTGTGCTCCCCATCAGCTCTGCTGTGCTCTCCATCAGCTCTGCTGTGCTCTCTATGAGCAGGTGTTGGATGAGGTTTGCACTCTCACACCCCTGGCTCAAGGCCTGTTGCTGTTTCCATGCCTACCCATGGAGGTCAAGAGCTCTCCCCAAGGCCCTATGACCGACTCCCTCACCAGTGCTTCTGCACAGCTCCTGGGGGCCCTGTGCCTCCCCATACAGCTCCATGTGCCCTCACCTCCCAGCCTGCCAGCATCCAGATGCAGACATCCCCCCAGACATCCATCCCTGGACAGGAGTGAGTGGTTGCAGCCTGCTGGAAGGTGTCAGAAAGCAGAGGGGCCGCTGCTGTCCTCCCTTGGTGCTTCAAAGCCCCCGGGAGGAGAGGGCAGGCAGCAGAAGCAGCAGCAGCTGGGCAGGCAGCTCCTTGACACCAGCAGGAGCTCAGATGCAGAGGCACCAGGAGGTCCATGGGTTTCAGAGCCAGCTGCAGCCTCCCCAGGCCAGAGGAAGGCGAGAAGAGTCCTGGTCACGTCCAAAGCCTCCAGACCACGCAGCGCTCCTCAGCTGTGCGCCTCAGGGAGATCAGATGGCCCTGGGACACAGCTTCATTCCAGTCCTGTGGAGGTTATTGAAAAGGCAAGAAGGTCTACTGCACAGCTGCTCTCCTCCAGAGTCCTCCACACTCAGCTGCTGAGTGCCCCAAGCCCCTGTTAGCTCGTGGGCCAGAGAGCCACCACGGCGATGGCGATGAGCAGCAGCACGATCACCACCAGCAGCCCTGCAAGAGAGCACAGGACATGAACACTCCTGCCCACACCTCTGACAGCCCTGCAAGAGAGCACAGGACATGAACACTCCTGCCCACACCTCTGACAGCCCTGCAAGAGAGCACAGGACATGAACACTCCTGCCCACACCTTTGACAGCTCCCAAGAAATCCTTCCTCCCAGTCCTGCTGACCCCCTGATCACCCCCCCCACACCTTGCCTAGCCCCCTGCCAGATCCCTGAACAACGATGGCCTGAGCAGATGCAGACTCTGCCCCCTGTTAGGAGACCACTTCCTCATCTTCCTGACCCTTAAGCACTGTGGGCAGCAGGGGCAGGGAGGGGATTCTGCCCCTCTGCTGGGCTCTGCTCACACCCCCCCTGCAGTGCTGGGGCAGCTCTGGAGTGCTCAGCACAGCACAGCCAGGGACCTGTTGGAGCAGGTCAGAGGAGGCCACAGCAATGCTGGCAGGGCTGGAAGCCCTCTGCTGTGAGGCCAGGCTGAGAGAGTTGGCCTTGGGCAGCCTGGAGAGGAGAAGGCTCCAGGGAGACCTTCTGGTGGCCTTGCAGTGCTTCAAGGGCTGAGCAGAAAGCTGGGGACAGAGTTCTGAGCAGGGCCTGTGGTGACAGGACAAGGGGGGATGGTTTGAAACTCAAAGAGGGAGATTCAGGCTGGGGAGAAGGAAGAAATGTTTGACCCTGAGGGTGGTGAGAGCCTGGCCCAGGCTGCCCAGAGAGCTGGGAGCTGCCCCATGGCTGGAAGCATTGCAGGTCAGGTTGGTTGGGGCTGTGAGCAGCCTGCTCTGGTTGGGGATGTCCCTGCTGGCTGCAGGGGCTTGGACTGGGTGAGCTTGGAAGCTCCCTTCCCACCCAAACCAGTCTGGGATTCCATGACTCAGGTGCACTTGTCCAGCAGTGCCTGCAGCCTCTCTCCCTGCCCTGCCTTGCACACCACAGGGGATGTGTTTAACTCGCAGCAAGGCCAGTTAAGCCTCCCTAGAATCCCTCTGCACCACCCCAGAGGGGCAAAGGATTATTCAGAAGGAAATCCAAATTGCAACAGGAAATTGCTTGCAGTGCAAAGCACTCTGCTTGCAGACACAGCTATTTGCAGAGGCAAGAGCAGAGCTTTCAGAGGTGACCCTGGGGAAAGGAAGATCAAGCAGCACTGAAGAGACTCACAGTGCTGTGCCCAGCCAGGCAGCACAGTTGGAAAGGGCCTCTGAGGTCATCCAGCCCCACATCAACCCAGCCCCACCATGGCCACTAAACCATGGCCCCAAGTGCCAGGGCCACAGGGTTCTGGAACCCCTCCAGGGCTGGGGACTCCACCACCTCCCTGGGCAGCCTCTGCCAGTCCCTCACCACTCCTGCAGCAAAGAGATTTTTCCTCATCCCCAACCTCAGCCTCCCCTGGCACAATTTCAGGCCAGTTCCTCTGCTTCCATCACCTGGGAGCAGGGAGAAGAGCCCAGCCCCCACCTCCCTGCAGCCCCCCAGCCCAGGATGTTTCTGAGCAGCAGCTGATGGCTGGTGGGAGCTTGCCCCTGCAGCTCAGGGGGATGATGCTGTTCAGACAAGGTATGGAGTGGTCTGAGGAGTGCCCCAGACAGCCAGCAGCCCAGAGCTGACTCCCTGAGGCCAGACTCCTGCTAGAGGAAACTGATTCTCCTGAGTTGCTCCTGGGGAAGGAGGAACTCTTCCCTTTCATAGATTCATGGAATGGGTTGGGGTGGAAGGGACCTTCAAGATCAGCCAGTTCCAAACCCCCTGCCATGGGCAGGGACACCTCCCACCAGCCCAGGCTGCTCAGGGCCTCATCCAGCCTGGCCTGGAACACCTCCAGGGAGGGAGCATCCACAGCCTCCCTGGCAGCCTGTGCCAGGCTCTCCCCATCCTCACTGCAAAGAATTTCTTCCTCCTCTCCAGTCTCAATCTCTCCTCCTCAAGCTTCAATCCCTTCTCTCTTGCCCTGTCACTCCCAGCCCATGCTGCCCTCCCCAGCTCTCCTGCAGCCCCCTGCAGGTACTGGGAGGCTGCTCTGAGGTCTCCCTGCAGCCTTCTCTTCTAAAGGCTGAGCCTGTCCCCACAGGGGAGGTTCTCCAGCCCTCTGACCACCTCCAAGGCCTCCTCCTTCACAGAAGAGAGGAAGAAATGTTGTATGGACAAGGGACTGGACCCCTGTGGTCCAGCCCTCACCTCCCCAAGCAGCCCCTACACCTGAGCTGGAGCACTGCCCCCTCCAGGCACTGGCATCCCCCCCAGGGGTTAAACCCCATCTTAACCAGGAGCTCTGGGGCTGCTTGCTCCAGGCTGTCCCCCTCAGAGCTGTGGGAAGCTGTCAAGGCTCCAAGAGGGGAAAACACATCCCTGTGCTCTCTCTGCTCAGCTGCTGACTGTTACTCAAGCCCTTCCAAGATGCACAAGGCCAGCTCCTGGCCATTAGAAAAGGATGGCTGAAAATAACCTCCTCTTTCCAGGCTGGAAAAGGATCCCAGGCCTGGCCTGCTGTAAACACTGTCATGTTTTCTGTGCACAAACTGCTTCTCTGCCAGGCAGCCAGGAGGCTTCCCCCACCCCTCTGTTCCAGGGAAATAAAGAGCTGCCCCCAACAGTGGTTCCTCCCTTTTCTGCTCAGCTGAAACCATGGATCTGAAGTGAGTCTGAGCAGAGGGACACTGCCCTGCCTCAGGCACCTCTTGGACCCAGAGCCTTCTCCTCACACAAAGAGCTGAGGGCAGAGGGGCAGCAGCAGATCCCTGTGCTCCCCCTGGGATGGCTGAGGGCTGTGGCAGGGCTGGGATGAGGGAGAAGGGCTTGAGCTGATCCCAGAATCCCAGCATGGTGGGGTTGGAAGGGAGCTCTGGAGATCATCCAGTCCAAATAGCTGTGTGCCATGGTGGACCCTGCCAAGGGCACATTGAAAGAGACCTAGGGAGGCAAGGGAGACAGAGTCCCAGAACCCCAGCATGGGGAGGGCTGGAAGGGAGCTCTGGAGATCATCCAGCCCAAGCCCCTGCTCCAGCAGGGCACCCACAGCAGCTTGCCCAGCAGCACAGTGCCCAGCTGGGGCTGGAAGCTCTCCACACCAGGAGACTCCACAACCTCTCTGGGCAGCCTGCTCCAGGCCTCCAGCACCCTCCCAACAAACAACTTACTCCTCCTGCTCAGATGGAACCTCCTGGCTGCCAGTCTGTGCCCACTGCCCCTTGTGCTGTCCCTGGGCACCACTGAGCAGAGCCTGGCCCCAGCCTCTTGCCCCCCACAGCTCCTTTAGCTCTTGCTGAGCATTGCTCAGCTGCCCTCTGGGGCTGCTCTTCCGCAGGCTCTCAGCCCCAGGGCTCTCAGCCTTTGCTGCTCCCAGAGCTGCTCCAGGCCCCTCAGCAGCTCTGCAGAGAGCTCTCTCCAGCAGGTCTCTGTCTCTCCTGAACTGAGGAGCCCAGAACTGGACCCAGGACTCCAGCTGAGGCCTCACCACTGGTTCATACTTGCTGCACCACACAATGCTGGAGGTTGGAAGGGACCCTGTGGAGATCATTGAGTCCAACCCCCGCTGCCAGAGTCGGATCCTCTGGGGTAGGATGATTTGGGGGGGATGCTGTTTGAGCTTCAGGCCACCCCTGGCTGAAACTGCTTGTGGATCACATTCACCATGGAGCAAATGAGCCAACCCCCCATCTGCCTGTCCTGCTGCTGTCTCTGCAGTCCCAGCTGGGGCCTGGCAGTGACTCTGGTGCCAGAAGCCCCCAGGGCCGTGCTGCAGAGTGCTGCCTGCTCAGCTAACATGTGCTGTGCCTGCAGCCAGCCAGGGGCTGTGCCAGGGTTGTCCCAGCAGTGCTCACCAGCTCCCTCACAGGGGGGGTCCTTCTGGAACCTTTCCAGAGGATGTTTCCCCTGTAGGTGAGCTCCCACAGAGCCTAACCTAGCTCCAGTTGCTCAGCTTGGGTCAGTGTCCATCAAGCACAGCAGCACAGAGTTGTTTTGGTCCAACCATCAACCCAATACCTCCATGGCCACTAAACCATGGCCCCAAGAGCCATTTTGAACACCTCCAGGGATGGGGACTCCACCACCACCTCCCTGGGCAGCCCCTTCCAATTCCCCTAATAGCCAACCTAGACCTCCCCTGGCACAACCTCAGGCTATTTCCTCTTGTCCTATCACTTCTTCCCTGGGAGAAGAGCCCAATCCCCACCTGGCTCCAGCCGCCTCTCAGGCAGTTGTAGAGAGCAATGAGGTCTCCCCTCAGCCTCCTCTTCAGACTAACCCCCCCAGCTCCCTCAGCTGCTCCCCAGCAGACCCTTGCCCATCTTTGTTGCCCTTCCCTGGACACACTCCAGCCCCTCAATGTCCTTCTTGGAGTGAGAGGCCCAAACTTGAACCTCCTATTTGATGTGTGGCCTCAACCAGTGCCCAGTGCAGGGGGACAACCCCTGCCCTGCTCCTGCTGGCCACACCACTGCTGATCCAGGCCAGGATGCTGGTGGCCTTCTTGGCCACCTGGGCATGTGACTAAGCTGGACCTTGGGCCACACACAGGCAATTGGCTCTGACTCACTGAAAGAGGTGAGGGGGGGAAGCTGGGACAGGGCAGGAAGGGATCTCAGTAGAGGTTAGCTCTGGAGCCCTCAGTAAAGCAAGGCCATGGACCTGCTGGTGTGGGTCCAGAAGAGAGCCATGAGAATGATCAGGGGGCGGGAGCAGCTCTGCTCTGAAGACAGGCTGAGGGAGCTGGGGGTGCTCAGCCTGGGGAGCAGAAGGCTCTGGGAAGACCTTAGAGCAGCCTTCCAGTACCAAAAGGGGCTACAAGAAGGCTGCAGAGGGGCTGTTTCCAAAGGCCTGCAGTGACAGGATGAGGAGCAAGGGTTTGAACTCACAGAAGAGCAGATCTAGATTGGAGGTTAGGAACAAGGTCTGCAGCAGGAGGCTGCTGGAGCACTGGCACAGGCTTCCCAGGGAGGTGACTGAGGCCCCATCCCTGGAGGTGTTCAAGGTGAGGCTGGAGAGGGCTCTGGGCAACCTGAGCTAGTGGAGGATGCCCCTGCTGAGTGCAGGGGGTTGGACTGGGTGAGCTTTGGAGGTCCTTTCCAACCAGGGTGATTCTATGATCTCAGAAGAGGGAGGGAGGGACCTCAGAAGAGGTGAGAAGGGGATGTTGTTCAGTCCTCCACCTCAGCCAAGCACTCAGCATCACCCAGCAACACAAACCACAACACCAACCCTCGGGAAACACGAGCCATGCTTCCACTGCCTCTCCACTCCCAGCCTTTTGACATCCAACACACATTCTGCAGTCTTCAGCAGAGCCAGAAGCAAATCACTTGGTTAAAGTGGGAAGAAGGGAGCTCTGGTCAAGCTGCCACACTCAGACTCTGTTATGGCTTTTGCCCTGGAGGGAGAACTTTTAGAGGGTGCAAATCCTTTGCATGGGTCCAGCCTAAGAGACAAGCAGCAGCAGTGGCCTGGAGGAAGCCTCTCTAGGTGAGGATCAGTAATGGGACAAGGGGGGGTTAAGGGGCCCTGGTTCTGCTTTGACAGCTCCCAAGGGACACTGGCACATAAACATAGAATACACAGAATAGACCAGGTTGGAAGAGACCTTCAAGATCATCGTGTCCAACCTATCAACCAATCCAACACCACCCAAACAACTAAACCATGGCACCAAGCACCCCAGCAAGCCTCCTCCTGAACACCTCCAGTGATGGTGACTCCACCACCTCTCCAGGCAGCCCATTCCAATGGGCAATCACTCTCTCTATGAAGAACTTCTTCCTAACATCCAGCCTAAACCTCCCCTGGCACAGCTTGAGACTGTGTCCTCTTGTTCTGGTGCTGGCTGCCTGGGAGAAGAGCCCAACCCCCACCTGGCTACAACCTCCCTTCAGGTAGTTGTAGAGAGCAAGAAGGTCTCCCCTGAGCCTCCTCTTCTCCAGGCTAAGCAACCCCAGCTCCCTCAGCCTCTCCTCACAGGGCTGTGCTCCAGACCCCTCCCCAGCTTTGTTGCCCTTCTCTGGACACCTTCCAGCAGCTCAACCTCTTTCCTAACCTGAGGAGCCCAGAACTGGACACAGGACTCAAGGTGTGGCCTAACCAGTGCTGAGCACAGGGCACAATGACCTCCCTGCTCCTGCTGGCCACACTGTTCCTGATGCAGGCCAGGATGCCATTGGCCCTCTTGGCTGCCTGGGCACACTGCAGGCTCATGTTCAGCCTACCATCGACCAGCACCCCCAGGTCCCTCTCTGCCTGGCTGCTCTCAGCCACTCTAACCCCAGCCTGTAGCACTGCCTGGGGTTGCTGTGGCCAATGTGCAGAACCTGGCACTTGGATGTGTTCAATCTCCTGCCCTTGGAACCCTGAGTTATGACCCAGCAGGGAGGGGGCAAGGCAGGGCAGCTGGGAGGTGCTGCTAAAGGGTAACAGCAGAACGAGCAGGGGACCTGAGAGGGTGCTCAGGGCAAGAGGAAGGGGAGAGCAAAGCAACATAAACTTCATCTTATCCCCAGCAAGAGACTGGTATGAAGAACCTGGAGCCAGTTGAATCAGAGAATTGCTTGGGCTGGACAAGCCCTCTGAGGTCATCCAGTCCAACCAGCAACCCAAGCCCACCATGGCCATCAAACCACAGCCCCAAGGGCCACAGGGTTCCTGAACACCTCCAGGGCTGGGGACTCCACCATCTCCCTGGGCAGCCTCTGCCAATCCCTGACCACTCTGGCAGTAATAATATATCCAACTTCACCCTCCCCTGGCACAACTCCAGGCCATTCCCTCTCCTATCACCTGAGAGTAGGGAGCAGAGCCCAACCCCCACCTCCCTGCAGCCTCCTCTCAGGGAGCTGTAGAGAGCTGTGAGGTCTCCCTTCCCTCAGCCTCCTTCCCTCCAGGCTGAACCCCCCCAGCTCCCTCAGCTGCTCCTCCCCAGCCCTGTTCTCCAGACCCTTCCCCAGCTTCATTGCCTGGACCCACTCCAGCCCCTCCATGTCCTTTCCTGTTTCCCAGGGCAGTGGCAAGCCCCTACCCTCCAGGTGAGAGGCAGAGCAGCAGAGGTGGCTCAGGGTGTTGGAGTTACAGCCCCCAGTGCCCTGCTGGTGCTCAAGGCTGATCTGATCCTGTGATGTGCACAGGAAGCAGAGGACGACAGCAGCTGGCAACAGCACACAAGCATCCCAGCTCCTCTCCCCTGATGCAGAACAGATGTTCCACACATGTCCCCCTGCCCTGTGCTACACAAGAGCAGATCAGCAGGAGCTGGGGTGTTTAAAGCTGGGTGTCTTCTCCAGGTCCAACAGGATCTCCTAGCAAAAGCCATGGAGAGGACTTGACTGATGGTGCACCTGAGGTGCCCTGCTTGCTGTGCCCTGGTTTTGCTCAAGCCAGAGAAGCTCCACAGGAGCCAGCAGGGAGCACTTGCAGCCCAGAGAGCCAAGCAGAGCCTGGGCTGCAGCAAGAGAAGTGTGGCCAGCAGGGCCAGGGAGGGGATTCTGCCCCTTTGCTCCACTCTGCTGAGACCACAGCTGGAGCTCTGGGGCCAGTTCTGGAGCCTCTGTGCCAGGAAGGATCTGGAGGGGCTGGAAGGTGTCCAGAGAAGGGCCACAAGGATGAGCAGAGGGCTGGAGCTGCTCTGCTGTGAGGACAGACTGAGGGACATGGGGTTGTGCAGGCTGGAGAGGAGAAGGCTCTGAGGAGACCTAATTGTGGCCTTCCAGGATCTGCAGGGGGCTCCAGGAAAGCTGGGGAGGGACTTTTGAGGGTGTCAGGGAGGGATAGGACTGGGGGGGATGGAGCAAAACTAGAAGTGGGGAGATTCAGCTTGGCTGTGAGGAAGAAGTTGTTCCCCAGGAGGGTGGTGAGAGCCTGGCACAGGTTGCCCAGGGAGGTGGTGGAAGCCTCCTGCCTGGAGGTGTTTGCAGCCAGGCTGGAGGTGGCTGTGAGCAACCTGCTGCAGTGTGAGGTGTCCCTGGCCATGGCAGGGGGGTTGGAGCTGGCTGATCCCTGAGGTCCCTTCCAACCCTGACAACTCCATGGCTCTGTGATTCTAAGCCCCATGAAACAGGAATGTTCCCCTCAACAAGAACTGCTCCAAGAGAACCTCAGGAATCAAAGTAAAGAGGAGACAGAGAAGAGAAAAGAAAAGAGGGAGAGGGATGCAAATGTGAGCTGAGTTCCTCAGGGCAAGGTGGGCAGAGCAAGGGGATGGCTCTGTGCAATTACAGAGCAGTTAATTAAGGCAGGCTGGAGAAGGTGCAGCACTCCTGAAGCTCCATCTGCTACAGAGCCTGAGCCAGAGCTCTGCTCCAGCTGGGAGGAGCAGTGCAGAGACACAAGGGGCAGGTTCCCAGCTCACAGCAGGTTGCAGGGCACACCATGCCGTGGGGCTCCCCAGGAGCACTGCCACTCATGCTGCTGCTTCACTGCATGTTAGTCCTGCTGCTGAGACCAGCCCTGCCTCTGCTCCTCCCCCCAGGCCTGACCCCCTGCTTCCTCCAAGTCCAGCACAGCCTTTCCCAACCCCCAGTTAAGATACAATTTTCAGGCCACCCCAACCTTTGTTGGATTCCTTTGCTCAGAGCCCCCAGACACGGCTTGGAGCTGTGCACACTGAGTGCTGTGCAGACCCAGGGCGATCCCATCCCTGCCTGCAGAGCACCTTGCTCCTCTTGAGTATCCCACTCCTCCCAGGCACCCTTCTCCCAGGCACTCTTCTCCTCCCAGGGACTCCTCTCCTTCAGACATCCCTCTCCTTCTGGGCATCCTGCTCCTCCTGGGCAACCCTCTTCTCCCAGACATTCCTCTCCAGCATCCTTCTCCTCCCAGGCATCTCTCTCCTCCTGGGCATCCCACTCCTCTCAGGTCTCTCTTTCCTCTCAGACATCCCTCTCCTCCTGAGCATCTCACTCTTCCTGAGCATCCTGCTCCTTCTGGGCACCCTGCTCCTTCTGGGCAACCCTCCCCTCACTCCAGCCTCCCCCTCCAGGGAGCTGTAGAGACCCAGAAGGTCTCCCCTCAGCCTCCTTTTCTCCAGGCTGAACAATCCTAGTTCCCTCAGCTGCTCCTCCCCAGCCCCCCTTCTCCAGACCCTACACCATCTTCATTGCCCTTCTCTGGATCCCTCCCCTGCACCTCAATGTCCTCAAAGGACTCCAGACTGAAGCCAGGACCCAAGGGGTGGCCTCACCAGTGCTGAGAGCAGGGGACAATGACCTCCCTGCTGCTGCTGGCCACAGCAGATTCCCAGTTCCTTCTGCTGGCTGCTGGGAGGGAGGCAGCTGAGGCTCAACCATCCCCACTTGGCTGTAGAGCATTTCCAGCTCCTACAGCCCCAGCAGAGCCCCAGCAGAGCCCCAGCAGAGCCCCAGCAGAGCCCCAGCACCCACAAAGCAGCCAAGTGGTGCTTGTCAGCTGGGTGCTGCTGCCAGCTTGGTGACAGGGCAGCGTTTACTGTGACACATCCACTTATTGTGCTGAGCATAACTCCTGGGAATCTGAGCATGTTCAGCATCTGGCAGGGCTTCAGCTGCCTTTGAAGAGGCAGCCAGGCCCTGGGTCACAAATAGATCATGTTTTGACAAGTCCCTCTCCAGCCCAGTGCCTAAGATTTCCTGCCTGCTCCTGTCAGGCCACGGATGGACCATTAAACTCACCCCACAGCCACTGAGCTCTCATGTTCTGACACAGCACACAGGCTCCTCCAAGCTACCTGGAAGCCCCAGCAGAGGACACAGTTCCACCTCCCTCCTCAGCATCCCCTGCCCCAGTAACAAGATCCTGGCTTCACTCTGACAAATGCAGCCTGGCAAGGTGTGCCCCAGGGCCTGAGGGGACCCCCTGTGCAATGGCACAAGTGATGCCAGCACTGCCCCAGCTCTTCTCTTTTAGCAGCCCCAGAGGGCAGCTGAGCAATGCTCAGCAAGAGCTAAAGGAGCTGTGGGGGGCAAGAGGCTGGGGCCAGCCTCTGCTCAGTGGTGCCCAGGCACAGCACAAGGGGCAGTGGGCACAAACTGGCACCCAGGAGGTTCCAGCTGAGCAGGAGGAGAAAGTTGTTTGTTGTGAGGGTGCTGGAGGCCTGGAGCAGGCTGCCCAGAGAGGTTGTGGAGTCTCCTTGTGTGGAGAGCTTCCAAGCCCAGCTGGGCACTGTGCTGCTGGGCAAGCTGCTGTGGGTGCCCTGCTGGAGCAGGGGCTTGGACTGGATGATCTCCAGGGCTCCCTTCCAACCTCCACCATGCTGGGATTCTGGGATCAGCTCAAGCTCTTGTCCCTCATCCCAGCCCTGCCACAGCCCTCAGCCATCCCAGGGGGAGCACAGGGATCTGCTGCTGCCCCCACCCTCAGCTCTTTGTGTGAGGAGAAGGCTCTGGGTCCAAGAGGTGCCTGAGGCAGGAGAGTGTCCCTCTGCTCAGACTCACTTCAGATCAATGGTTTGCTGTGAGGGTGCTGGAGGCCTGGAGCAGGCTGCCCAGAGAGGTTGTGGAGTCTCCTGGTGTGGAGAGCTTCCAAGCCCCCCTGGGCACTGTGCTCCTGGGCAAGCTGCTGTGGGTGCCCTGCTGGAGCAGGGGCTTGGACTGGCTGAGCTCCAGAGGGCTTTTCCAACCCTCCCCATGCTGGAATTCAGGGATTCTGTGACTTCAGAAGCCAAAAGGGCACACTCAAGCCTGTTTCAACATCTAACTTGCAGCTCTACAAACGAGCTGTGGCCATTTGTGATCTCCCTGGCATTTGCTGTCCACAGAGCTGTGATGTGGGGAATGCAGCCCTGCAGCAAGCCCTGAGCATCCCAACACCTCTTTGTTGACTATCTGTGGGAGCAGGAGCCTTGGCTGGGGTCTTCCCTTCCTTTTCTGCTAAGCTGGGGCTAGTGTCACTCCTGATGTTTTTAGTAGAGGATACAATCATAAGGAAAAACCTCCCCAGGAGCCAGCAGTGGTCACTGACAGCCCAGAGCCAGCTGTGTGAAGCAAGCACAGGGAGGGGATTCTGCCCCTCTGCTCTGCTCAGACCCCACCTGCAGCACTGCCTCCAGCTCTGGTGGCCCCAATGCAAGAAGGACCTGGAGCTGCTGGAGAGGGTCCAGAGGAGGCCACCAAGGTGATCAGAGGGCTGCAGAACCTCCCCTGTGGGGACAGGCTAGGAGAGTTGGGGCTGTTGAGCCTGGAGAAAAGGCTCCAGAGAGACTTTAGAGCTGCCTTGCAGTACCTGAAGGGGCTGCAGGAGAGCCGGGGAGGGACTTGCGACAAGGGCTGGGGGGGACAGGATGACAGAGAATGGCTTTGAGCTGGGAGAGGGGAGACTGAGAGTGGAGATGAGGAAAAAATTCTTTGCAGTGAGGGTGGTGAGGCAGATGAACAGGTTGCCCAGGCAGGCTGTGGATGTCCCTTCCCTGGAGGTGCTCAGGGCCAGGCTGGATGAGGCCCTGAGCAGCCTGGGCTGCTGGGAGGTGTCCCTGCCCGTGGCAGGGGGTTGGAGCTGGATGATCTTGAAGGTCCCTTCCAACCCAACCCATTCTGTGAGTCTGTGCCAACAAACTTCCCCTCCCCACCCAAGTGCCTCTGCAGAAGGTTATGAAGCAGGCTCCTTCCCCAGGTGCCATGGAGCTGCCTCCTGAACACCTCCCAGCTGCCTGGAGGGGAGGGCAGAGGCCGGGGGAAGGCGAGAGCCCAACGGGAGGCTGCACAGCTCCCTTGCTGCTTTCTCTTTTCTCTCTCTCTCTTTTTGGCAGGGATTTCATTGAATGCCACACTTTCAAACCTCCAAACTCTCTCTGCTTTCTCAGTGAGTTCATTTCCAGCCCCTCTTGCCAGCTATATGGCAGAAACCCTGCCCAAATCTGTCCGGAGCCGGAGTTTGAACAGAGAACCAACTGGGCTGGGCTGGCTCTGACTCCAGCACACATACCTAAAGCACTACTTGAACATGGCAAGCACCCCAAGAAATCCATCTTGCTGTCCTTTAATGGTCCCTGAAACCAGCCAAACACTTTCTCCCCACCCCCCAGCAGCCATAAACCTCTCTCCTTCCTCCTCACCTTTTCCCCGGTGCGAGCCGAGCCGGGGCGAGTTCAATTTGTCCTGCATTAAGAACCATTTCAGCACAAATCCCAGGCTATTAAGCTGGCTTGTATGTAAATACCCTCCCTGCTTCCTCCACCTGCATCACTGAACCCCTCTCCCCAGAGGCTGGCTCTTTATGAGCTGTGTGACAGCCAAGCCCGTGCCGGGGCGGCGCGAAGCGTCACCCCACGGGCGCCCGGGGGAGCCTGCCCCTTACTGCCTTCGACCTGGCTTCAGCAACTGGGCTGGCTGCAGAGATCCAACGCTGCTGCTTGTACCTCTCCACCCCCCACCTGACATGGAAAGGGTTGGCAAGGCTCTGGGAGAGGCTTAGAATACATAGAATAGAATGCATAGAATAAACCAGGTTGGAAGAGACCTTCAAGATCATCGTGTCCAACCCATCAACCAATCCAACACTACCTAAACAACTAACCCACGGCACCAAGCACCCCAGCAAGTCTCCTCCTGAACACCTCCAATGACAGTGACTCCACCACCTCCCCAGGCAGCCCATTCCCATGGCTCTCTCTGGGTAGAACTTTTTCCTAACCTCTAGCCTGAGCCTCCCCTGGCGCAGCCTGAGACTGTGTCCTCTTGTTCTGGTGCTGGCTGCCTGGGAGAAGAGACCAACCCCCACCTGGCTACAACCTCCCTTCAGGGAGTTGCAGAGAGCAATAAGGTCACCCCTGAGCCTCCTCTTCTCCAGGCTAAGCAACCCCAGCTCCCTCAGCCTCTCCTCACAGGGCTGTGTTCCAACCCCCTCCCCAGCTTTGTTGCCCTTCTCTGGACACCTTCCAGCAAGTCAACCTCCTTCCTAAACTGAGGAGCCCAGAACTGGACACAGGACTCAAGGTGTGGCCTAACCAGTGCAGTGTCCAGGGGCAGAATGACCTCCCTGCTCCTGCTGGCCACACTGTTCCTGATGCAGGCCAGGATGCCATTGGCCTTCTTGGCTGCCTGGGCACACTGCAGGCTCATGTTCAGCCTACCATGAACCAGTACCCCCAGGTCCCTCTCTGCCTGGCTGCTCTCAGCCACTCTGCCCCCAGCCTGTAGCTCTGCCTGGGGTTGCTGTGGCCAATGTGCAGCCCCTGGCACTTGGATGTGTTCAATCTCCTGCCCTTGGCCTCTGCCCATGTGCCCAGCCTGTCCAGGTCCCTCTGCAGAGCCTCTCTACCCTCCAGCAGATCAACTCCTGCCCCCAGTTTGGTGTCATCAGCAAATTTACTGCTGATGGACTCAATGCCCTCATCCAGAGCATCAATGAAGATGTTAAAGAGCATGGGGCCCAGCACTGGTCCCTGGGGAAAGGCTCCGAGGGCCCAAGCGTTTCAGTGGGGCTGGAGGAAAAGGGAATGAAGAGGGAGACCTCCCCGAGAAGCTGAGCTCTCTGGAAACCCCAGCTGAGGGCATCAGGAATTCCTGCCTGGGGAGAAAGCAAAACCCAGCTCATGGCACTGCAGGATGGGGGAAAAAAAACCCCAAACCCTCCTGATGTGGGGAGTTGTGCCACGCTTGGAGCTGCTCCTCACGCCTGGGGGAATGACCGAGCTGAGCCAAAGGGGCAGCCCTTGTTTGGAGAGTCCTAGGATGGGTGGGGTGGGAAGGGACCTCCAAAGGTCATCCAGGCCAACCCCACTGCAGTCAGCAGGCACATGGGAGGTGGTGGAGTCACCATCCCTGGAGGTGTTCAGGAGGGGATTGGATGTGGCACTTGGTGCCATGGTTTAGTCATGAGGTCTGTGGTGACAGGTTGGACTCGATGACCTTTGAGGTCTCTTCCAACCTTGGTGATACTGTGAGACTGTGATACTGTGACATCTTCCACTAGGTTAGGTTGCTCAGAGCCCTGTCAAGCCTGACCTTGAATATCTCCAGGCATGGGGCCTCAGCTACCTCCAACCTCTTGCAGTGTTCCACCACCCCCACGGTGCAGAAGTTGCTCCTCACATCCAATCTAAATCTGCCCTGCTCTCATTTCAAACCATTGCTCCTCATCCTGTCACTGCAGGCCTTTGGAAACAGTCCCTCCCCAGCTTCCCCAGAGGGCCCTGTGGTTGTTTAGTCTGGAGAAGGGAAGGCTAAGGGGGAGACCTCTCTGCTCTCCACAGTTCCCTGAAAGCAGGTCAGGGCCAGGTGGGGGTTGGTCTCTTTTCCCTAGGTTCAGGCAATAGAAGGAGAGGAAATGGCCTGTAATTGTGCCAGGGGAGGGTTAGGTTGGGTGTATTATTACTGCAAGAGTGGTAAGGGATTGGAACAGGCTGCTCAGGGAGGGAGGGGAGTCCCCATTCCTGGAGGTGTTCAAGAAACCTGTGGCCGTGGCACTTGGGGCCATGGTTTGCTGGCCATGGTGGCGGTAGGTTGAAGTTTGGACCTGAAAGGTCTCTTCCAAGCCAAACAGTTCCACAATTCTGTGCTTCTGTGACTGTATGTCTCTTCTAAGTCCCCACAATTCCTTAACCTCCTGCACTGACCTGAGGAGCAGACTAGAATCATAGAATCATAGAATCAATAAGGTTGGAAAAGACCTCAGAGGTCATCGAGTCCAACCTCTCACCCAGCACCATCTGATCAACTCAACCATGGCACCAAGTGCCTCAGCCAGGCTCTTCCTAAACACCTCCAGGGATGGGGACTCCACCACCTCCCTGGGGAGCACATCCCAATGGCCAATCTCTCTGGGAAGAACTTCTTCCTACCATCCAGCCTTAACGTCCCCTGGCACAGCTTGAGACTGTGTCCTCTTGTTCTGGGGCTGCTTGCCTGGGAGAAGAGCCCAACCCCCACCTGGCTACAACCTCCCTTCAGGGAGTTGTAGAGGGCAAGAAGGTCTCCCCTGAGCCTCCTCTTCTGCAGGCTAAGCAACCCCAGCTCCCTCAGCCTCTCCTCACAGGGCTGTGCTGCAGACCCCTCCCCAGCCTTGATGCCCTAGAAGAAGGGCAGCTGAAAGACAGGGAGGTTGCCTAAGGGGGCTCAGAAATGGGGATGGTTTTACCTTCTGAGCCACCAGCAGTGAGGCTCAGAGACAGGCAGGGCATCTGCCTGGATGTGAAGAGAAGCCAAGAGCACAGCAGGAACCAAACTGTCACAGGCTTTAACCTTCAGAGAAGCCTGCAGGAAAGGGAACACTTGGAGCTAAATTTGTATCTCCTTTAAATAGCAGAAGGTAGTTCAGAGAGGACAACCTGGGAGAAACGGTGCCATGTACCTCAGAGAGGCACTTGCTGAGCTGAGGAGCAGTGCAGAGCCAAGCCTCAGGAACCTGAGTAATGAAAGAATCTACTGGATTCCATCAGGCTGTGCTGCCACTCAGTGAGAGCTGGCCAGGCTGGTGGACCTGGGAAAGTTGGGTGGGAGGAGGAAGAGAGCTGCTGTCTGCACAGGGATGTGAACAAACCCTGAAGCTCAGGTACCTGGCGTGGCGGAGGACAGGGGGTGCTGGTGCAGGGGGAGCAAGAGCATCTTGAGCCTTAGAAGCAACATTGCTGGAAGGCTGGAGAGTGGGGGCAGAGGGAACCTCATGAAGGTCACCAAGGGCAAGGGTAGGGTCCTGCCCCTGGGGAGGAACAACCTCCTGCAGCAGCACAGCTGAGGGGGGACCTGCTGGGAAGCAGCTTCACAACCTGGGAGTGCTGGGGGACAAGGAGCATGAGCCAGTAATGTGCCCTCGTGGTCAAGAAGGCCAATGGTGTCCTGGGGTACATGAAGAAGAGTGTGGGCAGCAGGTCTAAAGAGGTTCTTCTCCCCTTCTACTCTGCCCTAGTGAGGTCACATCTGGAGTGCTGGGTCCAGTTCTGGGCCAGTTCTGCTGGGAAGCAGCTCTATGGTGAAAGACCTGGGAGTGCTGGGGGGCAACAAGTTCCCCATGAGCCAGCAGTGTGCTCTTGGGGTATCCTGTGTGCATGCAGAAGAGTGTGGCCAGCAGATCGAGGAGGGCTCCCTCCTCCCTCTCTACTCTGCCCTAGTGAGGCCACATCTGGAGGGCTGGAGCCAGCCCTGAGCTCCCCAGGTCGAGAGAGACAGGGAGCTGCCGGAGGGAGAGTCACCCTTCGGTGCTCTCCCACCGCCTCCTCGCTTCCACCCGAACCTTGCAGCCTCCTACCCACCTCATGCCCTTTGGGCTGGGTGTGCAGGTACAGATGACCAGAGCTGTGCAGGACATCACCCAGCTGCCAGCAAGCCAGAGACTGGAAAACTCTCTCCTGGTTTTTCCTTTTGTTCCTCTGCATGACTTCACAGACTTTCCTTCCCCGTCCCGCTCTGCTATTATCAAGCTGTTTCCAACCCCAAAGGTCATCGGCAGCCACGCTTAGCAGAGTTCCTTCTTTGCTTCTGGCTTAGTTTTCTTCCTCCTCTTCTTTTTTTTTTTTCTCTTTCTCATTAAATAAGCAGGCATGCTGTCCAACTTTCCCTTCTCCAAGCTCTCTAGCATCCTTCCCCTGGCAGAAACCATGCCAAGAAACAAGCTCAGCCCGGCAGCGGTGCCGCTTACAACTTGGACAGGGCCTGGAGATGGCTTCAAAGACCAAAGCTTTCCCAGAAGGAAGGCAACCAAACCAAGCCAAACATCGTGGCAAAGGCTCTACTAATCCCTGTCTGGCAGATGAGGTTCACCCCAGCCATAGATGTTCACCTGGAGCCTTGTGTTGTGGCATAGGCTCAGCAACAATCAGCAGAAAACAAGGAGACAGCCCAGGGAGGTGCTGGAGTCACTGGCCCTGGAGGAGCTCAAGAAGTGTGTGGCCATGGCACCTGGGGCCATGGTTTAGTGGCCATGGTGGTGCTGGTTGGACTGGATGGTCTCAGAAGGCTTTTCCAACCCAAACAATTCTCTGGTTCTGTGATCTCCAGGACTAACAGAAGTTCTCCTCCCCACCCTGCTGAGGGCAATGAGCAACAAGGAACAAGGCCTGGGCCACAGCTCCATGAACTGCGGTAGAGAGAATAGTTTGGAGCTAAAGGGTGTGAAGAGAGCCAGGCAATGCTTTCCTACCCTCAGGTGGTCCTTCAACAGCACAAGTCCCAGGTCACTAAGAGTTCCCACTGCACTGGCTGCAAGGAGAGACACCAACCTGGGGCCAAGCGAGCCAGGCTGCTGGCTGCCTGCTGCAGTGCCCTGATCTGGCTGATGTTGCTCCTCACACACACAGCTCCATGCCCCTTCCCCAGCCCCTGCTCCAGTGAGGGATGCAGAAGCTACAGCCCAGCTGGCCCAACTCAGAATGGCTCTGCTGACAGAAAGGCTCTGCCAGGCAGCAGCAGTGTCCCCCAGAGCTGTACCTGCAGCCAGCAGGGAAAAGGCAGAAGACATGACAGATGATCTCAGCAGGGGCCTCTTGTTCCTCCACCACTTTCTCCAGCAAGAACAAATGGGGAAAAGAAGTAATAAAGTGAAAGGACAAGGTTCTGCTGGCCTGGCACAGAAGGGGACATCTGCCCATGTCCATCTGCCATCAGTCTGACACCCCAGGCTTTGTTTTTGGTAGGGTCAGCTTTCTACCATTATAGCTCCTGAACTGCCTCCCCAGGACACACAGAGCCAGGACAAGGGAAAGGATGGGAAGGTGGGGGAGAGGCAGCAGGTAACCAGCAGGTCTGCTTAGATGCAGCAGCACATTGTCCCATCAGGCTCTGAAATCGTCTGGGACTCTCTCATCTCTTCCTTTGTCTCTCCCTTGATTGCTGGCTCCCTGCTTCCAGGGATGCTTAACAGCACCAGGAGGCCTCCAAAAGGTTTAAAGCATCAGGCAAGTAAAGAGCAAAAAAAGGGAAACCAAACTCAATCAGGGCTCAGGCAAACGAGCAGAACGAGCTGCAGCTCCCAAACGATGCTTTGCTTGAACCCACAAGAGGAGCTGCACTCACAAGATGTTGGCCTCTTAACACTGTGTCCACTTCTGGGGTCCCCCAGCACAAGAAGGGACATAGAGAAGCTGGAGTGAGGCCAGAGGAGGCCACAAAGATGATCCAAGGGCTGAAGCATCTTCCCCATAAGGACAGGCTGAGGGAGCTGGGGTTGTTCAGCCTGGGGAAGAGAAGATTCCTGGGGAAACTTAGAGCTGCCTTCCAACAGCTGAAGGGATCCTGCAGGAAGGCTGCAGAGGGGTTTTTCATGAGGATGCCTAGAAACAGGACAAGGGGCAGTGGTTGGAAGCTGAGGGAGGACTGGAGCTGAGGAAGGAGTTGTTCAGTACAAGTTTGGGGAGGCTGTGGAACAGGTTGCCCGAGGAGGCTGTGTGGATGCCTCCTCCCTGGAGATGTTCAAAGGCCAGGCTGGATGAAACCCTGGGTAACCAAGTCTCACTGAGAGGCGTCCCTGCCCATGGCAGGGAGGTTGGAGTGGATGATCAAGAGGACACAGCCTCAAGCTGTGCCAGGGGAAGTTTAGGCTGGAGGTTAGGAAGAAATTCTACACAGAGAGAGTGATTGGCCGTTGGAATGGGCTGCCTGGGGAGGTGGTGGAGTCACCATCCCTGGAGGTGTTTAGGAGGAGACTTGATAGGGTGTTTGGTTGCATGGTCTAGTTGATTAGGTGGTGTTGGGTGATGGGTTGGATGGGATGACCTTGAGGTCTCTTCCAACTTGGTCTATTCTATTCTATTCTATTCTATTCCTATTCCTATTCCTATTCTACTCTACTCTATTCTATTCCTATTCTATTCTACTCTATTCCATTCCTATTCTACTCTATTCTACTCCTATTCTATTCCATTCCATTCCATTCCATTCCTTTCCACTCCATTCCATTCTATTCTATTCCTATTCTTATTCTAGTCTATTCCTATTCTTATTCTAGTCTATTCTACTCTATTCTATTCTATTCTATTCTATTCTATTCCATTCCATTCCATTCCATCCCACTCTATTCTATTCCTATTCTTATTCTAGTCTATTCCTATTCTTATTCTAGTCTATTCTACTCTATTCTATTCTATTCCATTCCATTCCATTCTATTCTATCCTATCCTACCCTACCCTATCCTGTCCTACTCTACTCCTATTCTATTCTACTCTACTCTATTCTATTCTATTCGATTCTATTCTATTCTATTCTATCTCTGAGCTCTCTTCCAACCTGAGCCATTCTACAATTCTCTGACCAAGGAGAAAAAGCTATAGCAGGAAGGGGAAAAAAAAAACCCCAACCCTCCTATAGCTCACCCAGCAAGTCATTTAAGGTCAGATTAAGTGTTCTTGAAGCCTGGTCCATGTGTCTTCTATTTTAGAAACGTGCCCTTGCTCACAGAGGAATGGCAAGAACTCAGGCAAATGGGATGCTGGCTCCCAAGTCCCTCGGATACTTGACCGCGTGGTCAGGAGGGTCCCCATTTGCATACAAATTGCCGAGCTGCCTAAATGGCTGCCTCAGAGCAGGGAACCGGGGGTGGAAAGGAGAGAATGGTTAATGATTAGTTCCTTATGGCCCTGACATTCTTGAAGCATATTTCTTTGCAGTCCCTGGAACACTCCTGCATTCTTGATTGCAAAATGGCAATAAGTGATTTCCTTTTAAGAGCCTGGGCTTTTATTGGAATACTAAAAATACCCCTCGCAGCCCCACGCCGCTCGGCTCGGCTCGGCTCTCTTTCCTGGGCAGGCACCGCCGCCCCTGATGGATGCGAGTTTGAAGGCAGCAATAAACATTTCAGCATGGGCTGCTCCATCCGCTTCAGAACCCAGCCTGACTGCCAGCGGAGCCCCGACCAGCGCCATAAATCAGCCCTGCACGGACCCAAGCCTGAGAAACTCCAGCTCCAAAGCAGCAGGGATTTCTTCGGATTCCGGAGGAATGTTGCCCTTGCTTTCTCTTTCTTTCTTCCTTCCTTTCTTCCTTCCTTCCTTTCTTTCTCTCTCTCTTTCTTCCTTTCTCTCTCTCTCTCTCTTTCTTTCTTTCTTTCCTTTCTTCCTTCCTGTCTTTCTTTCTGTCTTTCTTTCTTTCTTTTCTTCCTCTTTCTTTCCTTTCGCTTCCTTTCTTTTTCTTTCTCCCTTCCTTTCTGTCTTTCTGTCTTTCTTTCTGTCTTTCCTTTCTTCCTCTTTCTTTGTCTTTCTTTTATCTTTCTTTCTCTTTCTTTCTTTCTCTCTTTCTTTTCTTTCTTTCTTCTTTTCTTTCTCCCTTTCTTTCTTTCTCTTCCTTTCTTTCTTTTCTTTCTCTCTTTCTTTCTTTCTCTTTCTTTCTTTCTGTTTTTCTTTCTTCCTTCCTTCCTTTCTTCCTCTCTCTCTCTTTCTTTCTTTTCTCTTTCTTTCTCTTTCTTTCTGTCTTTCTTTCTTCCTTCCTTCCTTTCTTCCTTCCTCTCTTTCTTTCTTTTCTTTCTCTTTCTTTCCTTCTGTCTTTCTTTCTTCCTTCCTTCCTTTCTCCCTTCCTCTCTTTCTTTCTTTCTTTCTTTTCTTTCTCTTTCTTTCTTTCTCTTTCTCCCTTCCTTCTTTCCTTCCTTCCTCCCTTCCTTCCCTCCCCTTTCTTTCTTTTTCAACATTAAAAATGGGCACACAAAATAAAAAGTGGAGAAGGAACAGAGAGGCAGCTTCAGACACAACGCTGATAAACTGGGCTGTGATATAGACAGCAAAGCAGAGCCTGGGCTGCAGCAAGAGAAGTGTGGCCAGCAGGGCCAGGGAGGGGATTCTGCCCCTCTGCTCCACTCTGCTGAGACCACAGCTGGAGCTCTGGGGCCAGCTCTGGAGCCTCTGTGCCAGGAAGGATCTGGAGGGGCTGGAAGGTGTCCAGAGAAGGGCCATGAGGATGAGCAGAGGGCTGGAGCTGCTCTGCTGTGAGGACAGACTGAAGGAGTTGGGGTTGTGCAGGCTGGAGAGGAGAAGGCTCTGAGGAGACCTAATTGTGGCCTTCCAGGATCTGAAGGGGACTCCAAGAAAGCCGGGAAGGGACTTTTGAGGCTGTCAGGGAGGGATAGGACTGGGGGGAATGGAGCAAAACTAGAAATGGGGAGATTCAGCTTGGATGTGAGGAAGAAGTTGTTCCCCAGGAGGGTGGTGAGAGCCTGGCACAGGTTGCCCAGGGAGGTGGTGGAAGCCTCCTGCCTGGAGGTGTTTGCAGCCAGGCTGGAGGTGGCTGTGAGCAACCTGCTGCAGTGTGAGGTGTCCCTGCCCATGGCAGGGGGTTGGAACTGGCTGAGCCTTGAGGTCCCTTCCAAACCTGGCAATTCTCTGATTCTCTGGGTTAGAGCCACGCTGGGCAGAGTTGCTCCACTCAATTCACTTGATGTAACCCTACCTGGAAGGGTCCACCCTGATGGAGTGAAGCTGACATAGCACTGCCACCACATCCCCTGGACCTCACCCAACAGGGGCTGCCAATCCAGGAGACTCTGGCTGCTGCTGATTTGAAAAGCCCCAGATGAAGATGAATTACACAGCATGTCTGAACTGGTTACACACATCCAGTGCTCCTTTTGTTTTCCCAGCCCATCCAGACTTGCAGGCTGAGCTGTTCTCCCCACTGCTCACTGTGTCTCTCTCCAGCTGCTCCAGACCCTGGAGAAGAGCTCCAAGAGGCAGTGTCAGGTAATGATGAGGAGGCTACCACATAAGCCACGATTTCATGCTTAGTGTTCTTGGCTGACTCAAGGAGCTTCTCCAGGAAAAGTGGTTGTGCAATCAGCAGCTAAGTGCAGGATGCAATCAGCCTTCCTCAGCCCTTAAACATCAGAGCCTTCATGGAGCCAAGAGTCAGAAGGGAATCCAGGATCCAGAGCCTGCAGCATAGGATCCAGAGCCCACAGCATGGAATCCAGAGCCCACAGCACGGAACCCAGAGCCCACAGCACGGAACCCAGAGCCCACAGCACGGAACCCAGAGCCCACAGCATAGGATCCAGAGCCCACAGCACGGAACCCAGAGCCCACAGCATAGGATCCAGAGCCCACAGCACAGAACCCAGAGCCCACGGCACGGAACCCAGCGCCCACGGCATAGGATCCAGAGCCCACGGCACAGAACCCAGAGCCCACAGCATAGGATCCAGAGCCCACAGCACGGAACCCAGAGCCCACAGCATAGGATCCAGAGCCCACAGCACGGAACCCAGCGCCCACAGCACGGAACCCAGAGCCCACAGCACGGAACCCAGAGCCCACAGCATGGAATCCAGAGCCCACAGCACAGAATCCAGAGCCCACAGCACGGAACCCAGCGCCCACGGCACGGAACCCAGAGCCCACAGCACGGAACCCAGAGCCCACGGCACGGAACCCAGCGCCCACGGCACGGAACCCAGCGCCCACGGCACGGAACCCAGCGCCCACAGCATAGGATCCAGAGCCCACGGCACGGAACCCAGAGCCCACGGCACGGAGCCCAGAGCCCACAGCATAGGATCCAGAGCCCACAGCACAGAACCCAGCGCCCACGGCACGGAGCCCAGAGCCCACGGCACGGAACCCAGAGCCCACAGCACAGAACCCAGCGCCCACGGCACGGAGCCCAGAGCCCACAGCATAGGATCCAGAGCCCACAGCACAGAACCCAGCGCCCACGGCACGGAACCCAGTGCCCACAGCATAGGATCCAGAGCCCACAGCACGGAACCCAGCACCCACAGCACAGAACCCAGAGCCCACAGCACGGAACCCAGCGCCCACGGCACGGAACCCAGAGCCCACGGCACGGAACCCAGCGCCCACGGCACGGAACCCAGCGCCCACAGCACGGAACCCAGCGCCCACGGCACGGAACCCAGTGCCCACGGCACGGAACCCAGCGCCCACAGCATAGGATCCAGAGCCCACGGCATGGAACCCAGAGCCCACGGCACGGAACCCAGCGACAACGGCACGGAACCCAGCGCCCACAGCATAGGATCCAGAGCCCACGGCACGGAACCCAGAGCCCACAGCACGGAACCCAGCGCCCACGGCACGGAACCCAGAGCCCACGGCACGGAACCCAGAGCCCACGGCACGGAACCCAGCGCCCACAGCATAGGATCCAGAGCCCACAGCATGGAACCCAGCGCCCACGGCACGGAACCCAGAGCCCACGGCACGGAACCCAGCGACAACGGCACGGAACCCAGAGCCCACGGCACGGAACCCAGAGCCCACAGCATAGGATCCAGAGCCCACGGCACGGAACCCAGCGCCCATAGAACAGAACCCAGAGCCCACAGCACGGAACCCAGCGCCCACGGCACGGAACCCAGAGCCCACGGCACGGAACCCAGCGCCCACAGCATAGGATCCAGAGCCCACGGCACGGAACCCAGCGCCCATAGAACAGAACCCAGAGCCCACAGCACGGAGCCCAGAGCCCACGGCACGGAACCCAGAGCCCACGGCACGGAACCCAGCGCCCACGGCACGGAACCCAGAGCCCACAGCACAGGTTCCACAGCCCCCTGGGGGATGTTGAGAAGAGCTTCCTGAGCATCAATCAGGCTCTTAGGAGCTTTGGTTGGAGAAGAGAAGACTGAGGGGAGACCTTATTGCTCCCTACAGCTACCTGAAAGGGAGGTTACAGTCTGATGGGGGTTGGTCTCTTCTCTCAGGCAAGCAGCACCAGAACAAGAGGACACAGTCTCAAGCTGTGCCAGGGGAGGTTTAGGCTGGATGTTAGGAAGAAGTTCTCCCCAGACAGAGAGATTGCCCATTGGGATGGGCTGCCCAGGGAGGGGCTGGGGTTGATGTCCCTGGAGGTGTTTAAGCAAAGCCTGCATGAGGCACTCAGTGCCATGGGCTGGTTGATTAGTTAGGGTTGGGTGATCAGTTGGACTTGATGATCTTGGAGGTCTCTTCCAACCTGGCTGATTCTGTGTGTTGGTCAAGGTGACCAAGTGGTGCCAGCCCCAGCATGCTGACTTCTTCCCACATTGAGGGAGTCTGCTGGGAACTCTGACCTGACTGAACCAATCTGCTGGGCACCCCAGAACTCTGCACAGCCACTGCCCTCAGGTCACAGCTCACACAGCCCAGCAGCCACAGGCTGATGCCCCAGGTACAGGATCAGAGGATCTTAGGGGTTAGAAGAGACCCAAAGAGATCATCCAGTCCAAGCCCCCTGCCAGAGCAGGAGCATAGAATCCAGCACAGGTCACACAGGAACACATCCAGACAGGGCTGGAAAGGCTCCAGGGAAGGAGACTCCACAACCTCTCTGGGCAGCCTGCTCCAGGCCTCTGGGACCCTCCCAGGGAAGAAGTTCCTCCTCACATTGAGGTGGAACCCTCTGTGCTGGAGTTTCCATCCATTGCCCCTTGTCCTATCACAAGATGCAAGTGAGTAGAGCCTGTGCCCTCCCTCTTGACAGGTACTGGATCAAACCCAAGCTGTAGCTTCCTCTTCAACACAAGCCTGGGAGATGTTTCATTTCCTACTGGCAAACTAGACTTTGATCATGTTTGTGGCTGGATCATTGCTGTCACATGGGTGGTGAGCTCTGTGCTCCACAGTGGGACAGCTAGAACCAGGCTTGGCTTAGCATCAGCTTCTCCCCCTTCCCTGAGCCCTTCCTCACCTGCAGTGGGTCTCAACCAGAAGGGTGCACAAAAGGAATGCATTTGGTTCATCCATGCCACCAATCTGATCTGGGTGAATCAGGAACTCCAACAGCAAGGCCTGCTGCCCACAGCAAGGAGATGCTCTCCTGGCTCTGAAGGAAGACAGCTGGAGTCATAAAGCATAAAGCCACCAGCTGGAAAGGTTCTAGTGCTCCAGTCAGGGTCCTGGTTAGGGAGCTGGGCTTCATGATTCTTCTGAGTCCCTCCCAGCTGGAGATACTCTGGAATCTAAGATCAGCCTCAGACCAGGCTGCTCAGGGCTATGCCAACTTGAGTCTTGAAAGCACACACACTGGACTATCCCTGGATGGAACCTAAGAACAAGATCTGCTCATCTTCACAAACAGGCAGTGCTACCCTCAGAAAGGTATTTGCTGACCTACCAAAGCCACTTCAGGAAGGACATCACAGCATGGGCAACCCAAAAAGGTGACACTGAAGTGGGCAAGTGCTTAGCATCTCCAACACAATGCTGAGGAAGAGGAAATAAACCTTGAAGTGGAATCAGTATGATGGGGAAAGCCCTTGAAGCACACTGAGTCCAATCATTATCTAACTCCTACCAAGTCTGCTGCTAAACCATGGCCCTCAGCACTTCCCTGGTCCTGCTGGTCCTCACTCCTCCAAGCCAGGATGCTGTTGGCCTTCTTGGCCATCTGGGCACACACTGGCTCCAATTCAGCCAGCTGTTGACCAGCAGCTCCAGATTTCTCTCTCCTGGGCAGTTTCCAGCCACTCTGTCCCAAGCCTGGAGCACTCACAGGGGGCTGTTGTGAACCCAAGTGCAAGACCCAGCACTTGACCTTAGTGAATCTCACACAACTGGCCCCACAAACCATCTTTCACAGAATCCCAGCATATATCTGCTTGGAAGAGAGCTCCAAGCCCATCCAGTCCAACCCTGGCCCCAGCACTGAAGGGTCAACACTAAAGCATGTCCCTAAGCAGCAGCTCCACAGGCTGCTTAAACACCTCCAGGGAAGGTGAGTCCAGCACTGCCCTGGGCAGCCTGCTCCACTGTTTGAGAACCCTTTCAGGGAAGAAATATTTCCTAGCACCCAGCCTGAACCTCCCCTGGCACAGCTTGAAAACATTCCCTCTGGTCCTGTCACTTGCCATCAAGGAGAAGAGGCTGCCCCCTCCTCACTCCAACCTCCCTTTGGGTAGCTGTAGAGAGTCTGTCTCTTTGAACACTGAAGACCCCCAGGGGAGACTTCAGTGCTTCTAAAGTCAGCACCAATTAGGTCAAGCAAAGTGTTTCACCCTCATTTCTGCAGGAGCTCAGCACCCTGCCAGGGACCTAGCTGGTTTGTGCTGCACTCCATGTTTCCCCAGGCCAAAGCACAAGCCTCCTTTTAGAAACTGGCTCAGCTTTTGGCACTCCAACCTCATCAGCCCAGCACAACCTTAGAGGCCAGTGCCCAAAGCCTTCTGATTAATACCACCTTCAGCTGCTAACAGCTCCAGGAACCTTCCCCAAAGGCCAAGGGAAACAGGGGAGGCTGAAACAATCCCCTTGCAAGCCACAGAGCCAATAAGCACACGAGTGTGATAAGCAAATTGGGTCTGACTTGCTTAATCACTTTGGAGAGTGGCTGGAAAACGGAGCCTGGAGGAGCAGGAGGGCTGATAAAATGCCACACTTCAGTAGCAAGGAGCAAGCTGCCTGCCTGCCTGCAGCAGGGAACTCAACCCTTGCTTGAAATCATTCAGATGCTCCCAGGAGTTTCTGCTCCCACAAAGAACAGGCAGCAAGGCATCTCTGGAAGGCCACACACACACACAGGGCTCTGAGCCCTGGTGTACTACACAAAACTCTTCTGGGTTTGGAAGGCTGCAGTGTCTCATGTGTCAGCCTGGCTGTTTGGTTTGATTGGGCTCTCTGGTTTTCAGCTCCTGGCTCCAGCAGAGCCAACCCTGCCCAGTTTATGCACATGCAGGACAAGAGATTCCCTCTCCTCTTGGATTATAAGGGGGGGGGGGAGGGGGAGGGAGGAAAAGAGAGAAAGGAGGAGGGAAAAGCCACAGCACCACTGCAGCTCACCTTCCTGCAGCCAGGGCAGAGCAGGGCAAGAAGCTGGGAAGGGCCTGGAGAAGAAATCTGATGGAGAGCAACTGAAGGAGCTGGGGATGGTTAGTGTGAAACAGAGGAGGCTGAGGGGAGACCTCCTGGCTGTCTACAGCTACCTGAAAGGAGGCTGTGGAGAGGTTGCTGCTGGTTGGTGCTGCTTATAGAACAAGAGGGAATGGCCTGAAGCTGCCACTGGGGAGGTTTAGAATGGACAGCAGGAAGAATTTTTCCCAGCAAGAGTGGTCAGGGGTTGGAATGTGCTGCCCAGGGAGGTGGTGGAGTCCCCAAGCCTGGAGGTGTTTGAAGGTGGTTTGGATGTGGTGCCTGGGGATATGGTTTAGGGGTGACCCTTGCAGAGCAGGGCTCTGGGTTGGACTTGGTGACCCTGAGGGGCTTTGCCAACCTGGATGTTTCTGTGATTCCTAAACCTTAAGAAGTTTACAAACTCTTCACTCAGGTTCTCTTCTTCTGCCTCCCCAAATGACAGCTACAGGCTGCCACAGCAGCTGCCCAGTGATGTCTTCAAAGGAAAGACAGAAATCATTGCTCTGGGAATGAAAGTGCTGGGGCAGAATCCAGCCTGGGTGACCTGAGCAACCCAGGGGAGAGGACAGAGAATGTCTCCCACCTATGAGCATCCTCTCACACACTCACTGCCCAGTGCAGACTTCTGTTTGTAAGGGAGAAAGGCAAACCCAGGAGAGCACTGGGAGAACTTAAGAGAATCATAGAATCAACAAGGTTGGGAAAGACCTCAAGGATCAAGTCCAACCTGTCACCCAACACCTCCTGACTACTAAACCATGGCTCCAAGTGCCACATCCAATCCCCTCTTGAACACCTCCAGGGATGGGGACTCCACCACCTCCCTGGGCAGCACATCCCAATGGCCAACAGCTCTCTCTGGGAAGAACTTTCTCCTCACCTCCAGCCTAAACTTCCCCTGGCACAGCTTGAGACTGTGTCCTCTAACTTAGAGAACTGAGAGAAGAGGAGGCTGAGGGAGGATCTTCCCAATGCTTACAAATCCCTAAGGAGCAGGTGTCAGGAGGATGGGGCCAGACTCATCTCAGTGGTCCCCAGTGCCAGGACAAGAGGCAACAGGGCATAAACATGACCATAGGAAGCTCCATCTGAACATGAGGAAGAACTTTTTTACTTTGAGGGTGCCAGAGCCCTGGAGCAGGCTGCCCAGAGAGGTTGTGGAGTCTCCATCTCTGGAGACTTTCAAACCCCACCTGGAAGTGTTCCTGTGTGCCCTGCTTTAGGTGCCCCTGCTCTGGCAGTGGGGGGTTGGACTGGTGGATCTTCAGAGGTCCCTTCCAACCCCTGGCATTCTGTGATCCTGTGTCCTTGCACAACACAGGGTGCTCCAGAAACCCACCTTCAGCTGGTTTGCATCATCATTCTCCCCCTGGAGAACACTTCCATTTCCCACCTCCTTCAAGGCACTGCTGACTACAGGCAGAGGATGAATCAAAGAACCAAAAATAAATCAAGACAAGAAAACCCCCAAACCTCACCTCAAGCTCTGTGGGAGGAATGCAGCCTGTGAGCAACCAACCAACCAACCAGCCAGGACCCAAACTACCTGGGAGCAGAGCAAACCTGTCTGATTTACTAACTCATTAAGCCCCAACTTGCCTGGTTTCCTGAATCCTTTTCTTTGCTGAAGTCTAATCACACACTTCAATCTACAGAGCTTATTCCCCTCACACTTCGAGGGGGGAGGGGAGGAAGGGAAGCAAAACCCTCCAGGCTGCAGAGAGGGCTATAAATCGCCCTGCATCATTTGTCTGAGCCCTGCTTGCTGCTGCCCTGCAAGCTGGACACTCCAGATGCTTTTGCAATAGCTCTCTTTTGATAGTCTTAGCAGCAGTGTCCATTATCAATCATGTTGCCACTGAAAGCCTCTCTGGAGTTATTTGCTTGTTCTGAGACTTGCCCAAACTGCTGCACTTACCTCCCAATTTATTAGAAGGCTCCTTGAAGATGACCACAGTGAAAGCTGAGCTTTGCTGCTGTGAAACTGGAAGATGACCACAGTGAAAGCTAAGCTTTGCTGCTGTGAAACTGGAAGATGACCACAGCTGAACCTAAGCTTTGCTGCTGTGAAACTGGAAGATGACCACAGCTGAACCTAAGCTTTGCTGCTGTGAAACTGGAAGATGCCCACAGTGAAAGCTAAGCTTTGCTGCTGTGAAACTGGAAGATGACCTCAGTGAAAGCTGAGCTTTGCTGCTATGAAGCTGGAAGATGAGCACAGCTGAACCTAAGCTTTGCTGCTATGAAGCTGGAAGATGACCACAGCTGAACCTAAGCTTTGCTGCTATGAAGCTGGAAGATGACCACAGCTGAACCTAAGCTTTGCTGCTGTGAAACTGGAAGATGACCACAGCTGAACCTAAGCTTTGGTGCTATGAAACTGGAAGATGAGCACAGTGAAAGCTAAGCTTTGCTGCTATGAAACTGGAAGATGAGCACAGTGAAAGCTAAGCTTTGCTGCTGTGAAACTGGAAGATGACCTCAGTGAAAGCTGAGCTTTGCTGCTATGAAGCTGGAAGATGACCACAGCTGAACCTAAGCTTTGCTGCTATGAAACTGGAAGATGAGCACAGTGAAAGCTAAGCTTTGCTACATTAAACTGGAAGATGACTACAGTGAAAGCTAACCTTTGCTACATTAAACTGGAAGATGACCACAGTTAAAGCTGAGCTTTGCTGCTATGAAACTGGAAGATGACCACAGCTGAACCTAAGCTTTGCTGCTGTGAAACTGGAAGATGAGCACAGTGAAAGCTAAGCTTTGCTGCTGCGAAAATGGAAGATGACCACAGTTAAAGCTAAGCTTTGCTGCTATGAAAATGGAAGATGACCACAGTTGAAGCTAAGCTTTGCTGCTATGAAAATGGAAGATGACCACAGTTGAAGCTAAGCTTTGCTGCTGTGAAACTGGAAGATGACCACAGTTGAAGCTAAGCTTTGCTGCTATGAAAATGGAAGATGACCACAGTTGAAGCTAAGCTTTGCTGCTATGAAACTGGAAGATGACCACAGTTGAAGCTAAGCTTTGCTGCTATGAAAATGGAAGATGACCACAGTTGAAGCTAAGCTTTGCTACATTAAACTGGAAGATGACCACAGTGAAAGCTAAGCTTTGCTGCTGTGAAACTGGAAGATGACCACAGTTGAAGCTGAGCTCTGCTGCTATAAAGCTGGAAGATGACCACAGTTAAAGCTGAGCTTTGCTGCTATGAAGCTGGAAGATGACCACAGTTAAAGCTGAGCTTTGCTGCTATGAAGGTGGAAGATGACCACAGTTAAAGCTGAGCTTTGCTGCTATGAAGCTGGAAGATGACCACAGTTAAAGCTGAGCTTTGCTGCTGCGAAACTGGAAGGGGGAAGGGGAGAGAGGGGGGAAAAAAATCACCTTTAAGGATGACTTTCCCTCCATTCCCCCGCAGGACCTGCCCTCCCCTAAGCAGCCTTTGTTGCTGCTCCGGAGCTTGAGCCGTTTAAGGGTCGCATTAACATTCAGCAAACACTTTGCTGGATGTTCCTGTTTGAGTTGGGGAGCGTTGGAAGAGATCTGGGATGGGCTCAGCGGCTTCAGCGCCCTGCAAAATCACTGAGCTTTTTCTTTCGGCTCGTAAAGTGTTCTTCAAGCCACGCTTAAGTGCTCGGCTGGAGGAGGAACAAAGCAGCTGGCACCCCGCAGGACTGAGCCCCGCTGAGGTGCGAGGCGTTTCCAAACGCTTCTCATTAAGCTCCAAGAAGCCACAATTAAGACAAGTTGCAGTCACTGGGCTGGCAGGATAAAGGCAAGAGTTTTCCGAAGCCTCCCGCGGTCCCCGCTCCGGCTCCCCGCACAATGCCTGCCGTGGGCATGAGGAGCGGCGCCAGGAAAAGGTCCTGCTGGGACCTGCTGCTGCAGCAGGGGTCACCTACAGGTTGGAAAAGACCTCAGAGATCATCGAGTCCAACCTGTCACCCAGCACCGTCTGATCAACTCAACCATGGCACCAAGGGCCTCAGCCAGGCTCTTCCTAAACACCTCCAGGGATGGGGACTCCACCACCTCCCTGGGCAGCACATCCCGATGGCAAATCACTCTGTGATGAATTTCTTCCTAACAGCCAGCCTAAACTCCCCTTGGCACAGCTTGGGACTGTGTCCTCTTGTTCTGGTGCTGGCTGCCTGGGAGAAGAGCCCAACCCCCACCTGGCTACAGCCTCCCTTCAGGGAGTTGCAGAGAGCAAGAAGGTCTCCCCTGAGCCTCCTCTTCTCCAGGCTAAGCAACCCCAGCTCCCTCAGCCTCTCCTCACAGGGCTGTGCTCCAGACCCCTCCCCAGCCTCGTTGCCCTTCTCTGGACACCTTCAAGCGTCTCAATGTCCTTAAACTGAGAAGCAAGGTCACCCACAGCAGGTTGCCTGAGATTGCAATGTCCAGGAGCAAAAGAGGAGCTGGGGGGCCTGAAATCATAGACTGGGTTGGGTTGGAAGGGACATTTTAAAGGATCATACAATTGCAACCCCCTGCCCATGAGCAGGGACGCCTCCCACCAGCCCAGCTTGCTCAAGGCCTCATCCAGCCTGGCCTTGAACACCTCCAGGGAGGGGACAGCCACAGCCTCCCTGGGCAGCCTGTGCCAGTGTCTCCCCACCCTCACTGGAAGGAATTTCTTCTTGAAGTGATGTCCCAAGTTGCATGCTGAGCTCCACCAGGCTGCAGCCTCACCCTCCAGCTCCAGGGCCCTTTCCCTTTGGGCTTTTCAAGGTGGGCTGATGAGCAGCAGGTACACAAGCCACTGCTCAGGGCTCCCACTTTGCTGTTTGGGTCAAGGAGCTGCCTTCTGCCTGCCATTGCCCAGGGGTTGCTGGATGCAGCTGGGCCACCTGGGCTTCATGAGAGCCCTGCTTCCAGAATGGGAGGACCAAAGAGATGGAGTTTGCTCAGGCTGTTGTCCTAGCCCCTGCCCTGCTGCTGTGCACCTTGGCTTCACTAATGGCTGATCCCACAGGGAAGTTCTGCTGGTGCCAAGTGCAGGCAGCCTCCATCTTCCTACCTGAGCTCTAAAGCAGGGCTGAGGCTGCACAGAAGCAGAGCCTGCAGCAGAGGAGGAAATGTCAGCTGTGAAGCTTCAGCCTGAGTACACTCTGTCTCCAGCTCTGCAGAGCTGATGAGGAAGATCCCCATTTATCCCTCAGACCTGCCATTGCTTGGAGGACTCTGCTGCCTGCAAAGCATCAACTCAACCCAAGTGGCACAGTGCTGCTAAAATTACACTTCCAAGCCAAGGAGGTCCCTCTGAGTCAGAGAAGCAGCAGACCTCTGGCTGCACTGCATGACTGCAACATGCATTTCCTTCCTGCTTTCACCCAGCTGGGACAAAGATTAGGTGAATTGTTTTCCATGTTTACCTTTCCCCACGAAAAGCACAAATCACCCTGCTGCTGTGCTGACCAAAGCTTGACTTGTCTGTGCACAGACAGCAGGGAGAGGCCCCTGCTGCTGCGGCAAGGCAGCAGCTGACCCTGCGACCCAGGCAGTGTCCACCTGTGGGTGGATGGACTCCACACAGATGCAGTCATTCCCTGGGGAAACTGGAGGCAGAGTCCCCAAAGACCAGGAAAATCTGTGTAGAGGATCAGACAGAGGTTCAGCTGGAGAACTCCAGCTCTACAGCCTGGGCTCTACAACCATTCCTAAGGACCCCAAGGACACTGGCCAGAAGAGAGGCTGCTGCAGCAAGGGTCTGAGTTCAATCTGGAGGGCTGGGGATTGTCCAGCACCTGAAGAGGAGCAACAAAACCAGGCTGGAAAGCAGACAAAACCAAGCTAGCTCAGTGTGGAGAAGACGGAGCTGAACCTCAGCATCTGCATTGACCTTTGTGGCAGCTCTGAGCTGGAGATCAAAGTATGGCTTAAGAAGACAGAGAGTGTGTGACTGTGACAGTTCCTGGTGCTCTGCAGGCAGGTGAAGCTCTGTGAGAGACAGGCACCTGCTGGAGCAGGGCCAGAGGAGGCCACAGCAATGCTGGCAGGGCTGGAAGCCCTCTGCTGTGAGGCCAGGCTGAGAGAGTTGGCCTTGGGCAGCCTGGAGAAGAGAAGGCTTCAGGGAGACCTTCTGGTGGCCTTGCAGTGCTTCAAGGGCTGAGCAGAAAGCTGGGGACAGACTCTGGGCAGGACCTGTGGTGACAGGACAAGGGGGGATGGTTTGGAACTCAAAGAGGGAGATTCAGAGTGGAGAGAAGGAAGAAATATTTGACCCTGAGGGTGGTGAGAGCCTGGCCCAGGTTGCCCAGAGAGCTGGGAGCTGCCCCCTGGCTGGAAGCATTGCAGGTCAGGTTGGTTGGGGCTGTGAGCAACCTGCTGTGGTTGGGGATGTCCCTGCTGGCTGCAGGGGTTGGCCTGGATGAGCTCTGAAGGTCCCTTCCTACCCACTCTATGATCTCATTGCTCAACAAGGAGAGACCTCCACCATGACTCCCTCATCATGCCACCAGGTAGAGCTGTGCATGAACAACTCTCATCTTAAGAGACCTCTTTTTCCCTTCAGGTGTCATCAAACCTTGCCTCAGTCACTCCAACGGTTCCAGAGTGCCCTCACAGCATTACAGCACAACCAAGGTCGCCTGCAAGTGGCTAATGTGATGCACACCACTGGGCCTGCAGCAGGATGCTTGGCAGTGCTGGATCACAAGCAAGCCACAGAGCATGGCAGTAGTTTAAATAACCCCCCCAGGGTTTAGCCAGAGCTTCCCAGCCCTCTGCTCCCAACAGCCCCTTCCTCTCTTTCCCTTCTGGGTGCAAGCCACCACAAGCTGGTACCATGGAGCCTCTCTCAAAGCAGGAACTTCACTCATAGGAACCCAGAATCCCAGCATGGTGGAGCTGAAATGGACTGCTGGAGATCACCCAGTCCAACCCCCCTGCCCAAGCAGGGCACCCACAGCAGCTTGCCCAGGAGCACAGTGCCCGGCTGGGCTTGGAAGCTCTCCACACCAGGAGACTCCACAACCTCTCTGGGCAGCCTGCTCCAGGCCTCCAGCACCCTCACAACAAACAACTTTCTCCTCCTGCTCAGCTGGAACCTTCTGGGTTCCACTTTGTGCCCATTGCCCCTGGGCACCACTGAGCAGAGTCTGGCCCCAGCCTCTTGCCCCCCACAGCTCCTTTAGCTCTTGCTGAGCATTGCTCAGCTGCCCTCTGGGGCTGCTCTTCTGCAGGCTCTCACCCCAGGGGCTCTCAGCCTTTGCTCCTCACAGAGCTGCTCCAGGCCCAAAGGTGTGGCTCTGTGAGGAGGCAAATGAAGAGGAGAGCTGAAGGGAGCCTTCCCCTTTTCTTTTCAGCACAGTGGTGGCTTGGTGTGAGGGCATCCAAACGAGATCGAAGAGTCAACACTTGGGCTGGAGCATCCTGAGTGGCTTTTACAAACCCAGATGTGGATCCAGGGATTCCTTTGTCCTTGCCAGCAGCTTTTGGGGGCTTATTTATTTAAGCATTGTCCACCGTGGTTTTCATGGCTTTGAGGGGAGATTGGGAGTGTGATCAGCTGCCAAGAAGCATCTCCAGCCAGAGCTGCTTTGGTCATCAGTCAGTAGCTGCCACCAGCACAGCAGTTTCTATCTGCAAATCCAATAATCCTACAACTCCCCAGCATCATTTCCCCTGGAGATTTATTTTTAGTGGAGGAAAACATCCTTTGGAAGGCAAACCACCGCCTCTTTTAGCAGCTGAGCTACGAAAACACATGGTGCAGCCTAGAATAGCAGGCCCCATAAAAAACCCCCCATACCCCGGGCCCCATAAAAGCCACAGCCCTGCTGCAGCTCCTCAGCCAGCCCAGCCAGCGAGCAGGGGGAAACCATCAGCCCCCCCAGCCGCTGCAATTAACTGCCAGCATCTTCTTCAAAGCCTCAGACAACCCCCAGCTACTTGTCATGCAAACAACCTGTGAGAGCCTTTCTCCTGGGGAGGCAGGAGGAGGGGGTAAATGGCTGTGGTAAGTAGATTAGAGGGGAAGAAGTCACACTCGGCAGCCTTAGGAGATGATTAGAGCCTGGGAAATGCAGAGCCAAATCCCCAGGCCCTGATACCACACATTCATTACCACTTCCAGGATCAACCACCGTCAAGGACCTTCTCTGGTAGCATGAAACGGTCTTTTCCCAAGGATCTTTCATTTAGCTCTGCCCCAAATGAGGGAAGATTAATATTTGGGCGGGGGGAGGGGGGGGAGGGAGAGGGGGAAGGTTGTGGCGGCGTTTAGCAACTCAGCAGTTCAGCAGGAAGATGACTCTTGGCTTTCAGAACATCATCAGCACTTTGGAAGCCACGATGCCACCAGCAGCAGCAGCAGCAGCAGCAGCTTTAGCCTTAACAGCCATAATGCCATTGCCCTGGGGGTGGAGGTGCCACTGCCAGCAGCACCCAGGGGCTGTGCAGGGGGGGTAGAGAGCGGCAGCTGTCTGTCATGTGTGCTCAACAAACACAGCCAACAGAGCAGAAGGATGGCATGGTGGGATTTTGCAGGCCACAGGAGGACAAAAATGACAATCAGGCTCCTGGCAGCAGAGCCAGCTGCTGTCACAGCCATGGGGAATGGCCCAGGGATGCTGCAGGAAGCTGAGGAGCTTCCCCAGCAGGGTCTCATTGCCCCTCTGTTAGATGGATGATGCCTATCTACACACCTCACAGCATCCCAGCATGGTGGAGTTGGAAAGGAGCTCTGGAAAGCACCCAGTCCAACCCTCCCTGCCAAAGCAGGGCACCCACAGCAGCTTGCCCAGGAGCACAGTGCCCAGCTGGGCTTGCAAGCTCTCCACACCAGGAGACTCCACAACCTCTCTGGGCAGCCTGCTCCAGGCCTCCAGCACCCTCACAACAAACAACTTTCTCCTCCTGCTCAGGTGGAACCTCCTGGGTTCCAGTCTGTGCCCACTGCCCCTTGTGCTGTCCCTGGGCACCACTGAGCAGAGCCTGGCCCCAGCCTCTTGCCCCCCACAGCTCCTTTAGCTCTTGCTGAGCATTGCTCAGCTGCCCTCTGGGGCTGCTCTTCTGCAGGCTCTCAGCCCCAGGGCTCTCAGCCTTTGCTGCTCCCAGAGCTGCTCCAGGCCCCTCAGCAGCTTTGCAGCCTCTGGCTGGATTCTCTCCAGCAGTTCCCTTTCTTGAACTGGGGAGCCCAGAACTGGCTCCAGCACTCCAGATGAGGCTCACTAAGGCAGAGTAGAGGGGCAGGAGAACCTGCTGCCCACACTCTTCTTCATGTACCCCAGGACACCCTTGGCCTTTGTGGCCACAAGGGCACACTGCTGGCTCATGGGGAACTTGCTGTCCCCCAGCACTCCCATCTCCTTTCTCTGTGGAGCTGCTTCCCAGCAGGTCCCCCCTCAGCTGTGCTGCTGCAGGAGGCTGTTCCTCCCCATGTGCAGGACCCTATCCTTGCCCTTGGTGAACCTCATGAGGTTCCCTTTGCCCAGCTTTCAGCCTGGCCAGGAATCACTCAATGGCAGCACAGCCTGAGGGGTGCCAGCCACTCCTCCCAGCTGGGTACCATCAGCAGTGTGGCTGAGGGGACACTCTGTCCCTTCATCCAGGTCTTTGATGAAGCTGTTGAACCACAGCCATCACCCTGATCTGTGGGGGGACATTGACTGAGCCCCCACCCCATGCTGCTCACAGGGCAGCATCAGCAAGTTTGCAGATGACAGCAAGCTGGGAGCAGATGTTGGGCAGTTAGAGGCCAGAAGGGCTCTGCAGAGGGACCTCGACCGACTGGACAGATGGGCAGAGGCCAACAGGATGGCATTCAACAAGTCCAAGTGCCAGGGGCTGCACTTTGGCCACAGCAACCCCAGGCAGAGCTACAGGCTGGGGTCAGAGTGGCTGAGAGCTGCCAAACAGAGAGGGACCTGGGGGTGCTGATTGACAGCTGCCTGAACATGAGCCAGCAGTGTGCCCAGGTGGCCAAGAAGGCCAATGGCATCCTGGCCTGCATCAGGAACAGTGTGGCCAGCAGGAGCAGGGAGGTCATTGTGCCCTGTGCTCAGCACTGCTCAGGCCACACCTTGAGTCCTGTGTCCAGTTCTGGGCCCCTCAGTTTAAGAAGGACATTGAGAGACTTGAAGGTGTCCAGAGAAGGGCAGCAAGGCTGGGGAGGGGTCTGGAGCACAGCCCTGTGAGGAGAGGCTGAGGGAGCTGGGGTTGCTTAGCCTGGAGAAGAGGAGGCTCAGGGGTGACCTCATTGCTCTCTACAGCTACCTGAAAGGTGGTTGTAGCCAGGTGGGGGTTGGTCTCTTCTCCCAGGCAAGCAGCACCAGAACAAGAGGACACAGTCTCAAGCTGTGCCAGCGGAGGTTTAGGCTGGAGGTGAGGAGAAAGTTCTTCCCTGAGAGAGTCGTTCGTCATTGGGATGTGCTGCCCAGGGAGGTGGTGGAGTCCCCATCCCTGGAGGTGTTCAAGAGGGGATTGGATGTGGCACTTGGTGCCATGGTCTAGCCATGAGGTCTGTGGTGACAGGTTGGACTCGATGATCTTTGAGGTCTCTTCCAACCTTGGTGATTCTGTGATGCTGTGAGACTGTGATATTACACAGCTCCACTAATGGCACTGGGGGAGGCTGCTCCACAGAGGGTTCAGGCATGGCTTTGGAACATTGTCTTGTCAAAAGACTGCCAGTTGAACAGGAGCCTATCCAGCAACCCTTACATTATCTACAGGATTACAAACCCCTTCTTTTCTGGCGCTATATAAAGCCAAGGGCCTCAGCCCAGCACACCCCTGGAGCAGGTGAGTGTGCTCAGAGCTCTGCCTCCTACCTGAGGTATTTTTATCAAGCAGATGTCTTTAAAAATATCTCTCTCAGAGAAAGTCTCTTAGGCAAGACAGTTGAGGACTAGTGAAGTGCAGTCTGGAGTGATCAAAGGAAACTCCACCAGCAGAGCTGATTTCACACCCCAGGATCACACAGGCTCACAGGATGCCAGGGCTTGGAAGGGACCCAAAGAGGTCATCGAGTCCAAGCCCCCTGCCAGAGCAGGACCACACAGTCCAGCTCAGGTCACACAGGAACACATCCAGGAGAGTGTTGAACATCTCCAGAGGAGACTCCACAACCTCTCTGGGCAGCCTGTTCCAACGCTCTGGGACCCTCACAGTAACCATGTGTTGAGGTGGAACCTCCTGTGCTGGAACTTACATCCATTGCCCCTTGTCCTAGACCAGGGTGCAAGTGAGCAGAGCCTGGCCCCTGCCTCCTGACCCCCAGCCCTCAGAGATTTATAAACATTGATTAAATCCCCTCTCAGTCTTCTCTTCTCCAGACTAAACAGCCCCAGGTCCCTCAGCCTCTCTTCACCAGGCAGTGCTCCAGTCCCTTATCATCCTTGCAGCCCACTGCTGGACTCTCTCCAGCAGATCCCTGTCCCTCCTGAGCTGGGCAGCCCAGCACTGGATGCAATATTCCAGGTGAGGTCTCAGCAGGGCAGAGGAGAGGGGGAGGAGAACCTCCCTGGCTCTGCTGGACACACTCTTAGTGCCCCCCAGGACCCCACTGGCCTTCTTGGCCCCCAGGGCACACTGCTGACCCATGGGATCTCCAGGGAGGCCATGAGAAAGTGCAGAAAGGCAGATGCCCAACCTGAGAGGGAGGCTGATCTTCTCAGGAAGCTGTGAGAGAAATGATAGCTATGAAGAAGAAAAGTGTAAGGATCTAACAGGGGTGATGGGGGCCCTTGGGGCCCTTCCTCCCCCTCAGTTTAGGAAGGATGTTGAGATGCTGGAAGGTGTCCAGAGAAGGGCAACAAAGCTGGGGAGGGGTCTGGAGCACAGCCCTGGGAGGAGAGGCTGAGGGAGCTGGGGTTGCTTAGCCTGGAGAAGAGGAGGCTCAGGGGAGACCTCATTGCTCTCTACAGCTCCCTGCAGGGAGGTTGTAGCCAGGTGGGGGTTGGTCTCTTCTCCCAGGCACCCAGCACCAGAACAAGAGGACACAGTCCCAAGCTGTGCCAGGGGAGCTTTAGGCTGGAGGTGAGGAGAAAGTTCTTCCCAGAGAGAGTTGTTGGCCATTGGAATGTGCTGCCCAGGGAGGTGGTGGAGTCCCCATCCCTGGAGAGGTTCAAGAGGGGATTGGATGAGGCACTTGGTGCCATGGTTTAGTCATGAGGTCTGTGGTGCCAGGTTGGACTCGATGATCTTTGAGGTCTCTTCCAACCTTGGTGATACTGTGAGACTGTGAACCACCTTGGAAAAACACTGTGCTTACCAAGGCACCTGAGGGAAGCACAGAACTGGTTTGGTTGGAAGAGACCTTCAAGATCATCCAGTCCAAGCAGTCCAGCTTTGCAACCCCTCCAGGGATGAAGACTCCACCACTGCCCTGGGTAGCCTGAGCCAGGCCTTGACAACCCTTTGGGGGGAAAAAAATTCTCTCTAATGTCCAACCTAAACCTCCCCTTGGGCAATTTGAGGCTGTTTCCTCTTGTCTTATGTCTTGTAACCTAGGAGAAGAGACCAGCCCCCACCTCACTGCAACCTCCTTTCAGGCAGCTGTAGAGAGCAATGAGGTCTCCCCTCAGCCTCCTCTTCTCCAGGCTGAACAAGCACAGCTCCCTCAGCTGCTCCTCCCCAAACCTGTTCTCTACCACTTCTCTGGACATGCTCCAACACCAAAATGTCCTTCTTGGAGTGAGGGCCCCAAAACTGAACCCAGTATTTGAAGAGTGGCCACACTAGTGCCCAGCACAGGGGCATGACCCCTGCCCTGGTCCTGCTCTAGATGAAGTGACTGAGATGAATTCCATCAGTGCACAGGGCAGTTCAAGTCACCTTGGCAAAGCAACAGGGCAAGGAGCCCAGCAGAAGGCTCTGCTAAGCAGAGCCCAAATCCCCTGAGCATCAGCCATGAGCACACAGAGGGAAATTGCTTTTTGGAGTGGAGTGGAGTGGAGTGGGATGGAATGGGATGGAATAGAATAGAATAGACCAGACCAGGTTGGAAGAGACCTCAGAGATCATCAATTCCAACCTATCACCCAGCACCATCTAATCAACTAAACCATGGCTCCAAGTGCCTCAGCCAGGCTCTTCCTAAACACCTCCAGGGATGGGGACTCCACCACCTCCCTGGGCAGCACATCCCCATGGCCAATCTCTCTTTCTGGGAAGAATTTCTTCCTCACCTCCAGCCTCAACCTCCCCTGGCACAGCTTGAGACTGTGTCTTCTTGCTCTGCTGCTGGTTGCCTGGCAGAAGAGACCAACCCCCACCTGGCTACAACCTCCCTTCAGGTAGTTGCAGAGAGCAATGAGGTCACCCCTGAGCCTCTTCTCCAGGCTAAGCAACCCCAGCTCCCTCAGCCTCTCCTCACAGGGCTGTGCTCCAGACCCCTCCCCAGCTTTGTTGCCCTTCTCTGGACACCTTCCAGCATCTCAACCTCTTTCCTAACCTGAGGAGCCCAGAACTGGACACAGGACTCCAGGTGTGGCCTGAGCAGTGCTGAGCACAGGGCAGAATGACCTCCCTGCTCCTGCTATCAATGAACCAAGGTGAAACACCCAAGCACTGACCTCTGCAGAAGAGTCTGGGCAGGACAGAGAGGTTACCTCACAGGGTGCTGGGAGTCAATTGACAGCTTGGCTGAGCAAAGCTTGACAAATCACATCCCCCAAATCCTACAGCTTCACTCCCTCTCCTCCAGCACCTCCCAGTCCAAGGTGCACTGCGATGGTTCAAGTGAGGACACTCCAGGCGGGCATGGAGGCCCTGGCCACAGCCTGGCCACAGGCACTCAGGTGGGGACACCAGCACTGCCCTGCAGGGGACAATTTGCCTGTTAGGGAGCTCCTGAGACAGGCCAACCATGGCAGGCTGTTGTCAGCACTCCAGGCAGCAAAGCAGAGCAATTCCTCTTGGCTTCACTCTTGCTCCCAGTTCCTCCATTCATCCCTTCTGGCCACAAGGTCTCTTTTAGCACTCACCTTCCAAGATCCTTGGCAGAAGAGCACAAGCCCTTCAGGGGAGGCAGACCCAGCCCCAGGACTGCAGGAAGATGGGAAGCCTGCCTAGAATGAACACATTTCCTGCTCTCCTGACAGCCCATTTCATAGAACCATAGAATTGTCAGGGCTGGAATCCTCAAGGCTCAACCAGCTCCAACCCCCTGCCATGGGCAGGGACACCTCACACTACAGCAGGTTGCTCACAGCCACCTCCAGCCTGGCTGCAAACACCTCCAGGCAGGAGGCTTCCACCACCTCCCTGGGCAACCTGTGCCAGGCTCTCACCACCCTCCTGGGGAACAACTTCTTCCTCACAGCCAATCTCAATCTCCCCATTTCTAGTTCTGCTCCATCCCCCCAGTCCTATCACTCCCTGACACCCTCAGAAGTCCCTCCCCAGCTTTCTTGGAGCCCCCTGCAGATACTGGAAGGTCACAATTAGGTCTCCTCAGAGCCTTCTCTTCTCCAGACTGAACAGCCCCTAACTCCCTCAGTCTGTCCTCACAGCAGAGCAGCTCCAGCCCTCTGCTCATCCTCATGGCCCTTCTCTGGACACCTTCCAGCCCCTCCAGATCCTGCCTGGCACAGAGGCTCCAGAACTGGCCCCAGAGCTCCAGCTGTGGTCTCAGCAGAGTGGATCAGAGGGGCAGAATCCCCTCCCTGGCCCTGCTGGCCACACTTCTCTTGCTGCAGCCCAGGCTCTGCTTGGCTCTCTGGGCTGCAAGTGCTCACTGCTGGCTCAGGCTGAGCTTCTCTTCTCCAGACTGAAGAGAATGAAGGCTTGTAAGGAGCCAGGCTCCTTCCTCCCCACCATCTGGGAGCTGTGGTGCCAAGGTGGTGTCTCAGGTGAGCTAGACCACCGCCAAACCCAGCCACTGAGCAGAAGGGAGCCAAAACTCCCCCTGACCTCATGCTCAGCTCTCTTGTGAGCCTTGCCAAACCAAGCAAGGAAGCAGAGGAGCTTGGAGGCTGTAAAACTTGTTCAGTCAGAACCCATAAAAATACCTCAGTGCCCACCTACAGTCAGCAGGGCACAGCACCTCCCTGCTGCACCACTCAGGTTGCAACCAGCTCACCTGAGCAAGCCATTTAAGGCTTAAACTTACTCCCAAGGTCCAAGCCCTTTGATGGCTTAACCATCTACTTGCTGCCAGAATTAGCAGGGCAAAAGATGACCAGAAAAAGCCATCAGCACCCCTTGACATTTGCACAGTGGCAAAGGAGAATCAGCTCTGCTCTTCCCTCCTGAGAAGCTGATCTGCTGCTTGGCTCCTCTGGCTGCCCAAATCAAGCACGAAGTAAGGCAATGAAACACAGACATCTGGACATGTCAGGAGAAAGTTAGCCATGCAGGGAAGGATTTGGGGGGGCTGGAGGGTGAAGAGCTGGACCTGAGCTGGCACCCTGCTCATCCCTCCAAGCAGCAGGGGCAGGGAGGAGATTCTGCCCCTCTGCTGTGCTCTGCTCAGACCTCCCCTGCAGTGCTGGGGCAGCTCTGGAGCCCTCAGCACAGGCAGGGACCTGTTGGAGCAGGGCCAGAGGAGGCCACAGCAATGCTGGCAGGGCTGGAAGCCCTCTGCTGGGAGGCCAGGCTGAGAGAGTTGGCACTGGGCAGCCTGGAGAAGAGAAGGCTCCAGGGAGACCTTCTGGTGGCCTTGCAGTGCTTCAAGGGCTGAGCAGAAAGCTGGGGACAGAGTTTTGAGCAGGACCTGTGGTGACAGGACAAGGGGGCATGGCTTGGGACTCAAAGAGGGAGATTCAGGCTGGGGAGAAGGAAGAAATGTTTGCCCCTGAGGGTGGTGAGAGCCTGTCCCAGGCTGCCCAGAGAGGTGTGAGCTGGAAGCATTGCAGGTCAGGTTGGTTGGGGCTGTGAGCAGCCTGCTGTGATTGCAGATGTCCCTGCTGGCTGCAGGGGGTCGGACTGGATGAGCTTGGAAGCTAGGACATTCCAATAGACAGCTCAATCCTTTGTGCAATTACCAAGCACCTGAATCCACACCTTCCTTATCTTGCTTTGTTCAAGTGGAATTTAAAGGCCTGCAGCAGAAGCCTCCTCCTGCATGGCCTACAGGAGCCTTTGGAGGAGCTTCCTCCTGCTTTACGGCAGCTCAGCGGCTACAGCGCAGGCTGAGCAGATCCAGCCACAGAGAGGTCTCAGGGGAGATCCCAGCACAGGAACAGCTTTTCATCAGTGGGCAAGGCTGCCTGATGGAAACTCAAGATATTCCTCCTCAGGAACATTTCTCTCATAGACCATTAACCACCAGCATGCCTGCACAAGTATGAGAGGAATGCTTCGACCCCAAGAACACAGGAGACCAGAACTCATTCTGCACTCATCTGGCACTGGAACAGACTCTCCAAGGAGGTGGTTGAGTCCCCATCCTTGGAGGTCTTTCAAAGAGGCAGAGATGTGGTGCTGAGGGCCATGGTTTAGGACTGGATGATCTGCAAAGGGCTTTTCCAGCCAAAACCTTTCTGTGGTTCTATATTCAGCCAAAACCTTTCTGTGGTTCCACATTCAGCTACCAAAGCAGGGAGCACCAATGATGTACTTAAGGAGATGGTAAGCAAGCAAAGCCCACATCAGTACCTAGGTGGTAGTCGTATGGAGGATATGGCAAAGCAGCCACACAGCCAATGGAAATACAAATCATAGAATCAGAGAATGGGAGGGCTTGAAAGGGACCTCCTAGAGATCATCAAGTTGGGAGCAGATGTTGATCTGTTAGAGGGTAGGAGAGCTCAGCAGCGGGACCTCGACCGACTGGACAGATGGGCAGAGCCCAACAGGATGGCATTCAACAAGTCCAAGTGCCAGGGGCTGCACTTTGGCCACAGCAACCCCAGGCAGTGCTACAGGCTGGGGTCAGAGTGGCTGAGAACAGCCAGGCTGAGAGGAACCTGGGGGTACTGGTTGACAGCAGCTGAACAGGAGCCAGCAGTGTGCCCAGGTGGCCAAGAAGGCCAATGGCATCCTGGCCTGCATCAGGAACAGTGTGGCCAGCAGGAGCAGGGAAGTTCATTGTGCCCTGTGCTCAGCACTGGTTAGGCCACACCTTGAGTCCTGTGTCCAGTTCTGGGCTCCTCAGTTTAGGAAGGACATTGAGAGACTTGAAGGTGTCCAGAGAAGGGCAACAAAGCTGGGGAGGGGTCTGGAGCACAGCCCTGTGAGGAGAGGCTGAGGGAGCTGGGGTTGCTTAGCCTGGAGAAGAGGAGGCTCAGAGGAGACCTTCTTGCTCTCTGCAACTCCCTGAAAGGAGGTTGTAGCCAGGTGGGGGTTGGTCTCTTCTCCCAGGCAAGCAGCACCAGAACAAGAGGACACAGTCTCAAGCTGTGCCAGGGGAGGTTGAGGCTGGAGGTGAGGAGAAAGTTCTTCACTGAGAGAGTTGTTAGCCATTGGAATGTGCTGCCCAGGGAGGTGGTGGAGTCCCCATCCCTGGAGGTGTTCAAGAGGGGATTGGATGTGGCACTTGGTGCCATGGTCTAGCCATGAGGTCTGTGGTGCCAGGCTGGACTTGATGATCTTTGAGGTCTCTTCCAACCTTGGTGATTCTGTGATTCTGTGAACTCCTCTGCCAGAGCAGGGTCACCCAGGGCAGGTCACACAGGAACACATCCAGGTGGCTTTGGAATCTCTCCACAGAAGGAGACTCCACAACCTCCCTGGGCAGCCTGCTCCAGGCCTCCAGCACGTTCACATCAATGAAGTTTCTCCTCATGCTGAGGCAGAACCTCCTATGCTCCAGCTTGTACCCATTGCTCCTTGTCCTATCACAGGGCTCCACTGACAAGAGCCTGGCCCCTTCATCTTGACACCCACCCCTCAGATATTTATAGACATTGATAAGATCCCCTCTCAGTCTGCTCAAGATTAAAGAGCCCCAGGGCTCTCAGGTCTCTCTCATCATGTGGTTATGACTGAAGCCACCAGTAAAGCACTGGGAACAGCAGAGGAGACTTGCAGAAATCACAGACACAGAGCTCCAGCAAAGGGCTGAGGTGCAAGATGAAGTCTGAAAATCCACTTCTCCACCTCACCTCCCGTCCCAACCTGAAGGTCTGACACAAAGTGGAGCTCAGCTTTCACAGAAGCACAGAATTGTCAGGGCTGGAAGGGACCTCAAGGCTCAGCCAGTTCCAACCCCCCTGCCATGGCCAGGGACACCTCACACCGCAGCAGGTTGCTCACAGCCACCTCCAGCCGGGCTGCAAACACCTCCAGGCAGGAGGCTTCCACCACCTCCCTGGGCAACCTGTGCCAGGCTCTCACCACCCTCCTGGGGAACAACTTCTTCCTAACATCTTAATCTAAATCTCCCTTCCTCCAGCTTGGATCCAGTCCCCTCAGCCCTATCAGTGACACCCTCAAAAGTCCCTCCCCAGCTTTCCTGTAGGCTCCCTTCAGATACTGGGAGGCCACAACACGGTCTGCTGGGAACCTTCTTTTCTCCAACCTTTAACCAAACCCTTGCCCAGCTGCCCAGACATTTGAGTACCATCAAAACACCTCCTCCTTCAATAAAGTGTTTCTGAATCAGAATGCAACATCCACCAGAGGAAACCAGATCCTCAGCTGGGAGGCAACTGGATCTGCCGCTGTTTGTCCCCTAAGGCAGGCTGTGAAACACTCAGCATGAATCACTTGGCACCAGAGGTGTTTTTGTAGAAGGCCCCAAACATTGGGACTTCTTTTTCCCCTCACTTTGGAGTCTTTAATCCAGTATCAAGGTGGGAAATTAATATTTCTGCATTTCACTTAAAGGCCAGAAAAACATCTGTGGTGTCTCCAGCAGGAGTGAGTCACTTTGGCTCCCGGGAGCTGCTTTTCCAATGCTCTTGCAGCAGAGTTGTCACCTTGCTGATGCTCCAGAGCTCAAACCACTGCCTGCTGGCATCCCCAAAGACTTCAGAAACACCAAGAGACCCCAGGGGAGGTGGAAACCTGGCAGTGAGAAACAAAACCACCAAGTGCAGGGGGAGGTAATAAAGTTGGGCATCTCCTCACTTCTGTAGGGTTTATGCTTTCCAAATTCCTTCAAGTTCTGGGGCCCTCGCTCCAAGAAGGACACCGAGGGGCTGGAGTGTGTCCAGAGAAGGGCAGCAAAGCTGGGGAAAGGTCTGGAGGACAGGGCTGGGGAGGAGCAGCTGAGGGAGCTGGGGGTGTTCAGCCTGGAGAAAAGGAGGCTGAGGGGAGACCTCATTGCTCCCTACAGCTCCCTGAGAGGAGGCTGGAGCCAGGTGGGGGTTGGTCTCTTCTCCCTAGTCTCACGTGATAGAAAGGGAGGAAATGGTTCACAGAGTCATAGAATCATTCAGGTTGGTAAAGACCTTCAAGATCATCGAGTTTATATTGGATATAGGAAAATTTTCTTTCCTAGAAGATCAGTAGGGATTGGCAGAGGCTGCCCAGGGAGGTGGAGGAGTCCCCACCCCTGGAGGTGCTCAAGAAATGCGTGGCCATGGCTCTTGGGGACTTGGTTTGATGGCCATGGTGGGGTTGGGTTGCTGGCTGGACTGGGTGATCTCAGAGGGCTTTTCCTCTTGAATTAACTCCCACCATGCTGTGATGCTGTAAACACCCCCAGGCAGCAGCTGCTTTAAGAAACAGTGTTTGTCCTTTTGGGGTGGCACCTCTGACCTTCCTCTAGCACGGCTGAAGGTGCTGTGTGTGGGACGCGTACAAACCCCCTCCTGCCCTCCAGGAATCATTTTCATTCCCCCACAGAAGCAGTGCAGGGAGGCTGGTGGGGCTCTGGGTCCCTCAGAAGGGCTTTCTGCAGCGGGAAGGAGGCTCAGCAGCGCACAGAAGGGACGGTGACCCCCGGCAGTGCCCGGCTCGCACTCGCTACTGTCTTCAGTTTGGCAACACGGCACAAAAGCGGCGCGGAGCCCCTCTCCTCTTCACGGGGGGCCGGAGCTTCACACGTTCACCGGCCCCCTCCAGACAAAGCCTGGGACTTTCCTAATTAAGTCGAAGTGAAAGGCAGCCTAAAAGCATCCCACTTACAGCCTCCCAGTACCTCCAGGCTGGACTTCAAACGCGGGCAGGGCACTGCCCGTCAAACCCCGGCCTGAATGGGGGATGGCTGTGAATGGGGAGTGCCCCCGGCCTCTTCAGCCTCCTCTCATCTTCCCCCCGGTTTTAGACGTGTCTTTGGGTTATAGAGGAGGGAACAAAGGGGCTGCTTGTGTGTCAGAAGCTCTCCAGAGGGTCTGCGTTTCAGTCCACCCTCCTCCAAAAGCAGGGCAGCGTCTGGAGAGCTCTTTAGCAGTTTTCGGCTCATTAACGTTTCCAGGAGGGATCAAAGAATATATTGCACACACACACACACACAAGAAAAGAAGTATCTAAGTACAATTCCTGCTATGGAAGGGCAGCATCGAAAACGCCAGCTCAGACACCGTTCCCTGATCCCCCGTGTCCTTAGCAGGTCATTCCTGCACGAAACCAGCTTCTATTCCCAGCCCAGCGCCGCGGAGGGCTCCGCACATCCGTCCCACCAGGGGCCGGGGCTCGCTCTCCGCTTCCTCCCCAACGGGACCCAATTCTTCCCCGGCAGTAAGTCACCAGGAGCAGGAATTGCTTGAATTCTGTGCCTTTGAGCAGCTGCTGGGGGTGGGCTGGAGATGCCTGCGGGATGGGCTGAATACTAAAGAAGCGCCGGGCGGGGGGTGGTGGTGGTGGTGGGGACGGGCTGGGGGATCCGCGCAGCTCGGCCGGCTTCGCCTATCCAAACCGAGCCTTTTCCCTCCCCTTTGCCGGGATACCTGCGTGCCCAAGCCCTGCCAGGGCGAGCCACGAGGCACCTGAGCAGCGGGCAGGGGCTGCAGCGTGGGTGCTGGCAGTGCCAAGCCCACCGCCCCGGCGCCCCCCTCCCCCGCCGCCATTCTTCCCCTTCTCATTAGCGATGCCCAGCAACACCCTGCGGACAAAGCCCCTGCAAACAAAGTGTGGGGAGAAGGGGGGGGGGGGGGGGGGAGGGAGAAGGGGAGAGAAGAGGATTTTTTTTTTTCCACCTCCTTCTTCTTCTCCTTCTTTCTTTTTTTTTTTTTTTTCTGAAAGAGAGGAGTGCAGAGGAATTCTTCATTCACTGATCTGTAGAATGCATTAATATCCCCAAGTGTTGGCACAGCCTCCCATGCTCGGGGGACCGACAATGGCTGCGAGTCTGGGATCTTCAAATAAACCCCCCCCCCGCTGTCATGGCCACCAGGAGAGAGAATACCAGCAATATTAGCTGACCTTCACTGGCTTGTTTCTCCAGACCTGACTGCTGGACCTCTGTTTGCCTGTTACTAGGATGTCTTGGCTGAAAAATGTGAGCATTTCCTAGAGGCTACCAGAGGCAGTTTATTAGGTAAATAAACCAGGCCCTCAGCAGTCCCTCCTGCCTGATAATGAGGAGGGAAGGGATGGAAAGGGCCTCCCCACACCACCTGAAATAACCCCGATCAAGGCTCTCCCAACTAGCGCCACACAGCTCTTTTTTTTTCTTCCCCAACAGACAGTTAATGACCAAGAGAAGGTCATCCGAGCCCAGCCTGTGAGCAGAACCATTTGCTCAGACAACTCGAGGCCATAAAAGTCCCAGCGGGCTGCATCGGTGCCGTACAAAGCCCTGCGCCTAGGGAAGCAGAGAGAGGTTCGAAATGAGGGTCTGCCTCTAACACAAGAAAGTATCGAGGGGCAAGTGTTTATAGAAGGCTCTTGCAAGGGTGACTGATGGGACAGCATGAGCCAGAAATGTGCCCTCGTGGTCAACAAGGCCAGCGGTGTCCTGGGGTGCAGGAAGCGGAGTCATGGGAGGCTGTCCTCCCGCTCTATTCTGCCCTAGTGAGTCCTGGGTACACTTCTGGGCTCCCCAGTTCAAGAGAGGCAGGGAACTGCTGGAGAGAGTCCAGGGGAGGCTGCAAAGCTGCTGAGGGGCCTGGAGCAGCTCTGGGAGCAGCAAAGGCTGAGAGCCCTGGGGCTGAGAGCCTGCAGAAGAGCAGCCCCAGAGGGCAGCTGAGCAATGCTCAGCAAGAGCTAAAGGAGCTGTGGGGGGCAAGAGGCTGGGGCCAGACTCTGCTCAGTGGTGCCCAGGGACAGGACAAGGGGCAGTGGGCACAGACTGGCAGCCAGGAGGTTGGATCTGAGCAGGAGGAGAAAGTTGTTTGTTGGGAGGCTGCTGGAGGCCTGGAGCAGGCTGCTCAGAGAGGTTGTGGAGTCTCCTGGTGTGGAGAGCTTGCAAGCCCAGCTGGGCACTGTGCTCCTGGGCAAGCTGCTGTGGGTGCCCTGCTGGAGCAGGGGGCTTGGAGTGGTTGATCCCCAGAGGTTCTTTCCAACCACCATGCTGGAATTCCATGACCACCTCGCACTGCTCCCTTCTTAGCCCATCTCCAGGAGCTACAGTGCTAAGTGTAATTGAATTATCAGGCAGATAATGAGCCAGGGACAACACCTAAGGGGGATTTGCAAGCCCCAGGGCCCTTGTGGAAAAGGCTCCTGCAGGAAACAAGAGTTGTGCTTTACAATATCCCCCAGATAAATGGGATAAGAAGATGGCTGGAGAAAGCATGGCTTGGAAAAGGTATTTTCCACTGAAGCAGAGCTGGGGGCACAGATTCCTTGCCACAAAGGCACTGTCCTGGTGCATTTAGCTATAGAAGATGGTGTCAGGGAGTGATAGGACTGGGGGGAATGGAGCAAAACTAGAAATGGGTAGATTCAGATTGGCTGTGAGGAAGAAGTTGTTCCCCAGGAGGGTGGTGAGAGCCTGGCACAGGTTGCCCAGGGAGGTGGTGGAAGCCTCCTGCCTGGAGGTGTTTGCAGCCAGGCTGGAGGTGGCTGTGAGCAACCTGCTGCAGTGTGAGGTGTCCCTGCCCATGGCAGGGGGGTTGGAACTGGCTGAGCCTTGAGGATTCCAGCCCTGACAATTCTCTGATTCTATAAGTGTTCCACAGCAGCTGCTGGATGTTGTGACCCAGGTGGTACAAGACAGTGACAATGCATCAACAGCCACAGCCTCACCCCCACAGCTCATCTGCACATCCCACTAGAATTTCACAGTGAAGTCAGTAGCATGAGCAGCTCATCCTGCAGCACAAACAAAGCCCTTCCCTCCCTCCACCCTCCTGCAGCAGACAGGTTGTGCACTGAAACAGAGACCCTCACTTGGCTGCCCTTGGAAAGTGCTCCTGCCACCACCTAGCAGCTTGGTTTGCAGACAGGTGAGATGCTCTGGTGATCCACCTCTGCTTTCACTGTAAAGGTTTAGAATCACAGAATTGGTTTGGTTGGCAGAGACCTTTAACATCATCCAGTCCAAGCATTAAGCCATCACTGCCAGGGCTCCACTAAACCGTGGCCCTCAGCTCCACATCTACAGAGCTCTGAATGCCCTCTGGGGATGGAGGCTCCACCACTGCCCTGGGGCAGCCTGGGCCAGGCCTTGGCAATCCTTATGGGGATAAGAAATTGTTCCACATGTCCAATCTAAACCTCCCCTGGTACAACCTGAGGCTGTTTCCTCCTGTCCTATCACCACAGTCACTGCAAACCCTAGATCCAGCACGGGTTGCACAGCACCAGTGTGAGTGTGAGTCACCTCTGTGTTATGCTGAGCAAAGGATGCAAAACCCACCTGAAGCCTTGGGCAAGCAGCCAGCCAGCCCATGACAAACCTGCATCACAGTGCAGGTATCCAAAGGGATCACAGGATCACAGAATCACCAAGGCTGGAAGAGACCTTGAGGATCATGGAGTCCAACCTGTCTCCACAGACCTCATGACTAGACCATGGCACCAAGTGCCACATCCAATCCCCTCTTCCTAAACACCTCCAGGGATGGGGACTCCACCACCTCCCTGGGCAGCACATTTCAATGGCTAACAACTCTCTCAGTGAAGAACTTTCTGCTCACCTCCAGCCTAAACCTCCCCTGGCACAGCTTGAGACTGTGTCCTCTTGTTCTGGTGCTGGGTGCCTGGGAGGAGAGACCAACCCCCACCTGGCTACAACCTCCCTTCAGGGAGTTGGAGAGAGCAAGAAGGTCTCCTCTGAGCCTCCTCCTCTCCAGGCTAAGCAACCCCAGCTCCCTCAGCCTCTCCTCCCAGGGCTGTGCTCCAGACCCCTCCCCAGCCTTGTTGCCCTTCTCTGGACACCTTCAAGTCTCTCAATGTCCTTCTTAAACTGAGGGGCCCAGAACTGGACACAGGACTCAAGGTGTGGCCTAACCAGTGCTGAGCACAGGGCATAATGACCTCCCTGCTCCTGCTGGCCACACTGTTCCTGATGCAGGCCAGGATGGCATTGGCCTTCTTGGCCACCTGGGCACACTGCTGGCTCATGTTTAGGTGGCTGTCAATCAGCACCCCCAGGTCCCTCTGTGTTTGGCAGATCTCACTGAAGCCATCCCTCTCCTCTGCAGTGGGCCTGGTGATCCTGCAGCAACAGCAGAAGCTGTTCCTGCTGACTGATGCAGTAGGAACCTCTGCAGCTCACCCTGGGGACATGAGTGTGAGGTTCCACGTGGGGCAGGCAGCAGCAAATGCAGCTGCACCCCACTATGTGAAACAGAACCTTCCAGGACCCACACACCAGCCACCAGCTCCTTGCTGGTGTTTCTGATCTCCTCCATGAGGCTTCTCCCACCCAAGCCCCACAGCCTCAGCAAGACAAAGCTGAGCTGCCCTCAGCAGCACCAAGCACAGAGCTGGAGCACAACCACTGCCCAGCTCCAGCTGCTCCTGCAGCCTCTTGGCACAACCCAACACATGGCTCCCATATGCTTTCCCAATCTGAAGCCACCAGTCCCAGGTTCATAGATTCATAGGCCTGGGTTGGAAGGGACCTTAAAGACCACCTGGCTCCAGCCCCTGATGTGCAACGAGGTTCCATTAGCACTGCTGCTGCTTTCTGAAGGCTTCAAGAGAGCACTGCAGGGACATGCCTGATTTTCACCCTGAGCAGGCACTTCTCTTTTGGCCATCCCCCCATCAGACCTGACAAGTCACCCCCCTTCAAGGACAGAGGTTTCTTATCCCTCTTGCCATCTGCCTGAGGCCAGCTCTCCTCCAGCCAGAATCAGCACGACCTCAGGAATCCCGCTGGATGCTTGCAGAGCAAGGAGGGCTGGAGATCACAGCTCCTTGCTGATTTATATCCCCAAGTTTCTGGTGGGATCAGCATCCCCTGTGCTGCTCACAAAGGCCTGAAGACACAGCAAAACCACTTGGTCCCCAGCAAACTGGTTTCTCCATTGACCACATCCTCTGTGTATTGTGTCCCTGCAGTGCCTGGGGCTGTGAAGCAGGATTCCAGATGCTGGATCCTCTCTCTGCCCAGGCGTTGTGCTCAGGGCAGCAGCTTGGGTTGGGGTTGATTCAGGGTAATGAGACCAAGAGAGGCTGGAAATGGCCTCTCTGGGTGTTTAGGAGCCCAAGATTAAGGCAGAATTTCAGTGTTTTAAGAATGAGCCAGGTAATTTCCTCCCTAATTCAGCTCTGGGGTGCATCAAGAAGAGTGTGGCCAGCAGGGCTAGGGAGCTTCTCCTCCCCTTCTACTCCACCCTGGTGAGACCACACCTGGAATACTGTGTCCAGTTTTGGGCTCTCCAGTTCGAGAGGGACAGGGATCTGCTGGAGAGAGTCCAAGGGAGGCTGCAGGGATGACTGGGGGGCTTGAACGTGTCTGCTGCGAAGAGAGACTGAGAGCTCTGGGGTTGTTTAGTCTGGAGAGAGAAGGCTGAGAGGGGATCAAGGTCTATCAGCATCTGAGGGGTGGGTGTCAGGATGAAAGTGCCAGGCTCTTTGTGGTGATGCCCAGGGATAGGACAAGGGCCACCAGGTACAAGCTGGAACACAGGAGGTTCCACCTCAACATGAGGAGACACTTCATTGGTGTGAGGGTGCTGGAGCCCTGGAGCAGGCTGCCCACAGAGGTTGTGAAGCCTCCTTGCCTGCAAAGATTCCAAACCCACCTGGATGCACTGCTGTGTGGCCTGCTCTAAGTGGTCCTGCTCCGGCAGGGGGCTTGGACTGGATGATCCTCACAGGGCTCTTCCAACCTCCACCATGCTATGATTCTGAGGCTCTGGTGTGCCAGATGTGGATGGATAGGAGAGATGCCAAACCCACCAGGGCACTGTGATCCTGCTGGGGCAGGGGGCTTGGACTGGATGATCCCCATAGGGCTCTTCCAACCTCCACCATGCTGTGATTCTGAGGCTCTGGTGTGGCAGATGTGGATGGATAAGAGAGATGCCAAACCCACCAGGGCATTGTGATCCTGCTGGGGCAGGGGAGGTGGACTGGATGATCCCCACAGGGCTCTTCCAACCTCCACCATGCTATGATTCTGAGGCTCTGGTGTTGTGCACTCTGGCCAGATGTGGATGGATAGGAGAGATTCCAAACCCACCAGGGCATTGTGATCCTGCTGGGGCAGGGGGCTTGGACTGGATGATCCCCATAGGGCTCTTCCAGCCTCCACCATGCTGTGATTCTGAGGCTCTGGTGTGGCAGATGTGGATGGGTAAGAGGGATTCCAAACCCACCAGGGCATTGTGATCCTGCTGGGGCAGGGGGCTTGGACTGGATGATCCCCATAGGGCTCTTCCAACCTCCACCATGCTGTGATTCTGAGGCTCTGGTGTGGCAGATGTGGATGGATAAGAGAGATGCCAAACCCACCTGGGCATTGTGATCCTGCTGGGGCAGGGGGGCTTGGACTGGATGATCCCCACAGGGCTCTTCCAACCTCCACCATGCTGTGATTCTGAGGCTCTGGTGTGGCAGATGTGGATGGATAAGAGAGATGCCAAACCCACCAGGGCACTGTGGTCCTGCTGGGGCCTCTGGAGGTCCCTCCCAACCCCTACCACTCTCCGGTCCTACTGTGGCACGAAGTCCCCATGCCAGAGCCCCGCTGGCTTTCAGCTCCAGAGAGGGCAGAGCAATCCCTTTGTCACTGAGCACGCTGGGGAAGAAAAGGCAGAAGGGAGAGGCGAGTTTGGGCCTCTCTGGTGATGCACAAACGAGGAGGTTTCAGCAGCCCCCTCAGAAGTATCAATTAATGATTTGATTCTGCAAGGTGTAGCCTTGGAAACCGAGCCCTAAGCAGTCGCCCTGGGATAGTTCAGACAATTCCTGGGTTTTCCCAGCACTCAAACACAACTAATTGCTTGCCCTTTCGGAGTGATGGACAGTGTGGGTGAGTGGAATGGTGCTGGGAGCTTCTTTTAACACCCACCCCCCTCAAGGTTTGTCCAGCCCCACCACATGGGTTGACAACAGAGGCTCTAAATCTCCTCCTGGGTATGAGCGAGCACTGATGGAGTTCAGTCTGTTTGAACAGCTGCATATGCAAATGTAATTAAGGAGATGTCTCCTGGCTTTTGCTCTCCCATCCATGCCCCCCCCTCTCCTCCCTCTCCCCTTCCTCTGTCTCCTAAAGGGGAGGGATGACATTTCAGAGCTCCAGACTTGAGCCTGTGCCTGATGGGCGGCTCACAGCCAAGCCCCAGCAAGGGCGCTCCGCAGCCGCCTCTGCCATCCTTTGGGGTGTCCTTGGATGCAGGGCTCAGCACCTGGACACAAGCTGCTTTGCAGCCTCTGTGAGGAGGAAAGCCCTGGGGCTGGTGAGCCTGGAGAAGAGCAGCCTCAGAGGGCAGCTGAGCAATGCTCAGCAAGAGCTAAAGGAGCTGTGGGGGGCAAGAGGCTGGGGCCAGACTCTGCTCAGTGGTGCCCAGGGACAGCACAAGGGGCAGTGGGCACAAAGTGAAACCCAGGAGGTTTCATCTGAACAGGAGGAAAAAGTTGTTTGTTGTGAGAGTGCTGGAGGCCTGGAGCAGGCTGCCCAGAGAGGTTGTGGAGTCTCCTGGTGTGGAGAGCTTGCAAGCCCAGCTGGGCACTGTGCTCCTGGGCAAGCTGCTGTGGGTGCCCTGCTTGGGCAGGGGGTTGGACTGGCTGATCCCCAGAGGTCCCTTCCAACCCCACCACGCTGGGACTCTCTGATTCCATTCCTGTCCCTGCTTTAGAAGGTAGGGTTAGACTGGATGATCTCCAGAGGTTCTTTCCAACCCCCTCCATGCTGGCATTCTGGGATGGCCACAGGTCAATACTGCCACTTGAAAAGCAAACCCCCTGTCAGTGCATCACAGCAAAGCAATTCTTCCTCATCCTCAGGCTGGTTGTGAGGAGGAAGTTCTTCCCCATGAGAGTGGTGAAGCCCTGGAATGGGTTGTCCAGGGAGGTGGTTGAGGCCCTGTCCCTGGAGGTGTTTAAGCCCAGGCTGGATGAGGCTCTGGCCAGCCTGATGTAGTGTGGGGTGTCCCTGCCCATGGCAGGGGGGTTGGCACTAGATGATCCTTGTGGTCCCTTCCAACCCTGGCTGATACTATGATACTATCTCATCAGATGCTGACCAGTTTGTGACCCCTCTCATGCCTGATTTATACTTGACCCACTTGCTGTTCAGCCTTCAGGGAACCATTTCACTCAAATCTCTATCTCCAGAAATTACCCCAGAAGATACTGTGGAGTCATGCAGCCAGAAAAAGGAACGTGGGAAGAGGTGGCAGAGGCACAAAAGACCCAGACAAGGGATCAGGGGCTGAAGCTGCCAGCTCAGGGCTTGGTGGGAGGATGGAGAGTCATCAAATGAATTGGAAAAGGCCTTAAAAACCATCCAGTTCCAACCCCCCTGCCATTTGCAGGCACATCTCCCACTAGCCCAGGTTGCTCAAACTCCATCCAGCCTGGCCTTGAACACCTCCAGTGGTTCTGGAAGGTCTCAGTGCCACAGGGCCACCTGGTTGATGAAGCCAGCAGGACTGGGGCACACAGAGATCTGGGTCTTTCCCTTCTGGAATACACATCCCAAAAGCAGCTGGGCTGAGCTGTCTGTCCAGCACCTGAGAGGAACCACAGCACAGAATCACCGAATTGTTTGGGTTGGAAAAGCCCTCCAAGATCACCCAGTCCAACCATCAAGCCAACACCACCATGGCCACTGAACCATGGCCCCAGGTGCCATGGCCACACACTTCTTGAACACCCCCAGGGCTGGGGACTCCACCACCTCCCTGGGCAGCCTCTGCCAGTCCCTGACCACTCTTGCAGCGAAGAGATTTTTCCTCCTCTCCAACCTAACCCTCCCCTGGCACAATTTCAGGCCATTTGCTCTCCTTCTATCACCTGAGACTAGGGAGAAGAGCCCAACCCCCACCTCCCTGCCACTTCCTTTTGGGGAGTGGTAGAGAGCAATGAGGTCTCCCCTTGGCCTCCTTTTCTCCAGGCTAAACAACCCCAGCTGCCCTCAGCCGCTCCTTACAAGCCCTGTCCTCTAACAAGCAACCCCACAACCACTCCATAGAAGGGACACGGTGCCATGGGCAGCCAGATGCCTGTCCAACAACCCTCAGCAGGCTCTAGAGCAAACTGAAGCCTATTTGGAGCAGGCTGCCCAGAGAGGTTGTGGAGTCTCCTTCTCTGGAGCCTTTCAAGGCCTGTCTGGATGTGTTCCTGTGTGACCTGAGCTAGACGGCATGGTCCCGCTCTGGCAGGGGGCGTTGGACTCCACGATCTCTTTGGGTCCCTTCCAACCCCTGACATCCTGTGATCCTGTAATTAGAACAAGCAACTGGCTGGCAAACAGGGTGGAAAACAATGGGGCTGCACTGCAGGGACATCAGATCAAACAGAGCTAATCAGGTTAGCCTGGTGAGATAACCAATTTCCTAGACAAAGGAAGAGCGATAGATCCCATCCAGGGCTGACTTCAGCAGAGCACATGAGCCAGGGCCAGGGGGGGAAAAATGAGTCCATGAAAAAAGGAGGGGGTGGGGGGAAAGGGGGGAGGATTAGCAGACCTGTAAAGGCAGGGAACTGGTGAAAGGTGAAGCAGTGTTGAAAGAAGGATCTGAATGGCTGGAGGTCACCGGCGGAGCGCCTCAAGGAACGGTCGGGAGGCTGAGCTTAGGAAATGTTTCTTTTCTTATTAATGACCTTGGCATGGAAAAGGAAGTGTGCTAATGAAATGTGCTGATGACACAAAGTTGGAAGGCAGCAGCAGCAGCACAGAGGAAAGCTGGGACAGCAGAGAGGAACAAACTGGGTAAGGCTGGAGATGAATGGAGGAAGGTTGGAACTCGGCGGGACGCAAGCGGAAGGCTCCCGCTTGGGACCAACGATTGGGCTGGCTACGGGCTGGAAAGAAAATGAACTCAGGTGGAAAATGTTCAGCAGAGAGAAAGGCCCAAGCACAGGGCTCAGAAACGACACTGACTGAGGCACCGACGTGCTGCAGCTGAAATGCTGCCAGCAGGCAGTGGAGAAGGCATGGGGAGAAGGCTCCAGGGGTTTCACAGCACATTAGCGACAGCACCAAGCAGAAGGAGAGAAGTGTTTCAGTTGGGAAAGACCTCTGAGCTCATATCCAACCATTATCTAACTACCAAGGCTGCTGCTCAACCATGGCCCTCAGCACCACATCTCTGCCTCTTTGAAACACCTCCAGGGATGGGGATTCAACCCTGGGCAGCCTGTGCCAGGCTCTGACAACCCTTGCAGGGTTGCCCTCCCCTGGGGCAACTTGAGGCCATTTCCTCTTGTCCTGTCGCTCGTTCCTTGGGGGAAGAGATCAACCCCTACCTGGTTCCAACCTCCTTTCAGGGAGCTGTAGAGAGCAATGAGGTCTCCCTTCAGCCTCCTCTTCCTCAGACTAAACACCTCCAGCTCCCTCAGCTGCTCCTCACCACCTCTCTCCTCCAACAGGATGCTTCAAGCTGGTTCTCGTGGGTTAAATCCCCCCCCCCAAAAGTTTCCAGTAGGAAGAAGTGTAAAACAAGGGCTCCTCAGCAAGCAGAGAGATTCACTTAGGAGATTAAAATGTAAAGCTGCCCCACAGCTGAGCCCCACAGAACAAAAGCTGGGAGGGAGCAGCCCTGAGTGGTCTCAGAGGCAGGCGTGGGGGGCAGTAAATGAAAACAGGGGAAAGAGCTATTCAAGGCAGCAGGACAAGGGCTGCACGTGGGCACCATGAACTATCCCTGACAAGTCCAAGCTGGAAATAAGTTTATGACCACTGCAGCCTTGCAATGGGAGTAATGGGGGGGAAAAAACAGGCTTGTTCTCCCAGGGCTATCTTAAAGGGATCCTCTGACCCAGAAGGCTCTTCCCGTCCTTCCCTGCTAAACGCTCACAGTGCTGACACCACCAGCAAACACCCTGCTCCTCACCTGGGCTCACACTCCTAAAGCAACCCCAGAGCACCTTACTTTAGACACAAAATAAAAGCTGTGGGTGATGGCTCAGGTCCATCCTCTTTCAGCAGCTGAGGCCATTTCACCCTCGCAGCACAAGCAATTTAAAGCCGAATCCTTGCGCTGTGAATCCCCGGGGGGAGACTTAAAAACCCACCTGGAGGCGGTCCTGTGTGCCCTGCCCTAGGTGACCCTGCCTTGGCAGGGGTAGAGGGGTGGACTGGATGATGTCTAGAGGTCCCTTTCAACCCCTAACATCCTGATTCTGTGTGATTCTGTGAGGAGGAGGCATGGTGAGGCCCAGAGCTGGCTGCAAGGGACAGAGGCACTGAGGGAGCGAGGACCAGGCTGCTGGGGACATGCCACCAGCCAAAGCATCGTCTCAGCACCCAGACTCACCTTGGCTTGGTGTATTTGCTGCATGGGAAAGTCCCTTTGGGATGTTTCTTGATGCTGGGAGCCATCCCATGAGCTCCTCCCCTGCACCTCGAGGGCTCAGAGCTAACCAAGCCCAGGGGAAGCGTTTTGTAGTGTGGGACACGAGGCAAGAAAGCAGCCAGAAGCTGCCAGGTGCTGAAACTGCTGGAGCAGTGCTTGCAAAGCTGTGCCATCAGCATAAGAGATGAGGCCACAGTGCCTGCTATGTGCCTGAGCTGAGCTGCTCTGAGGCTTCTCTGGTGTCTAATGGGACCTGAGCTCCCCCTGCCTTCCTGCCTCAGTGAGACCCTTAATTGGGTCTCTCTGATGAAGACAGATGCCCAAGGAGTCTTGTAGTAACCACTTCACTTTGTGACCTCCACCAGCTTCAATCAGCCAAGGGGTTCAAAACTCAGTGGGGCAAGGTGGAAGGAAGAGCATGGCCACACACACCAGGGCTGCAAACTCATCAGCTCCTCCTGAAATCGGTTTCCCTCCTGGAACTAAAACCCCTGGCACAGCTTTGCTTCTCTGGGCACAGCTAACCTGAACCAGCAATGTGCCACCATGCCCAGGAAGGCCAATGCTCTCCTGGGGTGCATGAAGAAGTGCCTGTCAAGCAAGGCAAGGGAGGTTTTCCCCCCTCTACTCTGACCTAGTCAGGCCCCACCTGCAGTCCTGGGTCCAGTTCTAGGCTCCCCACATCAAGAGAGTTCAAGACAGAGAACTACTGGAGAGAATCCAGCAGAGGCTACAAAGCTGCTGAGGGGCCTGGAGCAGCTCTGGGAGCAGCAAAGGCTGAGAGCCCTGGGGCTGAGAGCCTGCAGAAGAGCAGCCCCAGAGGGCAGCTGAGCAATGCTCAGCAAGAGCTAAAGGAGCTGTGGGGGGCAAGAGGCTGGGGCCAGACTCTGCTCAGTGGTGCCCAGGGACAGCACAAGGGGCAGTGGGCACAAACTGCAACCCAGGAGCTTCCAGCTGAGCAGGAGGAGAAAGTTGTTTGTTGTGAGGGTGCTGGAGGCCTGGAGCAGGCTGCCCAGAGAGGTTGTGGAGTCTCCTGGTGTGGAGAGCTTCCAAGCCCAGCTGGGCACTGTGCTCCTGGGCAAGCTGCTGTGGGTGCCCTGCTGGAGCAGGGGCTTGGGCTGGATGATCTCTGGAGGTCCCTTCCAACCCTCCCCACGCTGGGATTCTGTGAACCTGTGCTCTCACTGTGAGGGAAAATGATCTGCACGAGAGGAAGGAAACACCCCAGGGAGCTCAGATGAGAGCTACAGCACAAGGGAGGACAATGAACAAGGCAGCAAGGCAAGAGCAGAGCCAAACCTTGCAGTCAGGTGTGTTTGGACTCCTGGTACTCCCACCAGGCTGGCTGGCAGCAAGCTTGGGTTGCAAGAGAAGGGAATGAAGAGACACACCAGCCCAGCTGAAACTCCACTGGGTCTGCCAGTGACAGCTGTCCCTTGGCCACCTCCCTGGGCTGCTCTGCCCCTGAGAGGATGGAAGTGTTGCTTCATTTAAGAAGTGAAGACACCAGCAACGAGCCAAACTTAACCAGAGGATCCCTCCTTCTGCTGAAGTTTCTTTTCAAGGCTTTTCTTGCAGGGCTGGCAGCTCAGGCCCCACTTCTCACCACCTAATGGCTTTAACATGGAAGGAATTGGAGGGAGGAAAAAAAGAATAAATGAAACAGTTGGGAAAATGCAGAACTTGCCAGGTGGAGAAAACTCATCCCTCAAAGCATGGGCAGGTGACTCAGAGCCAGTGTGGGAGCAGGAAGATCAGTGTAACCTCCTCAAGAGCTGGATTGCAGGGAAGCCTGATCCCATGGCACTCTCCAGCAGCTTCTCCACTCCTCTGAGAACAAACCCAATGGCCAGGGATTTGGAATCAGAGAATTGTCAGGGCTGGAAGGGACCTCAAGGCTCAGCCAGTTCCAACCCCCCTGCCATGGGCAGGGACACCTCACACTGCAGCAGGTTGCTCACAGCCACCTCCAGCCTGGCTGCAAACACCTCCAGGCAGGAGGCTTCCACCACCTCCCTGGGCAACCTGTGCCAGGCTCTCACCACCCTCCTGGGGAACAACTTCTTCCTCACATCCAATCTGAATCTCTCCACTTCTAGTTTTGCTCCATCCCCCCCAGTCCTATCCCTCCCTGACACCCTCAAAAGTCCCTCCCCAGCTTTCTTGGAGCCCTCTTCAGATCCTGGAAGGCCACAAGAAGGTCTCCTTGGAGACTTGCTCAGCTAAACACCCAGAGAACATCAGGGGAAGAGCTCTGAGGAGCTGCCATCCACAACTGACAAAACAAATGACCTCCATGGCAAAAAAAACACCAGAACTTAGAGCAGAGTGACCACAGAATCTGGCAGGAAAGGCTCCAGCCTGCATGAATCATGGTCTGCTAGAGGAAACCTTAATACCACCCAGGCTCCTCTGGTTTGAAACCAATTAAACCTTCTGAAAGCTTCCAACTGATAGGGTTTGGCAAAGCTCTGCCTTTAATGTAGGTGTTTTGGTGATTTGCTAAGATAAGAAGCCCCAGCTTGGGAGCAGCTAACTTTATGGTAGCCTCCACTGCTTTCAACATCTCCACCAAGCTCCCTGAGGAGGCAAAGGGGAGAGGAGAGCATCCACCTGGGGCTGGAGGAAGGTGATTAGATTGCAATGCCATCTTGTGGAACAGGAGAAAACGGAAGGCAAGGGAAAGAAAAATCCCTCAGCCACCACTTTGCAGTTGTGGATTAGCTTACAGGACATGGAGACTGGCCCAGCAGGCTCTGGCCAGGGCTTGCTCCTCATTTCCTTCTTGAGGGAGCTGGGGTTGCTTAGCCTGGAGAAGAGGAGGCTCAGGGGAGACCTCATTGCTCTCTGCAACTCCCTGAAGGGAGGTTGTAGCCAGGTGGGGGTTGGTCTCTTCACCCAGGCACCCAGCACCAGAACAAGAGGACACAGTCACAAGCTGTGCCAGGGGAGGTTTAGGCTGGAGATGAGGAGAAAGTTCTTCCCAGAAAGAGGAATTGGCCCTTGGGATGTGCTGCCCAGGGAGGTGGTGGAGTCCCTGCCCCTGGAGGTATTGAAGAAAGGCTTGGATGTGGCACTTGGAGCCATGGTTTAGTTGCCAGGAGGTGTTGGGTGATAGGTAATAAGTTGCACCTGATGATCCCTGAGGTCTCTTCCATGATTCTGTGATCCTTATGTGGAAGGTCAGAGGGATGCACACAGTGGTAACTGCACAGACACTGTCTGCTTCCCTCGAGCTGCTTGGAAGGGGATGGGCAAGGCTGTTAGGAAGGAGAGTTTGCTGTTGTTAACTTGCTTGCACTGTGAGAGAGTCCTGATCTCCCATGGTGATTCCTCAGGGAAAAAGCTCTTCTCCTTGGCTATGAGAGAGCCATGGACAAGAAAGATGTGGGTAGGACCAGGAGCAGGATCCCACAGCCCCTCTCCTGAGTTTGTGGTGTAGTTTCACACCACCTGAGTCAGAACATCACAGAATTATAGGGATTTTCAGGTTGGGAAAGCCCTCCAAGATCATCAACCCAACACCACCATGGCCACTAAACCATGGCCACAAGTGTCAGGGCCACACACTCCTTGAACCCCTCCAGGGCTGGGGACTCCACCACCTCCCTGGGCAGCTTCTGCCAATCCCTGACCACTCTTGCAGCACAGACATTTTTCCTCCTCTCCAACCTAACCCTCCCCTGGCACAATTTCAGGCCATTCCCTCTCCTCCTATCAGCTGTGGCTAGGGAGAAGAGGCCAACCCCCATCTCACTGCAACCTCCTTTCAGGAAGCTGAGGAGAGCAATGAGGTCTCCCCTCAGCCTCCTCTTCTGGAAGAACAACTCTGGCACCATGGCACAGGGAGGCTCCAATCACCTCCATGCACACCACATCTGATCACCAGGCTGCCAGCTGTGCCCTGTGTTGCAAACCCCCCCTGGACCTTGTTCAGCAACACACACTTGACTCTTTAGAAGGGGCTGCAGTGCTAGAACAAGGCAATGGCTGAGCTGGAAGAGGGCAGGTTTAGGTTGGACATCAGGAGGAAGTTCTGCACAGTGAGGGTGGAGAGACATTGGAACTGGTTGCCCTGGGAGGTGGTTGAGGCCCTGTCCCTGGAGACATTCAAGATCAGACTGGATGTAGCCCTAGGCAGCCTGCTGTAGCTGGAGGTGTCCCTGCTGCCTGCAGGGGGGTTGGACAAGATGCCCTTGGAGGATCCCTTCCAACCCAATGCAATCTGTGAGTCTGTCTGTGTTACTCTGCACTAAATCCCCCCCAAACTGGGCAAACTGGGACAGAGTGGGGCCAAAAATCCCCAGAGGACCAGTGGTAAAGCTGGAGAGTAAGGAGTGAGCAGAGAGCCACTGCTGTAGTGGGTTTGGGAGAGCAGCTGAAGGTTTGATTGACGACCCGAGTGTACGCTGTGGTGAGAGCTCTGAACTCTAAGCAACACACAGGGCCAGACACCCTCTGCAGTGCCCAGCCCAGGCTGCCCAGACAATGCCAAGCAGCCTGCAAACACTGGCCTGCAGATGACTGATGATTTTCAACAACAATTTCATAAAGGCAGCACCCCAGCCCAGGATCATTCTTCTGCTGCACTCCCTGGGAGTTCCCACTGCCACCACTACGGAGCTGCCCCGGGGCCACCGAGGGAGACGGGCTCCAACCAGGGCAGCCTTCCCTGGGCAGAAGCAAGGGGTGGGATTGTCAACAGCTCTTGAGTCAGCAAGAGAAATGGCATTGAAAATAAGCTGCAAATGAACCCACCCCCCCCAGAACAACCTGGAGGCTGGTGCCGGGGCTGAGCGTGGCCAGAGGTGCCGCAGCCTGTGCCCAGAGGGTGGCCAGCTGGCCACCGACTAAATCAAGCTGGACCCAACCTCCAAAGCCTGAAACGCTGCTTGTGTGTGCGAGGGAGATGTTGAAACATTGATTAAAGTTGGATTTCATCAGCAATACTTTGATACTTCATTATTAGAGTGGCTGCTAACAAAGACCCACCCACTGCTGCCTGACATTCTTGCTCGTAAAAAGGGTGATTATTCCACCGCTCCTGCCAGGCTGCTCTGCCTGCAAGCCACGGCTCCAGAATGGGCACTCCTCAGGAAGAGACAAAGATAGGCTGCTTTGAAAAACCAGGGAGGGGGGCAAAAAAAAGAACCAAGCCCCAAACAACCCACAGAAACAAGCAGATGCTGGAGGGATGCAGAGTCGGGACCCAGCACACCTTGGCGGGTCCTGGGGCAAGGAAGAAGTCGGCCCCGGGGGGAGGCTGAGCGCTTCACCCAGCATTAAACCCCAAGTGAGGTGCCACAGCTAAAGAGTTGCTCCACTTTTTAGCAACTTAAATGAAATGTTGGAAGGGGGATTGGGGGATGTGTGTGTGTGTGAAAAAACCCCCCCACCAAACCCAACACTTGGATAGAGTTACCCTAGCAGGTGCCAGTTTTCCTGCTCCTTGGTTTTTGTCCAAGGAGTAATTGCCCCTACACGGAGGGCTGCTCTGAGCTGAAGGCAGCACTTCGCTTCCAGAGCCAAGGAGAAGGGTGGAAAAGGGATGGGATGAATGCCATCAGAGCCTGTGTCTTCCAGCGCCGTGGCTCTGAAGGGGAGGCCGGGCAGAGTAAAGCAGCGATGCGAGGGAGCGATGCGAGGCTGCGGGGCGAGGCAGCGATGCGAGGCTGCGGGGCGAGGCTGCGGGGCGAGGCAATGCCCGGCGGTTGCACGGCCCCGGATTGTTATGCAAACACGGGCAGCCCGATTGGAGCAGAGGGAAGAGGCACTTCTCACCAGCCCCTTCTCACCAGCCCCGCCAGAGAAATGTTTTTCAATGTGCAAAGGGTGAGAGAGGTCACCCCCAAGGAATCCAAGCCCAGGATCCTCCCAGCCTTTGCCTCTCCCATCCTCCTCCTCCTCCTCTCGAATTCCACCATGGGCTCTGGAATTAAAGAGACAGGCTCATAATCCTGCAACTGCAGTTGCCTGAGGAGCCAAAAAGTGGGGGGAGAAACACCTAGGGAGGGAGAAGCTCTTCGGGGTGAAATGGGATTCACCATCCCCTGTGCAGGCAGTTCACCCTGGGCTTCCCTGAAGCCATGCAGACAGTGAAAGCACAGAAACGAAGGGGAGACTCCAAAGGCTCCCAGGGGTACTCAGCATCATCCAAGTGCAATTCATTTTTGACTCAGTCCACCCTGAGTCAACATGAAATCAAAACCCAGAATCAAAAAGGCAGCCATGAGCCTCCCTTTCTGCCTGCAGCTGGCATGAGGGAAACCACAGACCAATGCCTCTGAGAAGTCAACTTTAACCTGCAGAAGAAGCCACAGATTTTCATCAACCTCCATCAACTGAGCTTTCAAAACCTTAACTGCTGATGGAAAACCAGAGCAAGCCTTGAGCTACACCCTCAGAGCCTGAAACATGTCTCACTGCTTGGCTGCCTCCCCTGCTAGATCCTCCCTGGCTGGGATCAAAGCTCCCCAGCAGCCAGAAGCAGCGATGGGCCCAAGTCAGCTCTCAGCTTCCTCCTCACTAAGCCACCTGAGACAAACTTCATTAACTGCTGACTAAAACTCAAAGCTCACAGGGCATAAATGATCCCTCTTAGCATTCTGAGGCTTGCAGGACAGCAAATATGAGCCATGGACATCAGAACTGGACACACTGCTGCCAGGAGCGCCTCACTACCATCACCTCCACAGAGAGCTCATCCTCCAGTCCCAGAATCACAGAACTGGTTTGGTTGGAAGAGACCTTTCAGATCATCAGCTCCAGCCACTAACCCAGCACTGCCAGGGCACCACTAAGCCATCACAGTATCACAGTATCACCAAGGTTGGAAGAGACCTCAAAGACCATCAAGCCCAACCTGTCACCACAGACCTCATGACTAAGCCATGGCCCTCAGCACCACAGCTACACAGCTTTGCAATCCCTCCAGGGCTGGGGATTCCACCACTGCCCTGGGCAGCCTGGGCCAGGCCTTGACAACCCTCAAGGGGAAGAAATTGTTCCTCATGTCCAACCTAAAGCTCCCCTGGTGCAGCTTGAGGACATTTCTCTTGTCCTATCACTTGACACTTGGGAAAAGTCAATGACCCTGACCTGGCTCTAACCTCCTTCCAGGGAGCTGTACAGAGCCAAAAGGTCTCTCCTCAGCCTCCTTTTCTCCAGGCTGAACAACCCCAGTTCCCTCAGCTGCTCCACACAGAACTTTGTGCTCACCCTCCCAAGATAAAGACATTTGCTGCCATCACCCACAGCATCCCCCCCAGACTCTGCTACCAAACCCTCAGCCCTTCAGCCTAGAGGAACCTGCATTCTCTCCTTTGAGAGAACCTCCCTTGAGAGAATCTCCTTTGAGAGAACCTCCCTTGAGAGAACTCTCCTTGAGTGGAACTCCTTGAGAGATTCTCCCTTGAGAGAACCTTTCCTGAGGGAAACTCCTTGAGAGAACCTCCCTTGAGAGAATCTCTCTTGAGAGAACCCTCCTTGAGTGGAACTCCTTGAGAGAACCTCCCTTGAGAGAACCTTCCCTGAGGGAAACTCCTTGAGAGAACCTCCCTTGAGAGAATCTCTCTTGAGAGAACCCTCCTTGAGTGGAACTCCTTGAGAGAACCTCCCTTGAGAGAACCTTCCCTGAGGGAAACTCCTTGAGAGAACCTCCCTTGAGAGAATCCTCCTTGAGTGAACCTCCCTTGAGAGATCCTCCCTTGAGAGAACCTCCCTTGAGAGAACCTTCCCTGAGGGAAACTCCTTGAGAGAACCTCCCTTGAGAGAACCCTCCTTGAGTGAACCTCCCTTGAGAGAACCCTCCTTGAGTGAACCTCCCTTGAGAGAATCCTCCTTGAGTGAACCTCCCTTGAGAGATCCTCCCTTGAGAGAACCTCCCTTGAGAGAATCCTCCTTGAGTGAACCTCCCTTGAGAGAATCCTTCTTGAGTGAACCTCCCTTGAGAGATCCTCCCTTGAGAGATCCTCCCTTGAGAGAACCTCCCTTGAGAGACCCTCCCTTGAGAGAGCAGAGAGTCCTTCTGTATGGAAAGGACTCCAGTTCCACTCTGCCAGTTCACACACTGCTCAAAGAGTCCCCAGCAAGGATTTGATGCCTGGCAGGCTGTGAACAGCATGTGGCTGAGAACATATTCCTGCAGAACAGCACCAGAGACATGCCCCCAGCATCACTCCCTGCTGTGCTGCTTTGTATGAGCTGGTAGCTCACAAGTTTTTTTTTCACTCTAATTAACACAAACCACACTAATTACACACAGCTCCACAATTCCCAATCACAACATTGTGCAAGCCTGGAGACAAATGGCTTGAGGAAGCCAAACTGCAACAGCACAGCTCAGAGAGGAACCTCCTGAAGTTCACCAAGGGCAAGGGTAGAGTCCTGCCCCTGGGGAGGAACAACCTCCTGCAGCAGCACAGCTGAGGGGGGACCTGCTGGGAAGCAGCTCCACAGAGCAGGAGCTGGGAGTGCTGGGGGACAGCAAGCTCCCCTGAGCCAGCAATGTGCCCTCAAGGCCAATGGCCTCCTGGGGTGCATGAAGAAGAGTGTGGACAGCAAGTCAAGGGAGGTTCCCCTCCTGCTCTGCTGTGCCCTAGTGAGGCTCTGGGAGCTGGAGCAGATGATGCCCAGAGGCTCCTACCAACTCCCACCATGCCAGGTTGGATGGGGCCTTGAGCAGCCTGCTCTAGTGGGAGGTGTCCCTGCCCACAGCAAAGGGCTTGGAGCTTGGTGATCTCTGAGGTCCCTTCCAACCCAAAGCGTTCCACGGATCCCCCGAGCCGCAACACCAGCCGAAGGCGCCTGCAGAGATGGATCTCCTAACCCCTGAGAGAAGCTGGCCTTGAGGGCAGCTCACTCTGCACAGCCTCCCAGGGCTAAGCTACTTGCTCCTCACTTGGGCAGAGGGCAGGATGGGTGCCCAAGCCGTTCCCTACCGCAGGAGGTTGACTTCTTCTCCACCAGCTTGACGTGCCGCGTCTGGCTGCGGACCTTGTCGTCGGTGTTCTCCACCAGGTTGGTCAGGTCATCGATGATCTCTGGGGGGAACAAGAAACAGAAGCATTAATGCCTGAGGCCTGCAGCAGCACTGCTCAGCCAGCACAACCCTGCTGGAGGCTCCCAAATGGAAAGCAGCTGCAGCCTTTGATTTGGCTGCTGAAAGGTCCAAATCCAGGGGAACGCCAAGCAGGAGACTCCGACCCGGGATTCAGCACGCTCCTGCTGGGCTGAGTGGAGGGAGGAAAGAGCCTGAAACAGCAGGGCCAGCCTAGGTAGCCATGGAGATGATGGCAGCCACAGGACACTAGCCAGAGTAGGAGAATTAGTGTACATGAGACAGGAAACCTGAGACTGCAGTCCCTGGAACACAGCATCTCAGCACTTGGCCACGACAGAGTCACAGAACGGCTCAGGCTAGAAGGGGCCTCAGAGATCGTCCATCCCAATCCCCCTGCCATGGGCAGGGGTGCCTCTCAGCTAGACCAGGCTGCTCAAGGCCTCATCCAGCCTGGCCTTGAACACCTCCAGGGAGGAGGCAGCCACAGCCTCCCTGGGCAGCCTGTGCCAGAGTCTCCCCACCCTCATGGGGAGCAACTTCTTCCTAAGACCCAGTTCAAACCTACTGTCCTTCAGCTTAAAAGCATTCCCCCTTCTCCTGTCTCTAGACACCCTTGTGAGAAGTCCTTCTCCAGCCTTCCTGTAGGATCCCTTCAGGTACTGGAAGGCAGCTCTGAGGTCTCTCTGGAGCCTTCTCTTCTCCAGGCTGAACAGCCCCAACTCTCTCAGCCTGTCCCCACAGGGGAGGTGCTCCAGCCCTCTGATCATCTTCATGGCTTTGAGCTGGAAGAGGGCAGACTGAGACTGCAGATGAGGAAGAAATTCTTTAGAGTGAGGATGGGGAGACACTGGCACAGGTTGCCCAAGGGGGCTGTGGATGTCCCCTCCCTGGAGGTGTTTCAGGGCCAGGCTGGATGAGGCCTTGAGCCACCTGGGCTGATGGGAGGTGTCCCTGCCCATGGCAGGGGCTTGGAACTGGCTGACCTTGAAGGTCAACCCAAACCATTCCACGAATACCTCAACATTTGCTTTTCTACCAGGGCTTCAAAGGGAATGGTCTCCCCCAAACCCCAGAGCTGGTCATTCAGAGCCTCAGATCCTACCAAGCAACAAGCCTCGTGTCCAGACACAGACAAATCCACTTTGATTGCTCATATGGGCAACAGGAAACAACTGAAAATCAATCAAGGTTCTGAAGACACAAAGGAAAGTTTCCAAGGCTTTCAGAGCATGGAGGCTTTGCTCCCTGGAGTCAGGAGATGGATGCATTTTAAGTCCACCCCACAGACACCCCCTCAGCTTCAGTGAATCCTTATGTCAAATGACATCAGCAGATAAAAACTCCTGCACTCTGCAAACGTGGCTGCCTTCAAATGGGAGCTCCTGATGCGTGTCCTGCAGGCCAGACCATCTCCATGTCCAGATGGAAGGAAGGCAGAGGCCAGGTATCAACAGCTTCCCTGTGTGAGCAGCCTCCCCTTTATCCTACAGATTGAAACCATCCCCTGCTCCTGTGCTTAAGCAGCTCCACACCAGCATGGCCCTGATCCAGACACAAACTCACAGATTCACAGCACCCCAGCATGGAGGAGGTTGGAAGAGACCTCTGGAGATCATCCAGCCCAAGCCCCTGCTCCAGCAGGGCACCCACAGCAGCTTGCCCAGGAGCACAGTGCCCAGCTGGGCTTGGAAGCTCTCCACACCAGGAGACTCCACAACCTCTCTGGGCAGCCTGCTCCAGGCCTCCAGCACCCTCACAACAAACAACTTTCTCCTCCTGCTCAGATGGAACCTCCTGGCTTCCAGTCTGTGCCCACTGCCCCTTGTGCTGTCCCTGGGCAGCACTGAGCAGAGTCTGGCCCCAGCCTCTTGCCCCCCACAGCTCCTTTAGCTCTTGCTGAGCATTGCTCAGCTGCCCTCTGGGGCTGCTCTTCTGCAGGCTCTCAGCCCCAGGGCTCTCAGCCTTTGCTGCTCCCAGAGCTGCTCCAGGCCCCTCAGCAGCTTTGTAGCTTCCAGCTGTACTCTCTCCAGCAGTTCTCTGTCTCTCCTGAACTGGGGAGCCCAGAACTGGACCCAGCACTCCAGATGTGACCTCACTAGGGCAGAGTAGAAGGGGAGAAGAACCTCTTTAGACCTGCTGCCCACACTCTTCTTCATGTACCCCAGGACACCATTGGCCTTCTTGACCACGAGGGCACATTACTGACTCTTGCTCCTTGTCCCCCAGCACTCCCAGCTCCTTTCTCTGCAGAGCTGCTTCCCAGCAGGTCCCCCCTCAGCTGTGCTGCTGCAGGAGGTTGTTCCTCCCCAGGAGCAGGACCCTACCCTTGCCCTTGGTGACCTTCATGAGGTTCCCTCTGCCCCCACTCTCCAGCCTTCCAGTGATGTTGCTTCTAAGCTCAAGATGCTCTTGCTCCCCCTGCAGCAGCACCAGCACCATGCCAGGTACCTGAGCTTCAGGGTTTGTTCACATCCCTGTGCAGATAGAAGATCTCTTCCTCCTCCCACCCAACTTTCCCAGGTCCAACATCAGCAAAGCCAACAGCATTTTGGGGAAACTTTATCTGTCTGGTGTGACTCAGCACACAGGAAAAGCAGCAGAGGGCTGGCTGCAGGGGCAGCTGGTCTCCTCTTCCCCTCTGAAGGACAAAACCTGCCACAAGTTCCCAGCACTCCCAAGGCCAAGCTGATAAGAGCCTGCTTGGGAAACTGGAGACTTCCCTCTGCCAACACTGACCAGAGCCTCCTTCAAAAACATCCTGCTGAACAAGCTGCAGCTCACTGGGAACAAATGTGAGCAGGAAAATCTGCTGGCATCCCTGGGGACTGTTCAGAGGGGCTGTGGGGACAGGATGAGAGGCAACTGGAGCAGGGCAGATCTAGGCTGGACATCAGGAGGAAGTTCTGCACAGTGAGGGTGGGGAAATACTGGCACAGGTTGCCCAGGGATATGCTTGAGGTCCCAGCCCTGGGGACAGTCAAGATCAGCCTTGCTGTGGCCCTGGGCAGCCTGCTCTAGCTGGAGGTGTCCCTGCTGCCTGCAGGGGGGGTTGGACAAGGTGCCCTTGGAGGGTCCCTTCCAGCCCAATGCACTCTGAACCTGTTCATTTCAAAGCCCCAGGCACAGCAATGGGGATTCCATCTACAGCCTCCCCTTGGCCAAGGCATTCTCCCATCAGCCCAACCCACAGCAGCCACTTCTGAACCAGAGACCTGGGCTGTACAGCTTGGGAGCAGCACTGCTCCAGATCTGGATGTCCCCTGATTCAGGCAGGTTTGAGGGCAGCAGGTCCCTCCCCCAAGCACACAGCCCAAAGCTCAACAAGCAGTGAGTGCTCAGATGCAGCACACAGGTGAGGGCAGATGAAGTGCTGGGGACACCATGGCACAAGCAGGAGGTCTGAACAGAGTCTTCTCCACTGCACATGTGCTGGGACTGGCATGGGGAGAAAGTACAGTTTGGTTCTTACCACATCATTAATTCAAGAGGAAAAGCCCTCTGAGATCACCCAGTCCAGCCAGCAACCCAACCCCACCATGGCCATCAAACCAAGTCCCCAAGTGCCATGGCCACACATTTCTTGAGCACCTCCAGGGCTGGGGACTCCACCACCTCCCTGGGCAGCCTCTTCCAATCCCTGACCTCTTGCAGCAAAGGCATTATTACTAATCTCCAACCAATTTCAGGCCATGTCCTCTCCTCTATCATCTGACACTAGGGAGAAGAGCCCAACCCCCACCTCACTGCAACCTCCTTTCAGGTTAGCTGTGTGGAGGTCTCCCCTCAGCCTCCTCATCTCCACACTAAACCCCCCCAGCTCCCTCAGCTGCTCCTCCCCAGCCCTGGTCTCCAGACCCTTCCCCAGCTGTGTTGCCCTTCTCTGGACCTGCTCCAGGCCCTCAATGTCCTTCTTGGAGTGAGGGACCCACCTGCAAGCCCTTTGCCCTTCAAGCTGACAGTGCCATTTGGGATGAAGGTTTTCCTATCAGCTCCCATTTTCCTGACCATGCAACTAGAGAGGGACCTGGAAAAGAAGAAGGATGGAGGTGCCCCTATCAGGAGGAGCAGAAGGGAGAAGCAGGCTGACTGCTGCCAGAGACCTCATGAAGGACATTTCTGTAACACTGCACTGCACACCACATCTAAACCACCAGCTGTACTGTGGCCAAGGTCTCCTCTCAGGGAAGCAGGATCTTGAAACAGGAGATCAGAATTGTCTGCACAACCCTGGTATTAGAGCCTGAGTAATTTCAGACCAGCTGGAGTGGGAGAAGGTTGAAGGTTGCTCATCTGTTGTACGTGAGCTCTGTCCTGGGCTGATCCCCAGCAGTGTGGGCAGCAGGGGCAGGGAGGGGATTCTGCCCCTCTGCTGTGCTCTGCTCAGACCTCCCCTGCAGTGCTGGGGCAGCTCTGGAGCCCTCAGCACAGCACAGACAGGGCCAGAGGAGGCCACAGCAATACTGGCAGGGCTGGAAGCCCTCTGCTGTGAGGCCAGGCTGAGAGAGTTGGCCTTGGGCAGCCTGGAGAGGAGAAGGCTCCAAGGAGACCTTCTGGTGGCCTTCAAGGGCTGAGCTGAAAGCTGGGGACAGACTTTTGGGCAGGGCCTATTGGGACAAGACAAGGGGGGGATGGCTTGGAACTCAAAGAGGGAGATTCAGAGTGGAGAGAAGGAAGAAATGTTTGCCCCTGAGTGTGGTGAGAGCCTGCCCCAGGCTGCCCAGGGAGGTGTGAGCTGCCCCATGGCTGGCACCACTGCAGATCAACATGAGCACACCCTAAACGAAGACAAAAGCTAAGGAAGGGCCACATTTGTTGTCCCAAGCCCATCTACTGTCCTCCCTGTGCTGCTCCAGCCATGGAACCTGTGATGGAGAGGGCATGGGCTGCCCTTCTGGGGCCAGGATGAATTCCATGCAGGAGATTCACAAGCACAGACAATGTGCCATGGGGGAAGAGCAAAGCAAGCAGATGACAGCAAAAAACTACAGGTTGAGAGGTTCTGAACTATTGGAGGCTTCTTCCCTTTGGTTAAATCCCCACTGCAGAGGGGTTTGATTTCTGGCAACACGTGGTATGGAGCAATGCAGGGCAGCCAGGCTGAGCATGGGTGCAGGCTGGGAGAGATGGGAGAAGCATCCCTGTGGAAGAGGCAGGAGCCAGACCTCTCCAGACCCAAGCTTGACTTCACCTTAACTCCATCTGGAGCTCTGTGTCCAGTTCTGGAGCCTCTATTACAGGAAGGATCTGGAGGTGCTGGAAGGTGCCCAGAGAAGGGCCATGAGGAGGAGCAGAGGGCTGGAACTGCTCTGCTATGAGCACAGACTGAGGGAGTTGGGGTTGTGCAGGCTGGAGGAGAGAAGGCTCCGAGGAGATCTAACTGTGGCCTTCCAGGATCTGAAGGGGGCTCCAAGAAAGCTGGGGAGGGACTTTTGAGGGTGTCAGGGAAGGACAGGACTGGGGGGATGGAACAAAACTAGAAATGGGGAGATTGAGATTGGATGTGAGGAAGAAGTTGTTCCCAGGACAGTGGTGAGAGCCTGACACAGGTTGCCCATGGAGGTGGTGGAAGCCTCCTGCCTGGAGGTGTTTGCAGCCAGGCTGGATGTGGCTGTGAGCAACCTGCTGCAGTGTGAGGTGTCCCTGCCCATGGCAGGGGGGTTGGAAGTGGCTGAGCCTTGAGGTCCCTTCCAGCCCTGACAATTCTGTGCTTCTATGATTCACCTTAGTCAGGAGAGGTGATTCTGCCCCTTTGCTCTGCTCTGCTGAGACCACACCTCAAATACTGTGTCCAGTTGTGGGGTCCCCAACATCAGAAGGCCACAGAGCTGTTGGAGTGAGTCTGGAGAAGGGCTACAAGGCTGCACTCCCAAGTCATATTCACACCACACTTTGCTGTGGCCCATTTCTGGGGTCCATCCATGTGCACATCTGTGTGTGTGTGTCTGTGTGTGTGTGTCTCTGTCTGTGTGTGTCTGTGTGTCTGTGTCTGTGTGTGTGTTCAGAGGGACCAGGCTCAAAAGCCATCTCTCGAAACACAACAGCCTCTCCTGAAACTGCAGGGGAACACCAGCCTGGAAGCAGGGCTAAGAGCCCAGCTCCACACTCCTTTAAAATCACATCTGCTGATAGCTAGCAGCTCAAGATTTATGCACAGGACACCACTGGAAGACAGATGATAAGAGATGGAGCAGAAGCAGCTCTGTGTCAGCCTAGGAATTCCTCAGGAAAAAGCTCATCCTTCATCCCCTTCCCCTTCCAAGGCTTCGCCGCTGCCATGCAGCTCAGAAACGTGCCGTTTGAGCTCCTGCAGCCAGCCATGCCTCCTGTGAGGAGCTGCTTCTGCTTCCCTCCAGCCACGGTGGGGAGAATGCCAGAGCCTGCCGTGGGAGCCACCCCGGAGCCGCCTGCGCGGGCCGGGGCCGTACATCGCTGCCCGGCCGCCTCCTGCGCTCGTGCCGGCTGGGAAAGCAGAGCCCAAGCTGAAGGCCAGCCAGGAGCAGGCTGCTTGTGTCCACATGGATCCTTTCCCTTCTCTCCCCTGCTCCTCCTCCTTGCCAAGGCTGCAAGCTCAGGCACCGGCCTTGCCCGCGGTGCCGTCGAGCAGCACAGCGCGGGGCGCAGCTCCTCCGCCCCGGCCACCATCTGCCTTTCCCATACCGCCCCAGCTGACGTTCCTAACAGCCCTTCCTACGGGTCTGCAGTCAGCCTCCTCTGGCAGCCCCATCTTCTGTGTCAACTCAGCCATCAAGTCTTCCTGCAGCTGCTCAGGAGCTTTCCAGGGGAACAGTTTCCACTGGCAAACCCTTTGACAGATGATAAAAACAGCACATCCCAGAGCGCTGCCTGCGCCGGCAGCTTGACCTCCTCCGCGCTGCCCTTCGTGCTGGAACCCCTCCATGCTCAGCCTGAAGTGAATAACCAGCCTTCAGCCTGCCCCAAAATCCCACTTCTGACAACAAAATGAGAAGCCCAAATGTTTTCAGAGAGAAAAAAAAAATCTCCTTTTCCAGCCCCTTCAGCCACTCTACCTGCCCTCCCCGTTCCTCAGCCCAGAGCCAAGGCTCTGCCAGCGTCCAGCCAGCCCCACTCTGATCCATGACTGACCCCAGGAGCTGAGCTGTGGCCTCACCAGTGTCCACCACAGGGGCATGATCATTGCCCTACTCCTGCTGGCCACACCACTGCTGATCCATGACTGACCCCAGGAGCTGAGCCGTGGCCGCACCAGTGTCCACCACAGGAGCAGGATCCCTGCCCTACTCCTGCTGGCCACACCACTGCTGATCCATGACTGACCCCAGGAGCTGAGCTGTGGCCTCACCAGTGCCCACCACAGGAGCAGGATCCCTGCCCTACTCCTGCTGGCCACACCACTGCTGATCCATGACTGACCCCAGGAGCTGAGCTGTGGCCTCACCAGTGTCCACCACAGGAGCAGGATCCCTGCCCTACTCCTGCTGGCCACACCACTGCTGATCCATGACTGACCCCAGGAGCTGAGCTGTGGCCTCACCAGTGTCCACCACAGGGGCAGGATCCCTGCCCTACTCCTGCTGGCCACACCACTGCTGATCCATGACTGACCCCAGGAGCTGAGCTGTGGCCTCACCAGTGCCCACCACAGGGGCATGATCATTGCCCTACTCCTGCTGGCCACACCACTGCTGATCCATGACTGACCCCAGGAGCTGAGCTGTGGCCTCACCAGTGCCCACCACAGGAGCAGGATCCCTGCCCTACTCCTGCTGGCCACACCATTGCTGATCCATGACTGACCCCAGGAGCTGAGCTGTGGCCTCACCAGTGCCCACCACAGGGGCATGATCATTGCCCTACTCCTGCTGGCCACACCACTGCTGATCCATGACTGACCCCAGGAGCTGAGCTGTGGCTTCACCAGTGCCCACCACAGGAGCAGGATCCCTGCCCTACTCCTCTGGCCACACCACTGCTGATCCATGACTGACCCCAGGAGCTGAGCTGTGGCCTCACCAGTGTCCACCACAGGGGCAGGATCCCTGCCCTACTCCTGCTGGCCACACCATTGCTGATCCATGACTGACCCCAGGAGCTGAGCTGTGGCTTCACCAGTGCCCACCACAGGGGCAGGATCCCTGCCCTACTCCTGCTGGCCACACCATGCTGGCCACACCATTGCTGATCCAGACCAGCATGCTGAAGACAGAGGAGCAAGTCCACTGCTAGGTCATGAGAATAGAGCAGGATCAACCAGGTTGGGAAAGACCTTTGAGATCATCAGGTCCAACCTGAGCTCACATGAAAGACAAAAACTCGAAACCACTCAGCAGGGACTCAGCAGGGACTCAGCAGAGTCTCAGCAGGGACTAAACAGCAGCAAGACAGAGAGAGACATCAAAGAGAATCTGGTTGGAAAGGACTTTTAAGATAAGAGTCCAACCACTAACCCAGCACTGCCAGGGCACCAGCAAACCATGGCCCTCACCACCACAGCTTTGCCACCCCTCCAGGGATGGGGACTCCACCACTGCCCTGGGCAGCCTGGGCCAGGCCTTGACAACCCTTTCCACAAAGTAATTGTCTCTAATGCCTATCTTAAACCTCTCTTGGTGCAACTTGAGGCCATCTTCTCTTGTTGTGCTGCTTCTTCCTTGGTTGAATAGACTGACACCCACCTGGCTCCAGCCTCCTTTCAGGGAGCTGTGGAGAGCAATGAGGTCTCCCCTCTGCCTCGTTTTCTCCAGACTGAACACCCCCAGGTCCCTCAGTTGCTCCCCACCTGTTCTCCAGACCCTTCCCCAGCATTGTTGCCCGTCTCTGGACATGCTCCAGCTCCTCAATGTCCTTCTTGGAGTCAGAGACCCAAAACTGAAGCCAGGATTTGAGGTGTGGCCTCAGCAGTGGCCAGCACAGGGCAGACTGAAGCTGGACATCAGGAGGAAGTTCTACACAATGAGGATGGGGAAATAATGGAAAAGGTTGCCCAGGGAGGTGTTTGAGGCCCCAGCCCTGGAGACATTCAAGGTCAGCCTTGCTGTGGCCCTGGGCAGCCTTCTCTAGCTGGAGGTGTCCCTGCTGCCTGCAGGGGAGTTGGGCAAGATGCCCTTGGAGGGTCCCTTCCAACCCCATGCAGTCTGCCAGTGTGAATCCCTGAGCTGCATCGTTCTGCCCACGGAGTGAGCAGCTCAACAGTCAGAAGAGAGCAGCCAGGTCAAACAGAGCCCAGGCAGAGAGAAACCAGCCCTGGCCTTTGGTCAGAGATGAGCAGAACACCTCTGCTGAGCAACCATTTCCTTGGAGCTGTGTGGATCTGCATTTGGAGCTCACTCAACGGCGTTCCTCGATGAGCAGAGCCTCACCACAGGACCCCCTCCCCCCCGAGCCATGGGGGGCTGCAGCCAGCCTGCAGAGAAACACCTAGGGGCCTGAACCCCTGGAACATGGGCTTCTGCTGCACAACCACCTTACAACGAGGCTGGGATTTGGTGGAGAAGCCAAGCAGGCTTCCCCTCCCTCCATTCCCTCCCTCCTCCAGGTCTCTGGTGCCTCAGGAGAAGAGCGAGATACCAAAGGAATGAATCATAGAGTGAATGCCAACCTCTATATGTCCAAAGGCCATAATTACCTCTCAGCAAGAAAGCAGCATTGTTCCAAATGCCAGGGCTATGAAATGAAGATTGGAACTAATGGAAGCACATCAGAAACCCAGAGAACCTTCACACCACGTGCCAGAGGTACTGTCAAGGCAGAGTGAAAAGAGAAAAACACAGCAAAAAGAGAGGGGGCAGAAAAAAAAAAAGCCAAGAATCTTAATTTCTCTGCACTGCTGCTCAAACCATGCCCAGCTTTGGCAGGCTCTGGGAGGTGCACAGCTCTCCATGGCACAGGCACTCAGTTAGGCCAGGCACGGGCTTCTCCTTGCTGCTCAGACTCCCAGGTACTGCCCAAAATCTCCCTGGTGTTCATGGGGGTCACAGAATCCCAGCACGGAGGGGGTGCAAGAGATCTCTGGAGATCAGCCAGTCCAACCCCCCTGGCAGAGCAGGAGCACCCACAGCAGCTTGCCCAGGAGCACAATGCCCAGGGAGGTGGTGGAGTCGCCGTCCCTGGAGGTGTTCAAGGGGAGATTGGATGTGGCACTTGGTGCCATGGTCTAGTTGTGAGGTCTGTTGGGACAGGTTGGACTCGATGATCCTTGGGGTCTCTTCCAACCTTAGTGATACTGTGATAATGTGATACAATGTTCAGGGGGGCTTGGAAGCTCTCCACACCAGGAGACTCCACAACCTCTCTGGGCAGCCTGCTCCAGGCCTCCAGCACCCTCCTGTTCAGATGGAACCTCCTGGGTTCCAGTTTGTGCCCATTGCCCCTGGGCACCACCGAGCAGAGTCTGGCCCCAGCCTCTTGTCCCCCACAGCTCCTTTAGCTCTTGCTCAGCTCCCCTCTGGGGCTGCTCTTCTTCAGGCTCAACAGCCCCAGGGCTTTGCTCCTCACAGAGCTGCTGCAGGCTCCTCAGCATCTTTGCAGCCTCCACTGGACTCTCTCCAGCAGTTCTTTGTCTCTCTTGAACTGGGGGAGCCCAGCTGTGGCCTCACTGGGGCAGAACAGAGGGCAACCTGCTGTGGGTGACCCTGCTTTACAAGAAGGTTGGCCTGGATGATCCCCAGAGGTCCCTCCCAGCCCTCACCACACTGAGCTTGTGGCACTCTGTGCAAACAAACAGCAGCCTCCATTCCAGCACACAGTTATGAGCTGGAGCTGCTCTTTGAAAAGCAGACACTGAGAAGTTTTCCCTTCCCCAGCTGCTTGTTTGGTTTGATTCAAACAAAACCCATGGACATTAATTTTAGCTGTACTTAATTGAATAATTTCTCCAGGGAATAATTCAGGGGGAGTCTGAAGGCAGCCTGTTTCCAAGAGCCATTACTAATTGGCATATACCACAGAGTCCCTCTGCCAACCCAAATAGTACATTTTAATGTTACTGGAACTGCTCTCAGCCCAGATGTGCTGAGAACTTGCAGTGATATAAGGCAGGCAGAAGCCATATCCACATGGTACTGGGTCTGGAGGCTCCTTCCCTCAGCATCTGTCTCCTTCCCTGGCAGTGTCCCAGTGGAAAGCCAGGTTGTATCATAGAAGCAAAGAGTCATGAAGGTTGGAAAAGGCCTCCAAGATCACCCAGGCCAACCATCCACCCAGTACCACCATGGCCCCAAGGGCCATGGCCACACACTTCTTGAACACCTCCAGGGCTGGGGACTCCACCACCTCCCTGGGCAGCCTCTGCCAGTCCCTGACCACTCTTGCAGCAAAGACATTTTTCCTCCTCTCCAACCTGAACCTCCCCTGGCACAATTTCAGGCCATTTCCTCTCTTTCTATCACCTGAGAGTAGGGAGAAGAGACCAAACCCCCACCTCACTGCAGCCTCCATCCAGGTTGGTCGTGGCAAGCAACGAGGGTCTCCCTTCAACCTCCTTTTCTCCACACTAAACACCCCCAGCTCCCTCAGCTGCTCCTCCCCAGCCCTGTTCTCCAGACCCTTCCCCAACCTTCCAGTTACAGGAATAAAGCCATTAAACAGGGCTCTGAGCAACCTGCTCTGGTTGCAGATGTCCCTGCTGACTGCAGGGCAGGGGGGGGTGGTGGTGGTGGTGGTGTCAATGAACTTTAAAGGTCCCTTCTCAGCCAGCCCAGTCTGTGGTTCCATACAGCTATTTTTCTACAGCCTTGACTTTGAGAGAAAGCAGGGAAACCCTGCTAGGAGAGAAAATAATCACAGCTCCCCATCTTGAGGAAAGCCCAGAGCACTGGGAGCCTGGAAGCCTCCTTCCATTTGGCTACCAAAGCCCTGCCAATGCAAACACTTTGCCTCTGAGATGTTTGTTTTCCACAGGCTTCCAGCAGAAAAGTGACAGGACAGAAGCTGATTCCCCACTCTGCTGTTGTTTGTTTTCCCTTTATCCAAAGCCTGAGAGGCACTTTCAAAACACTGCCTTCAGAAGTTCCCCTCTCTGTTTTCTCTCCCTGTTTTTCCCCAGTCTGCTCACCACTGCAACACCAGCAAGGGCTTCTAGCCAGGCATCAGCTGCCATCAGCACTGCTCAGCCTCCACCTCCAATACTGCCTTCAGCTTTGGGGCCCTCACTCCATGAAGGACATTGAGGGGCTGGAGATGTCCAGAGAAGGGCAACAAGGCTGGGGAAGGGTCTGGAGACCAGGGCTGGGGAGGAGCAACTGGGGGTGTTCAGCCTGGAGAAAATGAGGCTGAGGGCAGACCTCATTGCTCACCACAACCAACCTGAAAGGAGGCTGCAGTGAGGTGCAGGGTTGGTCTCTTCTCCCTACTCTCAGGTGATAGAGGAGAGGAAATAGAATCCAGCAGCATGAGATTGAACACATCCAAGTGCCAGGTGCTGCACATTGGCCACAGCAACCCCAGGCAGTGCTACAGGCTGGGGTCAGAGTGGCTGAGAGCAGCCAGGCAGAGAGGGACCTGGGGGTACTGGTTGATGGTAGGCTGAACATGAGCCTGCAGTGTGCCCAGGCAGCCAAGAGGGCCAATGGCATCCTGGCCTGCATCAGGAACAGTGTGGCCAGCAGGAGCAGGCAGGTCATTCTGCCCTGTGCTCAGCACTGGTTAGGCCACACCTGGAGTCCTGTGTCCAGTTAAGGGCCCCTCAGTTTGGGAAAGATGTTGAGGTGCTGGGAGGTGTCCAGAGAAGGGCAGCAAAGCTGGGGAGGGGTCTGGAGCACAGCCCTGTGAGGAGAGGCTGAGGGAGCTGGGGTTGCTTAGCCTGGAGGAGAGGAGGCTCAGGGGAGACCTCCTTGCTCTCTGCGACTCCCTGAAGGGAGGTTGCAGCCAGGTGGGGGTTGGACTCTTCTGCCAGGCAAGCAGCACCAGAACAAGAGGACACAGTCTCAAGCTGTGCCTGGGGAGGTTTAGGCTGGAGGTTAGGAAGAAATTCTACACAGAGAGAGTGATTGCCCATTGGAATGGGCTGCCTGGGGAGGTGGTGGAGTCACCATCCCTGGAGGTGTTCAGGAGGAGACTGGATGGGGTGCTTGGTGCCAGGGGTTAGTTGTTTAGGTGGTGTTGGATTGGTTGATGGGTTGGACACGATGATCTTGAAGGTCTCTTCCAACCTGGTCTATTCTATTCTATTCTATTCTATTCTATTCTATTCTATTCTATTCTATTCTATTCTATTCTATTCTATTCTAAATGGCCTGAAATTGGTTGGAGAAAAGGAGGCTGAGGGGAGACCTCATTGCTCTCTACAGCTCCCTGAAAGGAGGTTGGAGCCAGCGGGGTTTGGTCTCCTCTCCCCAGGAACAAGTGATAGGACAAGAGGAAATGGCCTGAAGTTGTGCCAAGGGAGGAACAATTTCTCCCTCAAAAGGGACCCCAAAAGGATTGTCAAAGCCTGGACCCAGCTGCCCAGATCAGTGGTGGATCACTGTCCCTGCAGGAAAAGGGAAGAGCAAAAAGGAAGACGAGAGGGAGCAAGAGCACAGCTCATCCACATCATCCACAGCCACCTTCCTTCCAGGAGATAAATCACAGAACCACAGAATTTCAGGGGCTGGAAGGGACCTTGAAAGTTCATCCAGTCCAACCCCCCTGTCACAGCAGAAGCACCTACCCCAGGTCACACAGGAACACATCCAGGAGAGTTTTGAGTATCTCCAGAGAGGGAGACTCCACAACCCCCCTGGGCAGCCTGCTCCAGGGCTCTGGCACCCTCACAGTAAAGAAATTCTTTCTCATGTTGAGGTGGAACCTCCTGTGCTGCAGCTTACATCCATTGCTCCTTGTCCTATCCCAGGGAGCAAGTGAGCAGAGCCTGGCCCCTGCCTCCTGAACCCCAGCCCTCAGAGATTTATCAACATTTATCCTCCTCTCCTCTCCTCTCCTCTCCTCTCCTCTCCTCTCCTCTCCTCTCCTCTCCTCTCCTCTCCTCTCCTCTCCTCTCCTCTCCTCTCCTCTCCTCTCCTCTCCTCTCCTCTCCTCTCCTCTCCTCTCCTCTCCTCTCCTCTCCCCCTTCCCTTCCCTTCCCTTCCCTTCCCTTCCCTTCCCTTCCCTTCCCTTCCCTTCCCTTCCCTTCCCTTCCCTTCCCTTCCCTTCCCTTCCCTTCCCTTCCCTTCCCTTCCCTTCCCTTCCCTTCCCTTCCCTTCCCTTCCCTTCCCTTCCCTTCCCTTCCCTTCCCTTCCCTTCCCTTCCCACCAAACAGCCCCAGGTCCCTCAGCCTCTCCTCCCCAGGCAGTCTCCAGTCCCCTAAGCATCCTCATAGCCCTCTGCTGGACCCTCTCCAGCAGCTCCCTGTCCCTCCTGAACTGGGGAGCCCAGAAGTGAATGCAGCACTCAGGACGAGGTCTCCCCAGGGCAGAGCAGAGGGGGAGGGGAAGCTCCCTGGCCCTGCCGATGGCTCTGCTGATGGATCGCCCTCCGGGGCCGGCTCGGGCCTCCCGGACAAAGGCTCCGTCACTCGGGAGTCCTGGCAGAAGTTTCCCAAGCACCTTGGCAAAATAAAAAGCCTCATTTCTCACCACCTGCCTAGGAGACAGCCCTGGCTGGCAGGGGGTGGTTACAAATGGTCACTGCCATTGTGTCCCCGGGGAGGAAAATCAGAGGATCGTTGGGCTGCGCTGGGAGGGCAGCATCGCCCTGCTCCCTGCTCCCTGCTCCCTGCTCCCTGCCTCCCAGGAAAGCAGGGCTGCAGTTCCTGAGACCTCTAGCAGGCTGCAGCCCCACTCATTCCCACTCCAATTAAAAACACACACAAAACCCTCAATCCAAAAAGCAGGATGGAACCATCCCCGCCCCTGAGCCACTGAGAGCATCCCACGGAGGAGACAGCTCCGGGCTGCCCCAGCTCCTGCACCACGGGGGATGGAGCACTCCTGGATTCATAGCAGAGGAAGGGAGAAGGGGGAAAAAAATACAGGATGATAGAATCATGGAATGGGTTGGGTTGGAAGGGACCTCAGAGCTCATCCAGTTCCAACCCCTCCAGCCATGGGCAGGGACACCTCACACCAGCAGAGGTTGTTCACCTGACCTGGCCTTGAACACCTGCAGGGAGGGGACATCTACAGCCTCCCCGGGCAGCCTGTGCCACAGCCCCACGACCCTCACTGGAAAGAATTGCTGCCTCATCTCCAGTCTCAATCTGCCTCCTTCCAGCTCACAGCTCTTGTCCCTTGTGCTGTCACTACCAGCCGGAGAGGAGAGGAGAGGAGAGGAGAGGAGAGGAGAGGAGAGGAGAGGAGAGGAGAGGAGAGGAGAGGAGAGGAGAGGAGAGGAGAGGAGAGGAGAGGAGAGGAGGAGAGGAGGAGAGGAGAGGAGGAGAGAAGGAGAGGAAGAGAGAAGGAGAGGAGAGGGGAAGGGGAAGAGAGAAGGAGAGGACCACGTACCAGAGAGTTGTGAAGCCTGCAAAACACCACTGCCATTTTAATAAACACTCAGGCTGGTCATAAGCCAACAGAGCATCACAATATTCCCCACAAGAGCATCCTGCTGTGGACAGCTGCAGGGCATTATCCTCTTGGATCACAGAGGAGGAGGAGGAGGAATGCCACTTTAGAGCTGGTCTATCAATCACAGGAGGAACCAGATAACTTGCAAGTGCTTCACGGTTAGGGTATTGAAAGCAGCTGATAAAGCGAAGGTCAGCCCAGGCACCTGGGACTAATCTCCAGCTGCCATACTTCATCAGGCTCCCCTGGAATCAGTGGTAAATTGACTCAATTAGCAAGAGCAAAACATCATCTGAGGACACGTTGAGAGCTGGGCAGGAAGCAGCAGCGCTGCAGAGAAAGCGCTCCTCTGATAGCCCCGGAATCACGTGTGCCCCTACCTGCCCAGAAGTCTGAGGCAGCCCCCAACCAGGGCAAAACATCCCTTGGTGGCTCAAAACCCACCCCCCCCACTCCACTGCAAGTCTGCAGCCATGGCAAAAGCTGCCAGCACTCAGAAGTGGTTAAAACAACAGAGAGTGGGGGAAGAAGAACTTCCACAGATAAGAGACCTCAAGCCATCGAATCCCGCTCAGCCTTAGCTAATGGTTTTCTTTCTTCCCACTTCCTTCCACCAAGAGGGGTGCCAACTTTCCACATGCCCTCCCATGGATTTTCTGCAGATGTGGCTGAACACTCTGTGTTTGGGGTGGCTCTGTGCCCGTGGATTTTTGCAGAGCAAGGAGAGGCTGTTACAGAGAGGCAGCCTGGCCGCAGCTGCTCTGCTCCTCGGCGACCGCCTCCTCGCCACAGCTCGTTTGGTGCAGGGACCAAGGGCGATGCACTGGCAGGAGCTGCAGGAAGCTGAGGGCTTAATGCCGCTGCTCAGCGCCTCTGTGAGACACTTCAGGGGCATCTGGAATATTGTGCCCAGTTCTGGGACCCTCAGCTCAAGAAGGACCTCAGGGAACTGCTTGCAAAGTCCAGAGCAGAGCCACGAAGGTGCTGAAGGCAGTGGAAGACCTCCCTGCTGAGGGCAGGCTGAGGGAGCTGGGGGGCTTGAGCTTGGAGCAGAGCAGCCTAAAGGGTGACCTCATTCATGGTGATAAAGATGTGCAGGGCAGTGTTGGGAGGACAGAGCCAGGCTCTGCTCAGGGATGTCCAGTGATAAGACAAGGGGCACTGGGTGCAAGCTGGGGCAGAGGAAGTTCCATGGGAACAGAAGGAGAAGCTTTCTCTCTGTGAGGATGCCAGAGCCCTGGAGCAGGCTGCCCAGAGAGGCTGGGGAGTCTCCTTCTGTGGAGACATCCAAAACCCACCTGGATGCATTCCTGTGTGACCTGCTCTGGGTGACCCTGCTCAGGCAGGGGGCTTGGACTGGATGAGCTTTTGAGGTCCCTTCCAACCCCCAACATTCTGTGGTTCAGAGGCCTATGGCTAAAGGCTGGTTTGATCCCCACGCAGGAGCCCTGAATTCCAGCATGACAAACTCCAGTGCAGGAAGGAAACCTTTCAGCCTCCATTTTATCAAGCTGCACAAATACCCACTTTATCAAACTGAAGAGATAACTGCTGCTCACTCTGCTCTTGGGGTGTGGATGGCTCTCTGCTGAGCAGGAAGAAGGCAGAACACCACCTCACTGCAGCAGCACCAGGAGCTGCAGGAGGATGCCTGAGGGGCACTCAGCAAACATTTTTGTTTGTTTCCAGAAGAAACCAACCACACACACACAGAAAAAGGAAAGGATTTGGTAAGACCTCACCTCTGTGTCCAGCTCTGGGGCCCCCAGAACAAAAGACATGGACCTGCTGAAGCAAGCCCAGAGGAGGCCACAAAGATGATCAGAGGGCTGGAGAACCTCTGCTATAGGGACAGGCTGAGAGAAGCCTTTATATAGAATAGAATAGAATAGAATAGAATAGAATAGAATAGAATAGAACAGAATAGAATAGAATAGAATAGAATAGACCAGGTTGGAAGAGACCTTCAAGGTCATCAAGTCCAACCTATCATCCAACACCATCTAATCAACTAACCCATGGCACCAAGCACCCCAGCAAGTCTCCGCCTGAACACCTCCAATGATGGTGACTCCACCACCTCCCCAGGCAGCCCATTCCAATGGGCACTCTCTCTGTGTAGAACTTCTTCCTAACCTCCAGTCTAAACCTCCCCTGGCACAGCTTGAGACTGTGTCCTCTTGTTCTGGTGCTGGGTGCCTGGCAGAAGAGCCCAACCCCCACCTGGCTACAACCTCCCTTCAGGGAGTTGCAGAGAGCAAGAAGGTCTCCCCTGAGCCTCCTCTTCTCCAGGCTAAGCAACCCCAGCTCCCTCAGCCTCTCCTCACAGGGCTGTGCTCCAGACCCCTCCCCAGCCTTGTTGCCCTTCTCTGGACACCTTCCAGCACCTCAACATCTTTCCAAAACTGAGGGGCCCAGAACTGGACACAGGACTCAAGGCGTGGCCTAACCAGTGCAGTGTACAGGGGCACAATGACCTCCCTGCTCCTGCTGGCCACACTCTTCCTGATGCAGGCCAGGATGCCATTTGCCCTCTTGGCCACCTGGGCACACTGCTGGCTCCTGTTCAGCTGCTGTCAACCAGTACCCCCAGGTCCCTCTCTGCCTGGCTGCTCTCAGCCACTCTGCCCCCAGCCTGTAGCACTGCCTGGGGTTGCTGTGGCCAATGTGCAGCCCCTGGCACTTGGCTGTGTTCAATCTCCTGCCCTTGGCCTCTGCCCATCTGCCCAGCCTGTCCAGGTCCCTCTGCAGAGCCTCTCTACCCTCCAGCAGATAATTCCTGCCCCCAGCTTGGTGTCATCTGCAAACTTACTGCTGATGGACTCAATGACCAGGAGACCTTAGAGCTGCATTTCAGTATCTGCAGGGGACCTGCAGGCAGGCTGGGGAGGGACTGTTCAGAAGGGCTGTGGGGATAGGATGAGAGGCAGTGGTTTGAAACTGAAGCAGGGCAGAGTTAGGTTGGACATCAGGAGGAAGCTCTGCACAGTGAGAGTGGTGAAACAGGCTGCCCAGGGATGTGCTTGAGGCCCGATCCCTGGAGACATTCAAGATCAGCCTTGCTGTGGCCCTGGGCAGCCTGCTGTAGCTGGAGGTGTCCCTGCTGCCTGCAGGGGGGTTGGACAAGCTGCCCTTTGAGGATCCCTTCCAAACCAATGCACTCTGAATCTGAACACACACAGGAAACCCCCTAACCCCTCACTCTGTGTGCATCCTCTAAGTCATTACCTCTCCTTCCTCACCTTCCAACATCCCACAGGGATGCTGCGAAGAGCACTTTGAGTGGGGGCAGGGGGGTGGTGGCTCTATTTTGTTGCCTGAATTTTAGCTGGGAAAACTATGAACCACTTTTTGCTCCTTGCTAACACCATTTCCCAGCTTCTTTGCACTGAGCTGTTGCTCCACCCCATGGCAGAAAGGCAAAGATGGTCCTGACAAGAGCAAACATCAGCTGAGTACACAAAATGTGCCTCCTCCTCTTGCAAAGTCTCCAGAGGCTTCCTGAGGCTGATCAGAGGAGACCCCCAGGGGGGTCAGTAACCCCACATAAGCAGCCACAAGCTCTTTAATGGCAGTCCCACCAAGCAGCTCTGCCAGCTCTACCCCATTCTGTTTCTCCAAGCAACCTGTGGAAGGCCCTGCCCTGTGAGATCTGCCCTTTGGAACTCCTGAGGCTGATTTTAAGCCAGCTGGTGGGACAGGCTCCTAACATCTGCTCTCTCTCTCCCTGTGGGATGGGAGACAGAGGTGTCATCAGCTTTACTTTGAAAGGTCAATGATGAGCTCTTGCTGCAGCATTCCAAACCCAAACAGAAGACCTTCTTGCTCTCTCCAACTCCCTGAAGCGAGGTGGGGCTTGGTCTCTGCTCCCAAGGCAGAAGTGACACAAGGGGAAATGGCCCCAAGTTGCCCCAGGGGAGGTTTAAGTTGGACATGAGGAACAATTTCTTCCCCTTGAGGGTTGTCAAGGCCTGGCCCAGGGCAGTGGTGGGGTCCCCACCCCTGGAGGGGTTTCAGAGCTGTGCAGCTGTGGTGCTGAGGGTTGGTGGTGCCCTGGCAGTGCTGGGTCAATGGATGGACTGCAGGATCTCAAAGGTCCCTTCTAACCAACACAATGCTGTGCTTCTCTGACAGAGGCACTGTACACATCTCCACCAACACAAAGGATCAAATTCTACAGCTTGGCCAAGGCAGTTTTATTACTCTCTAAACCCCTTGGCTTGGACATCACCCCCCACTCTCACCCCCTCCTCCAGTTCAGTGGTGACTCAGACAATCCCTCTGCTCTGGTCAGGCCCCCCTGGCCCCAACAGGGATGATGGCAAATGACCACTGCAGTACAGCTGCACCACAGGGATGATGGCAAATGATCACTGCAGTACAGCTGCACCACAGGGATGATGGCAAATGACCACTGCAGTACAGCTGCACCACAGGGATGATGGCAAATGATCACTGCAGTACAGCTGCACCACAGGGATGATGGCAAATGACCACTGCAGTACAGCTGCACCACAGGGATGATGGCAAATGACCACTGCAGTACAGCTGCACCACAGGGATGATGGCAAATGACCATTGCAGTACAGCTGCACCACAGGGATGATGGCAAATGACCACTGCAGTACAGCTGCACCACCTGGACCTCCTTCCATGCACCCCAAACCCAAGGATGAGGCCCTATGAGGAGAGGCTGAGGGAGCTGGGGTTGTTTAGCCTGAAGCAGAGGAGGCTCAGGGCAGACCTTATTGCTCTCTACAACTCCCTGAAGGGAGGTTGTAGCCAGGTGGGGGTTGGTCTCTTCTCCCAAGCAAACAGCACCAGAACAAGAGGACACAGTCTCAAGCTGTGCCAGGGGAGGTTTAGGCTGGAGGTGAGGAGAAAGTTCTCCCCAGAAAGAGTAATTGGCCATTGGGATGTGCTGCCCAGGGAGGTGGTGGAGTCCCCATCCCTGGAGGTGTTCACAAAAGGCTTGGCTGTGGCACTTGGAGCCATGGTTTAGGTGTCAGGAGGTGTTAGGTATTCGGTAATAGGTTGGACTTGATGATCTCTGAGGTCTTTTCCAACCTGGTTGATTCTATGATCCTATTTGCAGTCCTCTAATGAAATGGGGGCAGCATTTTGTCAGGATAGAAAGTGTGAGTTATTTATCAGTGACTACTGGGGACACACCATTGCTTGCAGCAACCCCAAAGCATCCCTACGTCACCACACAAGCTTCAGCAGTAGCACTGGGGTTGACTTTTACCCCCAAAGGTTCTTCAACCTGCATGAGAAAAGAAGGATCCAGAGAGACCTTAGAGCATCTTTCAAGTACCTGAAAGGGGCCTACAAGAAAGCCAGGATGGGACTTTTTACAAGGGCTTGTACTGATAGGATGAGAGGGAATGGATTGAAGCTTGAGGAGGGCAGATTGAGACTGGAGATGAGGAAGAAATCCTTTCCAGTGAGGGTGGTGAGACACTGGAACAGGGTGTCAAGGCAGGTCATGGATGCTTCCTTCCTAGAGGTGTTCAAGGCCAGGTTGGATGAGGCCTTGAGCAAGCTGGGCTGGTGGGAGGTGTCCCTGCCCATGTCAGGGGGGTTGGAACTGGATGAGCTTTCAAGGTTCCTTCCAAGCCAAAGCACTCTGTGATCTCTGGATTTGATTCTCTGACATGCTGTAACCTCTGATGAAGCATTGGCTATGGGCAGCAGCAGGTGCTACCAAAGCCAGCAGCCTGGACAGAGAGGACATCCTTCCATGCTGCTGGCTAAGCTGTCAGCTCGTGGTTTGGACAGCAGCACTCTGTGCTGGGTTAGGAACTGGCTGGAGGCTGAGCCCTGAGAGTGGTGGTGAATGGTGCCACAGCCAGCTGGCAGCCAGGCACCAGTGGTGTGCCCCAGGGAGCAGTGCTGGGCCCCATCCTCTTTAACATCTTCATTGATGATCTGGATGAGGGCATTGAGTCAGTCATCAGCAAATTTGCAGATGACACCAAGCTGGGAGCAGATGTTGGTCAGTTAGAGGCCAGAAGGGCTCTGCAGAGGGACCTCGACCGACTGGACAGATGGGCAGAGGCCAACAGGATGGCATTCAACAAGTCCAAGTGCCAGGGGCTGCACTTTGGCCACAGCAACCCCAGGCAGAGCTACAGGCTGGAGTCAGAGTGGCTGAGAGCTGCCAAACAGAGAGGGACCTGGGGGTGCTGATTGACAGTAGGCTGAACATGAGCCTGCAGTGTGCCCAGGTGGCCAAGAAGGCCAATGGCATCCTGGCCTGTATTAGGAATAGTGTGGCCAGCAGGAGCAGGGAGGTCATTGTGCCCCTGGACTCTGCATTGGTTAGGCCACACCTTGAGTCCTGTGTCCAGTTCTGGGCCCCTCAGTTTAAGAAGGACATTGAGACACTTGAAGGTGTCCAGAGAAGGGCAACAAGGCTGGGGAGAGGCCTTGAGCACAGCCCTGTGAGGAGAGGCTGAGGGAGCTGGGGTTGCTTAGCCTGGAGAAGAGGAGGCTCAGGGGTGACCTCATTGCCCTCTACAACTACCTGAAAGGTGGTTGTAGACAGGAAGGGGTTGGTCTCTTCTCCCAGGCAAGCAGCACCAGAACAAGAGGACACAGTCTCACGCTGTGCCAGGGGAGGTTTAGACTCGAGGTGAGGAGAAAGTTCTTCACTGAGCGAGTCGTTCGTCACTGGGATGTGCTGCCCAGGGAGGTGGTGGAGTCCCCATCCCTGGAGGTGTTCCAGAGGGGATTGGATGTGGCACTTGGTGCCATGGTCTAGTCATGAGGTCTGTTGGGACAGGCTGGACTTGATGATCCTTGGGGTCTCTTCCAACCTTAGTTATCCTGTGAGACTGTGATACTGTGATGTCTCTGGATTTTGAGGTTTCAGCAGCATTTCAACATCTCAGATGTTTGGTCCTGGGCCCCAAGGCGAAAGGAGTTTCTCAAGCCCTCTTGGAGCACATTTAATCCTTTGCTTTCTTTCTGAGGAGAAAGGTTTCACATCTGGACTGTCAACCTGCATTCCAAAGCATTAGCCTGGCAAATTAAAGCAGCTGAGCTGTAAATCTCCAAGAAGAGGACTTGTCATGGAAATGGCAGCTCAGCATTAACTGCAAGCCCAGCTCAGCAGCAAAGCCAAGAGGAAAAAAAAAGCCCCAACACTACAGGCAGCCCCAAAGACAAGAGGAAATGGCCTCAAGCTGCTCCAGCAGAGCCTTAGGTTGGACATGAGGAACAATTTCTTCCCCCCAAAGGGTTGTTAAGATCTGGAACAAGCTGCCCAGGGCACTGGTGGAGTCAGCCTCCACAGAAGGATTTAAAAGCTGTGGAGCTGTGGTGCTGAGGGCCATGGGTTAGTGGTGCCCTGGGAGTGCTGGGGTAAGGGTGGGACTGGATGGTCTGGGATCAAAACACTTTTGTGGTTCTATGGCAACTCTGAATCCTGCTCTCTGCAGAGTGCAAGGTAACCTAAGCCAGCCTAACCAAATCCAACCCAACCTAACCTGATCTAACCTAACCTAGCCCAATCTAACTTAATCTAGCCTAACCTGATCTAACCTAACCTAATCTAACCTAGACCAGCCTAACCCAGCCTAACCCAACCTACACTAACCCAAGCCAAGCTAACCTAAACTAATCCAACCCAATGCAATCCAACCCAACCTAGCCTGACATAACCTAACTTAGCTTAACATAACCTAGCCTAATCTGACCTAACCTAACTTAACCTCACCCAACCTAACCTAACCCAACCTAATCTAACCCAACCCAAACTAACCTAGCACAACCAAACCTAATCCAGTCCAACCTAACTTGAGCCAACCCAAACTAATCCAACCTAACCTAACCCAACCTAATCTAATCCAACCCAACCTAAACCAACCCAACCTAACCTAATACAATCCAGCCTAAGACAACCCAACCTAACCTAATCCAACCCAACCTAAACCAACCCAACCTAAGACAACCCAATCCAACCTAAACCAACCCAACCTAAACCAACCCAACCTAACCTAATCCAACCCAACCTAATCCAACCCAACCTAAACCAACCCAACCTACCCTAATACAATCCAACCTAAGACAACCCAACCTAACCTAATCCAGTCCAACCTAACCCAGCCTTGAAGCAGCATCTCCAGAGCCAGCTTTAATCTGAAACATTCACTTAAGAGCTTCACAGGACCACAGGGTCACAGATCCCAGGATGTTAGGGGTTGGAAGGGACCTCTGGAAGTCTTCCAGTCCAACCCCCCTGCCAGAGCAGGACCACAGAATCCAGCACAGGTCACACAGGAACACATCCAGATGGGCCTTGAAGGTGTCCAGGGAGGGAGGCTCCACAACCTCAGCAGCTGGCAGGAAGCAGATCATTTTCCATGTCTAGCCCCCCAATTTGGAGAGAAGATTGGGGTTTTCAAACATGCCTTGGGAGCTGAGTGCTCAATCCCCATGAACTCCATGAGGGCCAAGGTCCTCCTTCCCTTGCCCCACCACCTCTAACAGCTCTCTTCTGGCTATGAATGACACCACCAGCAGGAGAAAAAGCAACAAGATCAGCTTGAAAGACTTAAATTCTTCCAGCCAGGCTCAAATAGCATCCTGGGGTGCATCAAGAAGAGTGTGGCCAGCAGGTCAAGGGAGGTTCTCCTCCTTCACTACACATGTGCCCTGCTGAGACCACATCTGGAGTATTAGGTCCAGTTCTGGGCTCCCTGGTTCCAGAAGGACAGGGACTTGCTGGAAAGGTTGCAGCAAAGGGCTACCAAGATGCTGAGGGGACTGGAATGTCTCTGATAAGGAAAGGCTGAGAGGATTGGGACTGTTTAGTCTGAAGAATAGCAGACTGAGGGGAGATCTCATCAGTGCTGATCAATAATGCAAGGGTGGGTAGCATAGATTCATAGAACATGAGCCAGCAGTGTGCCCAGGGGGCCAAGAAGGCCAGTGGCATCCTGGCCTGCATCAGGAACAGTGTGGCCAGCAGGAGCAGGGAAGTTCATTGTGCCCTGTGCTCAGCACTGGTTAGGCCACACCTTGAGTCCTGTGTCCAGTTCTGGGCTCCTCAGTTTAGGGAAGATGTTGAGGTGCTGGAAGGTGTCCAGAGAAGGGCAACAAAGCTGGGGAGGGGTCTGGAGCACAGCCCTGTGAGGAGAGGCTGAGGGAGCTGGGGTTGCTTAGCCTGGAGAAGAGGAGGCTCAGGGGAGCTGCAGCTTTCCCAGCACTGCCATTCCAGCCAGGGCTGCTGGCACTGGTGCCCAGTGAGGATGGGCTCCAGTCCAGGTCCTGAGCCCCAGCAATGCCTCGTGGCTGCCCATGCCGTGTGCAAATGGTGGGCAGCCAAGCCCTGTGCTCATCTAGGGCTGGCTGCACCCCCAGCACCCCCAGCCACCACCCCAACCCCCAGCAGGGGATTTTTTATCCAGGTTGGCCATTCTGTGCCTCTGCTCCATTTTAACCTGGAGAAGAGGAGGCTCAGGGGAGACCTTCTTGCTCTCTCCAACTCCCTGAAGGGAGGCTGTAGCCAGGTGGGGGTTGGTCTCTTCTCCCAGGCACCCAGCACCAGAACAAGAGGACACAGTCTCAAGCTGTGCCAGGGGAGGTTTAGGCTGGAGGTGAGGAGAAAGTTCTTCCCAGAAAGAGTAATTGGCCCTTGGGATGTGCTGCACAGGGAGGTGGTGGAGTCACCATTCCTGGAGGTGTTCACAGAAGGCTTGGATGTGGCACTTGGGGCCATGGCTTAGTTGTCAGGAGGTGTTAGGTACTAAGTAACAGGTTGGACTTGATGATCTCTGAGGCCTTTTCCAACCTGGTTGATTCTGTGATCTTCAGAGGTCCCTTCCAACCCCTCCCATGCTGTGACTCCATGGGAGCCCAACCAACCAACCAGCGAGGCAGATGCAAAGTGGAACCAGCAGCCCCAGGGGGTGGAAGGGTCCAAGTGATGCCAGCAGCAATCCCAGCACTTCCCCAGCCCCACAGGATCATGGCAGGCTCCTGCAGCCCCCCAGCTAAGGCCATCAGAAAGTGCCATCAGAAAGGGCCACCTTTCCTGACCACTGCACCTATTCAGATTCTCAGGTTTATAAGGTCACTGCTAAAAAGGATTCTAAGGTTATTTTCCCTTCCTGTTAATTTTGTTGGGGGGGGGGTTGGTGGGTGGGTTTTTTTCCTTGCTTTAGAAGGACAAAGCAGTTTTGGAACCAAACAACTTTCAGGCTCAAGTCAGCTCTGGAGTTCAGGCAGGCTGGACTGGCTGATGTACAGAAGATAGCTAAGCAACAATGGCCTGGTTGGTTAACTCCTCTGTCAGCACTCACTTCACAGAGCACTCCATGGGCTCACTCAATTGCTGCTCATACTTCACACTGAAGGACTTTATTAAGCCTCTCTTCCCCCCACCTCCCACCAAAACACACAATGCAGAGCTTTGTGTGGTGGCCTCTGAAGATTGTTTCATCCTTTCAGCCCTGGTTCCCTGCCTGCCTCCCTCCTGAGCAGAGCCACAGCAAGCAGGAGCTCATCTCACCACCGCTGAACACCACCCTGCAAAGGGCAGAGTTGGGTCTGCTATGGAGCACTGCACCACTGCAACCAAGAGCCAAAGCAGCTTGCAGCAAGCCCTCCAGGTCAAGTGCAGGTCAGGATGTCTACACAAGCAATGACCATCTCTGTGGTGCTGTCCAGTGCCCAGCTTGAAGGCCTCTCATTGCCAAGGTCCAACACTTGCTGTACTATCAGCTCAGCTTGGTTGGGGCTGTGAGCAACCTGCTCTGGTTGCAGATGTCCCTGCTGGCTGCAGGAGGTTGGGTTGGATGAGCTTGAAAGGTCCCTCCCAAGCCAACCCAGTCTGTGATGCTGTGATGCAGGTGAGCCCCCAGGTCCCAGCTGGTGGGTGTAGATACCATGGCACAAGGCAGGACAGCAAAGGGAGAGGAAACAACAACAGAAACGTGGAGGACAGAGAAGAGAGAGTGGAGGAGAGTGAAGATGCTGCAGGAAGAAAAGGGATGGCCTGGCAAGCTGGCCTGTTCCCTGGCCTCCAACTGGACTGTCCAGATTGGTTCAAGCTGTTGGATTTTCTAGCTCAAGCTGTCATCACCAGGCATCACTTCCTTCTCAAGGAGCTTTAAACAGAGCACTGAAAACCCACCTGTCAAAGCCTTCTCCTGCCTGAAACCCTTTTCTCCTTGGTGCTACCCAAGGCATTTGGAAATCTCAGCTGAACAAACCCTTCAGCTCCCACCTGCCCTTTCCTCTCCTACTATCACCTGTTTTCCAAACTCTGAATGTCCTGGGGGTGCTCCTTACAAGAGAGGACACACAGAAAGCAGAACCTACAAGAAAGCTGAGGAGGGACTTTCGACAAGGGCTTGGAGTGCCAGGATGAGAGGCAATGGAGAGAAGCTGGGAGAGGGGAGACTGAGACTGGAGATGAGGAAGAAATCCTTTCCAGTGAGGGTGGGGAGACACTGGCACAGGTTGTCCAGGGAGGCTGTGGATGTCCCTTCCCTGGAGGTGTCCAAGGCCAGGTTGGGTCAGGCCTTGAGCACCCTGGGCTGGTGGGAGGTGTCCCTGCCCGTGGCAGGGGCTTGGAGCTGGATGAGCTTTAAAGGTCCTCTCCACCCCAAACCATTCTAAGATGCTGCTTTTCTCAGGGTGCTTCAGCAGCCTCCCAGAGAAGACTCCACTGGGAATAACTTCACAGAAGCACAGGGATTTCACTCATTTCTCTTCTTGTCACCTACAAGACCAGTCTGGCTCCTCAGATGCCACTGGCATCATCATGGATGGTGTTCAGCTGCTTTAAATGGCTTTCAAAGCTGGTTGTTCTTATTTCCACCAAGCTCCTCACCCTCTACAGCAGCTGTACATTTAAGACACTTTGCTCTGCTGAGACCTCACCTGCAGTACTGCAGCCAGGTCTGGAGCCCTCAACACAGGAGAGACATGGACCTGATGGAGTGGGTCCAGAGGAGGGCACAAAAATGATCAGGGGGTTGGAGCAGCTCTGCTCTGAGGACAGGCTGAGGGAGCTGGGGGTGTTCAGCCTGGAGAAGAGAAGGCTCCAGGGAGACCTAATAGCAGCCTGCCAGTACCTGAAGGGGGCTGCAAGAAGGCTGGAGAGAGACTGTTTGCAAAGGCCTGCAGGGACAGGACCAGGGGCAGTGGCTTCAAACCAGAGCAGAGCAGATTTGATTGGATGTTAGGAACAAGTTCTGCACCATGAGGGTGGTGGAACACTGGAAAAAGTTGCTTGGGGAGGTGTTTGGGGCCTCATCCCTGGAGATATTCAAGGTGAGGCTGGACAGGGCTCTGGCCAACCTGATCCAGTTTGAGGGAGTTGGACTATGTGACCTTCAGAGGTCCTTTCAACCCAGACCATTCTATGACTCTAGAAGCAGTGCACATGTAACCTCATGTAACCCAGGGGGATTGGGTGCTTAACATCCCTGCAGAGGATGAATACACCTCAAGCCCACAGATCCACAGAATCACAGAATGGGCTTGGGTTGGAAGGGGCCTTAAAGATCATCCAGCTCCAACCCCCTGCCATGGGCAGGGACACCTCCCACCAGCCCAGCTTGCTCAAGGCCTCATCCAGCCTGGCCTTCAACACCTTCAGCCATCTCCAGCCATCTCCAACCACCTCCAGCCACCACCAACCACCTCCAGCCATCTCCTCACATCCAGACTGACAGCACCACTCCTTCTGCTCCATCCCAGCTGCAGAGTAAGTGAGCACCAGAGGCCAGGAGGAGGCTGGTTGGCTGCTGTGTGCTCTCCCTCCCTGCTCCCATTTCCAGGTTTTGAAGTCAGGCAGGAGTGAGAAAAACAAAGGCAAATAAAGAAGGTTTTGTTGGTTTCTGTGGGGTTTTCTTTCCCTTCACTCCCTTTCTTTTTGCCTTCCAATGGGGTGATACAAACCAGCTTGATACACAAATTAGAGGTGATCTCATCAGCCATTAGCCCAGCTGAAGCGAGCCCATGGCCGCTGAGGGGATGTGCTGGCCAGACAACACTGCCTGGCCTGAGCTGTGACACAGGGGGGACACAAACACAGTCCTCATTACACAGGCAAGGCATGGCTGGCAGCCTCCAGTCTGCTGCAGGCAGCTTGGGGGGGCATGAAATGGGGGGTCCAGGGCACTGCCTCACACTCAGCATTAAAGCAGAGCCCTGCACACCTCTGCTGGGAGAAGCAACCAGCCCACAGACATCAGATGCAGCCCAGAAGGCCAAGGGCAGCCTGGGCTGCATCCAAAGCAGCTTGGCCAGGGATGAGGAGAGGGGATCCTGCCCCTCTGCTCTGCTCTGGGGAGACCTCACCTGCAGGGCTGTGTCCAGCTCTGGGGCCCCCAACACAAGAGAGACGTGGAGCTGCTGGAGAGGGTCCAGAGGAGGCCACGAAGATGGCCAGAGGGCTGGGGAACCTCTGCTATGGGGACAGGCTGAGAGTTGGGGCTGTTCAGCCTGGGGAAGGCTCCAGGGAGACCTTAGAGCTGTGTTTCAATATCTGAAGGGGACCTGCAGGCAGGCTGGGGAGGGACTGTTCAGAAGGGGCTGTGGGGATAGGATGAGAGGCAGTGGTTTGAAACTGGAGCAGGGCAGAGTTAGGTTGGACATCAGGAGGAAGCTCTGCGCAGTGAGAGTGGTGGAACAGGTTGCTCAGGGATGTGTTTGAGGCCCCATCCCTGGAGCCATTCAAGGTCAGCCTTGCTGCAGCCCTGGGCAGCCTGCTGTAGCTGGAGGTGTCCCTGCTGCCTGCAGGGGGGGGGTTGGACAAGCTGCCCTTTGAGGGTCCCTTCCCACCTGATAGGAGCTGGGAAGCTCTGTGCCTGGCTCATTCACACGCCTTGGCCACCGTCAGCCCCTGAAAGGAGCAGGGGGGTGGGGGGGTGGGAAGCACTTGAACACCCAGCCCGAATAGCAGGCCCTGGTTTGGAAGCTTTCTCCTTTCACTGCTCATAAACCAGAGCTCCAAAACATCCTTCCACCGCCTTTTCTTTGGATCCCTTTGTTGGGGGGTGAACAATGGCTGAAAGCTGCCACGGCCTCGTGGCTGAGGCTGTTTCTGTTTCCAATCGAGCAGCACAACTCTTTATTTCCTCAGCCAGGGATGGAATTAAACAATTTGTCTTTGAAAACTCTATAAAAGCCTTCACCCTGACAACCCTCCCCCCCCACCACCACCCCTTCCCTCCTCCCCTAACCCCCCATCTGCTTTTCAGATTCAAGGTGCTTTGATTTTTTACCAGCTAAAGGTTTATGAACTGCTCCACAAACCCAATTACTCCCCCAGTAAATTACTGAGGGCTCACAGGGGAGGTTCTAAATGTCTCCCCACAGAGTGCTCTTGGAGATGTGAGAAAGGGAAAGGGCTTCATTGGGGCACTTGGAAGTGGGGGAAAAAAACAACCCCAAAACCCAACAAAAAAGAGCTTCCAGAAACTCAGAATGAGCTAAAAAAAGAGGAAACCCTAACAAAACCTCAACGTAGTTAAGTGAGGAGGAGACACAGCCCAGGAGAGCCTGGTGTGGGGAGGGCGGGGGGGGGGAAAGAGAGGGGAAAGGGGGGGGGGAAAGTTCTATCTGAGGGGAAAGAGCTGTTTAAAAAAAGCTTAGGTTACATCTGGGGCAGGATTCAGTCCTCAGGCAGGCTCTGCCTCACCTCCTGATTGAAAGCAAGGCCTGGAGAGGTCTCCCTGCTCTCGCCGGGGATTCACAGAGTGGTTGGGGTTGGAAGGGACCTTCGAGGTCACAGTCTCACAGTCTCACAGCATCACCAAGGTTGGAAGAGACCTCAAAGATCAGCAAGCCCAACCTGGCACCACAGACCTCATGGCTAGACCATGGCTCCAAGTGCCACATCCAAGCCCCTCTTGAACACCTCCAGGGATGGGGACTCCACCACCTCCCTGGGCAGCACATCCCAATGACGAACGACTCGCTCAGGGAAGAACTTTCTCCTCACCTCCAGCCTAAACCTCCCTTGGCACAGCTTGAGACTGTGTCCTCTTGTTCTGGTGCTGGTTGCCTGGGAGAAGAGACCAACCCTTTCCTGGCTACAACCACCTTTCAGGTAGCTGTAGAGAGCAATGAGCCTCCTCCTCCTGAGCCTCCTCTTCTCCAGGCTAAGCAACCCCAGCTCCCTCAGCCTCTCCTCACAGGGCTGTGCTCCAGACCCCTCCCCAGCTTTGTTGCCCTTCTCTGGACACCTTCAAGTCTCTCAATGTCCTTCTTAAACTGAGGGGCCCAGAACTGAACACAGGACTCAAGGTGTGGCCTAACCAGTGCTGAGCACAGGGCACAATGACTTCCCTGCTCCTGCTGGCCACACTGTTCCTGATGCAGGCCAGGATGCCATTGGCCTTCTTGGCCACCTGGGCACACTGCTGGCTCATGTTCAGGCAGCTGTCAATCAGCACCCCCAGGTCTCTCTCTGTCTGGCAGCTCTCAGCCACTCTGACCCCAGCCTGTAGCACTGCCTGGGGTTGTTGTGGCCAAAGTGCAGCCCCTGGCACTTGGACTTGTTGAATGCCATCCTGTTGGCCTCTGCCCATCTGTCCAGCCTGTTGAGGTCCCTCTGCAGAGCCCTCCATCCAGTTCCAACGCCCCTGCCATGGGCAGGGACACCTCCCACCAGCCCAGGCTGCTCAAGGCCTCATCCAACCTGGCCTTCAACACATCCAGGGAGGGGACATCCCCAGCCTGTTCCAGTGTCTCCCCACCCTCACTGGAAAGGATTTCTTCCTCATCTCCAGTCTCAGTCTGCCCTCCTCAAGCTTCTATCCATTCCCTCTCACCCTAGCACTACAAGCCCTTGTCAAAAGTCCCTTCCCAGCTTTCTTGAAGGATGTTGTGTTCAAGAGGGGATTGGATGTGGCACTTGGTGCCATGGTTTAGTAGTCATGAGGTCTTGAGTGACAGGCTGGACTTGATGATCTTGTTCAACATCTTTGTGGGTGCCAGGGACAGTGGCATTGAGTGCACCCTCAGCAGGGTTGCTGATGGCACCAAGCTGTGTGGTGCAGCAGACAGGCTGGAGGGAAGGGATCCATCCAGAGGGACCTGGACAGGCTGGAGAGGTGGGCACAAGCCAACCTCATGAGCTTCAACAAGACCAAGGGCAGGGTCCTGCAGCTGGGTGGAGGCAATCCCAGGCACAAATCCAGGCTGGGCAGGGACTGGCTGGAAAGCAGCCCTGAGGAGAGAGACTTGGGGGTGCTGGGGGAGGAGAAGCTCAGCAGGAGCTCTCAGTGTGCACTTGCAGCCCAGAAAGCCAACCAGATCCTGGGCTGCAGCAAGAGAAGTGTGGCCAGCAGGGCAAGGGAGGTGATTCTCCCCCTCTGCTCAGCTCTGGGGAGACCCCACCTGGAGTACTGCCTCCAGTGCTGGAGCCTCTATTCCAGGAAGAATCTGGAGGTGCTGGAAGGTGCCCAGAGCAGGGCCATGAGGATGAGCAGAGGGCTGGAGCTGCTCTGCTGTGATGACAGACTGAGAGAGTTGGGGCTGTTCAGTCTGGAGAAGGGAAGGCTCTGAGGTGACCTCATTGTGGCCTTCCAGGATCTGAAGGGGGCTCCAAGAAGGCTGGGGAGGGACTGCTCAGGATCTCAGGTAGTGATAGGACTAGGGGGAATGGAATGAAGCTGGAGGTGGGGAGATTCAGGCTGGAGGGGAGGAGGAAGTTCTCCCCCATGAGAGTGGTGAAGCCCTGGAATGGGTTGTCCAGGGAGGTGGTTGGGGCCCCAGCCCTGGAGGTGTTTAAGGCCAGGCTGGATGAGGCTCTGGGCAGCCTGATCTAGTGTGGGGTGTCCCTGCCCATGGCAGGGGGGTTGGAACTGGATGATCCTTGTGCTCCCTTCCAACCCTGACTGATACTGTGATACTATCTCTGGGGTCTTTTCCAACCTTCTTGATTCTATGATCCCATGTCAGAAGCAAGCAGAGTTTCTCTGACAGTAAAGCTGCTCCTCCTGCTCCCCATGTCCCCCACGGCACAGAGCACCCCAGGAGCACCCAGGGCAGCCTGGGGAGAGGCCACACAGAACAAGGCACAAGAACTTCCTCAGAGTGAGGGTGGTGGTAGGACACAGGGGTAACAGGCACAAACTTGAGCATCAGAAGTTCCATCTAAACATGAGGAGGAACTTCTTTAAGGGTGCTGGAGCCCTGGAGCAGGCTGCCCAGCGAGGTGGTGGAGTCTCCATCTCTGGAGACATTCCAAACCCACCTGCATGTGTTCCTGTGTGACCTTCCCTGTGTGACCCTGAATTTGCTGGGGGGTTGGACTGGGTGATCTCCAGAGGTCCCATCCAGCCCCTACCATTCTGTGACACACTGCACAGCACCTTGCTTCTCCAGGGGGGGTGTCAAGAGAGTCAAACCCTGGAAGAAGAGTTTGAAAGGGATTGAGAGCACAGGAAGCCCAAGTGAGCACAACCAGAGCTCACTGCACCTTGCCTGCCCTGCTCCCTGCCACCAGCCACACCTTCTGCCCATTTGAGTCCTGCTGCCCCCAGGTCCCCCACACCTCAGCTCAGCTGCCTGCAGGATCACAGCCCCAGCCCCTTTTACCACCTCAGTTCTGGGGTTCATCCAAGTGAAGCTGAGGCCAGCACCCTAAAGTGATTAACCTTTTTTCCTCTCTTCCCCAATCCCTTTGTTTTTATTGTGGAGGAATGGAGGATTTGGGTAGAGTTGGTGCTTTTCTCCTTCACCTTACCTACCCCTCCCTTACAACCCTTTGTGCTCTGCTTTTGAGCCTGGACACTGTGGCTCAGCTCTCCCAACTCCAGTGGGAGTCAGGCTCCAGGACTCCAACACAATTTAGCACCCCTGCAGGCCAGGAGAGCAACTGATGGCACTTCATCCCATGACCCCAGCACAGATTCCCTCCAGATGAAATCACTTTGGGGGCTGGATGACTCTCAGCCTCACTGAGGCCACACCGACGCCGCTCTGCACCAGTGGCTCACGAACCTCCAGGGCTGATGGGTCTGTGCCAGCTCTCAGAACCTCTGCATGCTCATCACACCTCAGTCCAACCCATGCTGTCATCTTTTCCCAAAGCAGTTCTGGACCTCCTGCCAGGGCCCCAGAGAGAAGCAGGGCTCTGCCTGCACTTGTGCCATTTCAGTTCCATTGCTCTGGTGTGTTTTCAGCCCGGCTGAGCTCAGCAGAGCTCCCACCAGCAGGTTCCTCCCCAGTAAGATCATCACCAAAACTCTGAGAGCAATCAAAGCTCATCTCCTGGCCTGGCTCATCTGTGGTTCTCCCCAGTAAAATGCTGACAACCTGCACAGCACAAAGGGTTGCTTAGGTTAGAATCATAAAGGTTGGGAAAAGACCTTTAAGATCATCGAGTGCAACCCAACAACCACAGCCAGTAAACCCTGCCCCCAAGTGCCATGGCCACAGGTTTGGAATAGGATAGGATAGGATAGGATAGGATAGGACAGGATAGGATAGGATAGGATAGGATAGGATAGGATAGGATAGAATAGAATAGGATAGGACAGGATAGGATAGGATAGGATAGGATAGGATAGGATAGGATAGGATAGGATAGGATAGGATAGGATAGGATAGGATAGGATAGAATAGGATAGGATAGGATAGGATAGGATAGGATAGAGTAGAATAGAATAGAATAAACCAGGTTGGAAGAGACCTTCAAGGTCATCAAGTCCATCCTATCATCCAACACCATCTAATCAACTAAACCATGCAACCAAGCACCCTATCAAGTCTCCTCCTGAACACCTCCAGGGATGGGGACTCCACCACCTCCCTGGGCAGCACATCCCAATGGCTAACAACTCTTTCTGGGAAGAATTTTCTCCTCACCTCCAGCCTCAACCTCCCCTGGCACAGCTTGAGACTGTGTCCTCTTGTTCTGGTGCTGCTTGCTAGAGAGAGGAGACCAACCCCCACCTGGCTACAACCTCCCTTCAGGGAGCTGGAGAGAGCAAGAAGGTCTCCCCTGAGCCTCCTCTTCTCCAGGCTAAGCAACCCCAGCTCCCTCAGCCTCTCCTCACAGGGCTGTGCTCCAGACCCCTCCCCAGCCTTGCTGCCCTTCTCTGGACACCCTCCAGCAGCTCAACATCTTTCCTAAGCTGAGGAGCCCAGAACTGGACACAGGACTCAAGGTGTGGCCTAAGCAGTGCTGAGCACAGGGCACAATGACCTCCCTGCTCCTGCTGGCCACACTGTTCCTGATGCAGGCCAGGATGCCGTTGGCCCTCTTGGCTGCCTGGGCACACTGCAGGCTCATGTTCAGCCTACTGTCAGCCAGTACCCCCAGGTCCCTCTCTGCCTGACTGCAGCTGCCATTGGCCTTCTGGGCTGCCAGTGCCCATTGCTGGCTCCTGTCCAGCTTCCCCAACTCCTTTCCTGCAGGGCTGCTCTCAGCCTTCTCAACCCCCAGCCTGGATTGACAGCAGCCTGTGAGGTGAGGTCTCCCCAGAGCAGAGCAGAGCAGAGCAGAGCAGAGCAGAGCAGAGCAGAGCAGAGCAGAGCAGAGGGGCAGGATCCGCTCTTCTCCATCCCTGGCCAGGCTGCTGGGTTTTTTTGCTGCAGCCCAGGCTGCCCTTGGGCCTTCTGCTGGCTCCTGCCCAAGCTCAACAGCCCTTGGGGGCAAGGAAGGAAAGTTGAGAGAGGAATCTCCCTCTCTTCTTTTCATTTCTTGGTTGGCTGAAGTTTTGTCTTGGTTGGTTTGGGGTTTGGTTTTTTTCTTCCCCTCCCTCCCTTCTTTTCATTTCTTGGTTGGTTAAAGTTTTGCCTTGGTTGGTTGGGGGTTTTTTTCTTTCCCCTCCCTCTCTCTTTGGAAAACCTTCCTCTTGCACAAGATGATTTACTTCACCTTCTCCCTCTGACATCTCCTTCTCAGGCCCACCAGAAGAGCCCAGGGTGGGGGAAAGGGGTCAGCCTGTAACACCTCTACACGAAGCAGCAGCATCCCAGAGCCAGGGGCAGGCTCGTGGCCCTTTCCACTCCACGCATTCCTCGTGCACTTCTTTTTGTCAGGCTTGAAAGCTGCACTTTTTTTCCCCCATGCAGCTTTTACAGCACAGAGGGAAGCCACAAGGAAGCCACCCCAAAAGCCCCAGAGCTTGCCACGTCAGGATGGTTGGGTGCGGAGGTCGCTTCCCCCCCAGCCCCTGGCAAAACTGCTGCGAGGCCTCCGGGAGCCAGCACAGGGAACTCTGCTGGGGAGGGGAGGGCACCAGGCACAGGGCACAAAAATAGCTCCTGCTGCCAGAGGAAGCAAAACACCAGCTGCTGAGAAGTGCCCCTGTGCTGGGATGGGTGTGGGGCTGGAATCGGAGAGTCCCAGCGTGGTGGAGGTTGGAAGGGAGCTCTGGGGATCAGCCAGTCCAAGCCCCTGCTCCAGCAGGGCACCCACAGCAGCCTGCCCAGCAGCACATTGCCCAGCTGGGCTTGCAAGCTCTCCACACCAGGAGACTCCACAACCTCTCTGGGCAGCCTGCTCCAGGCCTCCAGCACCCTCACAACAAACAACTTTCTCCTCCTCTTCAGCTGGAACCTCCTGGCTTCCAGTCTGTGCCCACTGCCCCTTGTGCTGTCCCTGGGCACCACTGAGCAGAGTCTGGCCCCAGCCTCTTGCCCCCCACAGCTCCTTTAGCTCTTGCTGAGCATTGCTCAGCTGCCCTCTGGGGCTGCTCTTCTGCAGGCTCTCAGCCCCAGGGCTCTCAGCCTTTGCTGCTCCCAGAGCTGCTCCAGGCCCCTCAGCAGCTTTGCAGCCTCCCCTGGACTCTCTCCAGCAGTTCTCTGTCTCTCCTGAGCTGGGGAGCCCAGAACTGGACCCAGCACTCCAAATGTGGCAGAGTAGAGGGGCAGAAGAACTTCCCTCCAGCACCCTCACAACAAAGCAGTTTCTCCTCCTGTCCAGATGGAACCTCCTGGGTTCCAGTCTGTGCCCACTGTTGCTTGTCCTACCACAGGACACCATTAGAAAGACCCTGGCCCCTTCTTCTTGCCCCCCACCCTTCAGGTATTTGTGAACATTAACAAGATCCCCTCTGGGGCTGCCCTTCCCCAGGCTGAACACCCCCAGGGCTCTCAGCCTTTCTTATCAGGAGACATATTTCAGTCCTTTCATCACCCTCATAGCCTCCATTGGACTCTCTCCACCATATCCCTGTTCCTCTTGAACTGGGGAGCCCAGAACTGGCCACAATACTGCAGGTGTGGTCTCAGCAGTGCAGAGTAAAGGGGGAGAAGCACCTCCCTTGACCTGCTGGCCACACTCCTGTGAATGCACCCCAGGACACCATTAGCCTCCTTGGCCACAAGGGCACATTGCTGGCTCAGGAGGAACTTGTCCCCCAGCACTCCCAGGTTGTGAAGCTGCTTCCCAGCAGGTCCCCCCTCAGCTGCCCTGCTGCAGGAGGTTGTTCCTCCCCAGGTGCAGGGCCCTACCCTTGCCCTGCTGACCCTCATGAGGTTTCCCTGTGGGAAGGGCAGCTCAAGGCACCCCCAAACCCCGGAGCCTCACTGCAGCTCTGACCTCTGCGGAGGGGCTGCCAATATGATATAGGGGCAGAAGCAATCAGCCTTTTCTGCTGGCCACAGAACAATAAATGGGCTTCCTCCAAGACAGTGGTTAAAGAATGCAAGTTCCTGACCCTGGCTGCTTGACTGGTGGTGTGCTGTGCTGGAGGGAACAGCCAGGACGACATCTGCTGACACGGGGGGGAGGGGGGGGGGATTTATGATATAATAGGTTGCACATCTGGGCCAAAAGAGAGGGAAAAATAAGAAAGCCCTCTCAAACCCAAGCAAACCCCCAAGATTAATTAGCTATTAAAACAGCCAGGAGAACACGGTGCAGCACAGGTGGTGGCACCAGAAAGCATCTCGGGTTGTGCGGGCAGCCAGGCTGAGGTCGCGCTGCCCCTGTCTCCTCCGGCGCACTCTCAGAGGGAGAAGCACAACCTGCTGCTCCTCTCTCACCTCCTGCTCCTTGCAATTCCAGAGCCCTGCTCCTTCATCAACCAACCTCAGGGAGTCCCACCAAGCGCACAGGAAAGCTCTGTGCCGTCTGCCTTCGATCAGGGAGGCAGCCCCCAGGGTCAGCAGGGGAGACGGCCGCCGGGGAGAGGACGCAGCACAGGCAGCCAGCTGCCCGCCCCGGCACGGAGGCTCCTGTGCAGCCAGCAGGTTGAGGGAGGTGCTCCCCTCCTCTCTGCACAGCCCTAGTCAGAGCACAGCTGGAACACTCTGTTCTGTGCTCCCCAGTTCAAGAGGGACAGGGAACTACAGGACAGAGCCCAGCAGAGCCGGTGAGGATCATAGGATCACAGTATCACCAAGGTTGGAAGAGACCTCTAAGATCAGCAAGTCCAACCTGGCACCACAGACCTCATGACTAAACCATGGCACCAAGTGCCACATCCAACCCCCTCTTGAACACCTCCAGGGATGGGGACTCCACCACCTCCCTGGGCAGCACATCCCAATGGCAAACAACTCTCTCGGTGAAGAACTTTCTCCTCACCTCCAGCCTAAACTTCCCCTGGCACATCATAGCATCAGTCAGGGTTGGAAGGGAGCACAAGGATCATCCAGTTCCAACCCCCCTGCCATGGGCAGGGACACCCCACACTACATCAGCCTGGCCAGAGCCTCATCCAGCCTGGGCTTAAACACTTCCAGGGCTGGGGCCTCAACCACCTCCCTGGACAACCCATCCCAGGGCTTCACCACTCTCATGGGGAAGAACTTCCTCCTCACCTTCAGCCTGAATAGAATAGAAATAGAAATAGAATAGAATAGAATAGAATAGAATGGAATAGAATAGAATAAGCCAGGTTGGAAGAGACCTTCAAGATCATCGAGTCCAACCTATCATCCAACACCACCTAATCAACTAACCCACAACACCAAGCACCCCATCAAGTCTCCTCCTGAACACTTCCAGGGATGGTGACTCCACCACATCCCTGGGCAGCACATCCCAATGGCCAGTCTCTCTCTTTGTGTAGAACTTCTTCCTAACATCCAGGCTGAACTTCCCCTGGCACAGCTTGAGACTGTGTCCTCTTGTTCTGGTGCTGGGTGCCTGGGAGAAGAGACCAACCCCCACCTGGCTACAGCCTTCCTTCAGGGAGTTGGAGAGAGCAATGAGGTCACCCCTGAGCCTCCTCTTCTCCAGGCTAAGCAACCCCAGCTCCCTCAGCCTCTCCTCACAGGGCTGTGCTCCAGACCCCTCCCCAGCCTTGTTGCCCTTCTCTGGACACCTTCCAGCAGCTCAACCTCCTTCCTAAACTGAGGGGCCCAGAAGTGGACACAGGACTCAAGGTGTGGCCTAACCAGTGCAGTGTACAGGGGCAGAATGACCTCCCTGCTGCTGCTGGCCACACTCTTCCTGATGCAGGCCAGGATGCCATTGGCCCTCTTGGCTGCCTGGGCACACTGCAGGCTCATGTTCAGCCTACCGTCAACCAGCACTCCCAGGTCCCTCTCTGCCTGGCTGCTCTCAGCCACTCTTACCCCAGCCTGTAGCACTGCCTGGGGTTGCTGTGGCCAATGTGCAGAACCTGGCACTTGGATGTGTTCAATCTCCTGCCCTTGGCCTCTGCCCATCTGCCCAGCCTGTCCAGGTCCCTCTGCAGAGCCTCTCTACCCTCCAGCAGATCAACTCCTGCCCCCAGCTTGGTGTCACCTGCAAATTTACTGCTGATGGACTCAATGCCCTCATCCAGATCATCAATGAAGATGTTAAAGAGCATGGGGCCCAGCACTGATCCCTGGGGCACACCACCAGCCTCCAGTCCCTTCAGCATCCTCATAACCTTCATTCCCTTCAGCATCCTCACAGCCTCCAGTCCCTTCAGCCTCCTCACAGCCTCCACTGGACTCTCTGCAGCAGTTTCCAGTCCCTCTTCAATCAGGGAGCTCAGAACTGGACCCAGCACTCCAGAGAGAGCCTCCCCAGGGCAGATGAGAGGGGGAGAAGAAGCTCTCTCATCCTGCTGGCCACACTCTTCTCCAAGCACCCAGGGACCCCACTGGGCTGCCCAGCCATGAGGGCACCCTGCCAGCTCGGGGGCGACTCGCCCAGCAGCACTTCCAGCTCCTTGGCAAGTCATTGCCAAGCACGCTCTCATCACTTTCTGTTTTCCACAAGGAGAACAAAAGAAGAGCTGGAGAATTCCTGCTGGCTGAGTGTGGCTCTTGGGAGAGGCTGGTGGGGAAGAGCAGCAGCAGCAGCAGCAGCGATAGGCTGGGATCAGGCAGCGGTTCCTGCCGGGACTGATGGACGGATTAATTGGAGACAGCTGCAAGGGAAACCATCCTGATGACATGATTCATTAGTTCTCCAGGCTAATTACATCTGCTCAGGGCCTCCCAGGGAAGCAGTCATTCAGGGAATTTGGGGGGTATTAGATTTAAATGCAGTAATCAGATTTGTTAATCTGCAGGACAAGGCAAACCAAACACAACCTGATTTGGGGAGCGGGTGAGACTTTCATCACCGCCATGGAGCCAGCAGCAGGGAAGGATTAGCAGGGTAATGGCTCCTCTGTAGGTTCAGCATTGTTCATGGGGATCTCCTCCTCTGCCCCCAGTGCCTGCACTGGGCCTGCAGAGATTCACAGATTCCACAAGTCCCAGCGTGGGGAGGGTTGGAAGGGACCTTTGGTAACCAGTATCAGCCCCACCAGGGGCACCCACAGCAGCCTGCCCAGGAGCACAGTGCCCAGCTGGGCTTGCAAGCTCTCCACACCAGGAGACTCCACAACCTCTCTGGGCAGCCTGCTCCAGGCCTCCAGCATCCTCACAACAAACAACTTTCTCCTCCTGCTCAGGTGGAACCTTCTGGGTTCCAGTCTGTGCCCATTGCCCCTTGTGCTGTCCCTGGGCACCACTGAGCAGAGCCTGGCCCCAGCCTCTTGCCCCCCACAGCTCCTTTAGCTCTTGCTGAGCATTGCTCAGCTGCCCTCTGGGGCTGCTCTTCTGCAGGCTCTCAGCCCCAGGGCTCTCAGCCTTTGCTGCTCCCAGAGCTGCTCCAGGCCCCTCAGCAGCTTTGCAGCCTCCACTGGCTCTCTCCAGCAGTTCCCTGCCTCTCTTGAACTGGACCCAGAACTCCAGCTGTGGCCTCACTAGGGCAGAGTAGAGGGGTAGTAGAACCTCCCTTGACCTTCTGACCACACTCCATGCACTCCAGGAGACCACTGACCTTCTTGGCCACGAGGGCACATTGCTGGCTCATGGGGAACTTGTTGTCCACCATCACTCCCAGCTCCTTCTCTGTGGAGCTGCTTTCCAGCAGCTCACACCTCACCTTCAAGTGTGCCCTGGGTGCAGCTTTGCCCTTAGATGCACCTTGATGTGGCACACAAGCAAAGGGTTCAGTTCAAACATCAAAACTCTTTGATAGAATGAAAGAATTAAAGTAACTGGCAGCGAATTTTGCCACTCTAGGGTCAAACTCCAGCTGAGTTTCCATTGTCCTTGTTGTACTCCTCACAAAAGGAATGGTTTAAAGCACTGACTGAGCTGGTTTGGTTGCTCTGAAGCAACAGGCAGGTCTAGGCCAGCTCCCTTCCTATGGAGTCACAAACAGTGTGGCCAGCAGGAGCAGGGAAGTCCTTGTGCCCTGTGCTCAGCACTGGTTAGGCCACACCTGGAGTCCTGTGTCCAGTTCTGGGCTCCTCAATTCAAGAAAGACATTGAGACTCTTGAAGGTGTCCAGAGAAGGGCAACAAAGCTGGGGAGGGGTCTGGAGCACAGCCCTGTGAGGAGAGGCTGAGGGAGCTGGGGTTGCTTAGCCTGGAGAAGAGGAGGCTCAGGGGAGACCTTCTTGCTCTCTACAACTACCTGAAGGGAGGTTGTAGCCAGGTGGGGGTTGGTCTCTTCTCCCAGGCAAGCAGCACCAGAACAAGAGGACACAGTCTCAAGCAGTGCCAGGGGAGGTTGAGGCTGGAGATGAGGAGAAAATTCTTCCCAGCAAGAGAGACTGGCCCTTGGGATGTGCTGCCCAGGGAGGTGGTGGAGTCCCCATCCCTGGAGGTGTTTAGGAAGAGCCTGGCTGAGGCACTTGGAGCCATGGTTTAGTTGATCAGATGGTGTTGGGTGACAGGTTGGACTTGATGATCTCTGAGGTCTTTTCCAACCTGGTTAATTCCAAACTTCTAAACTCTTTGCCTTTTTTCTTCTCCTGGAAGCTACTCAGGAATTCCCTATCTTCCTGTTAACAAAAACCAAAGGCAATGTTCTGGTTTGTGCTGTTGATGGTCAATTCATTCCCACCTTTTCCTGAACCAGTGTTCAAGAGTTTGTTCCCTTCCTTGGCATTTTGCCTCCAAAACATGAACAGAAAGCAAACCCTGTTCCTACCCATCCACACCTGGCCAGGCTGCACAACATCAGAGCCTCTGAATCCCATGGGGGAGGTTGGAAGAGACCCCCAGAGATGATTTAGTCCAAGCCCCCTGCCAGGGGGCCAAAGCAGGCCACGCAGGAATGCACCCAGGTGGGAGGCAGGAACCAGAGCACAGCTTGTGCTGGGAGCCCTGGGAATGACACAGTGCTACCCAGAGTGGTGCTGGAGAGCAGGCTGCCTCTTTCTCCTGTCTTGTGTTCTGGGCAGGACCATCTCCTCCATCCCATGGCCATGAAGCAAGCACAGATGGAGCAGTCCCCTGGGCCTGTTGGTGCAGCAACCTCTGCCCCAGCACCTGTGAACCAAAGCAGGGCACCCACAGCAGCTTGCCCAGCAGCACAGTGCCCAGGGGGGCTTGCAAGCTCTCCACACCAGGAGACTCCACAACCTCTCTGGGCAGCCTGCTCCAGGCCTCCAGCACCCTCACAGCAAACAACTTTCTCCTCCTGCTCAGATGGAACCTCCTGGGTTCCACTTTGTGTCCATGCTGTGAAGTCTCCATTGCTCTCTCCACAACCTCCACTCCTTCTCTGGACCTATTTCTCCTCAAATCCATCTTCTGCATCATGAATCTGGAACTCCAAAGGCACCTTTCACAAAGCTGTATTCAAGTGCCATGACTCCAACTGCTGTGGTGGCCACAAGCATACCTGTCACGTGCTCCAGGTTACAGTGGTCCTCTCCCAATCAAATCAGAAAATCTTTGGGTGGCTTTGGGACAAGCTGAGGACACATTGCTTCAGCTCCCCCAAAGGCACACTCAGGGCTCCATCTTCAGTTCAGGAAAGACAGGAACCTGTTGGAGCAGGGCAGAGGAGGCCACAGCAATGCTGGCAGGGCTGGAAGCCCTCTGCTGTGAGGCCAGGCTGAGAGAGTTGGCCTTGGGCAGCCTGGAGAGGAGAAGGCTCCAGGGAGACCTTCTGGTGGCCTTGCAGTGCTTCAAGGGCTGAGCAGAAAGCTGGGGACAGACTTCTGAGCAGGGCCTCTTGTGACAGGACAAAGGGAGATGGTTTGGAGCTACAAGAGGAGATGCAGACTGGAGAGAAGGAAGAAATGTTTGACCCTGAGGGTGGTGAAAGCCTGTCCCAGGCTGCCCAGAGAGCTGGGAGCTGCCCCATGCCTGGAAGCCTTGCAGCTCAGGTTGGTTGGGGCTGTGAGCAGCCTGCTCTGGTCGCAGATGTTGCTGGCTGCAGGGGGTTGGACTGGATGAGCTTGGAAGGTCCTTTTCCACCCAAAGCAGTCAGGGATCTCTGATCCCTACAGCCACATTCTAGGAGCTCCATGATGGTGAGCAGAACATGGAGAAGCAGGTAAGATGCACCTCAGGGCACATCATAGAGGCTTTCCTCACAGTAACTCCATGCAGGGTTCAGAGAACAGTTGAACAGGGAAACCACCTTTTGTGGGGACCACAAAACAAGGAGAAAGGTAGAGTGCCCTGCCCACACACTTGGGAGTCCTTGGCCAAGGCCAACTTCCAGCCAGCACACCACAACTGTTCCCCAGCAGTCAGAAATGAGCTGTTCCAAGGTGCAGGGGAGAGATCACCTCTGCTAGCACAGCTTGGACTTCTCCAAAGCTATGTGCTGCTGCTGAGCATCAGCCAGGGATCTGCAACCTGATCCCTCCCACTCTGGGGAGGCTGCACCTACGCAGTCATATTTTTTTCTTGCTTGGAGGACAGGAGGGAGCTCCATGGAAGCTGGAACAAATTAATACTTCCCTAAGAACTGTTATTGTAAGAGAGAGAAGCAGCCCAAGTTGAGGGGCAAGCCAACAGCTTCTATTTTCTTTCAGTGAGTGTCTGACAACAGCCAGGATGTCTAATCAGGATCCAGGCTTGGATGCTGTTATGTTGATGACCTCCTCAGCAGGCAGACACTGGGAAGCATCCCAGCTCCAAAATAATGCCCTGGGATTTGCAGTACCCCTCCAAGCCTAATGCCCATGGCACAGCTGGGACTCCAAGAAAGACCCTTCCCAAAGACCTGCATTATCCTGCCCTTCTACTCTGCCCTAGGGAGGCCACAGCTGGAGTCCTGGAGCCAGTTCTGGGCTCCCCAGTTCAAGAGAGACAAAGAACTGCTGGAGAGAGTCCAGTGGGGGCTACAAAGCTGCTGAGAGGCCTGGAGGTGTTCAGGAGGAGACTTGATAGGGTGCTTGGTTGCATGGTTAAATTGATTAGGTGGGGTGGGTAATAGGTTGGATGCAATGATCTTGAAGGTCTCTTCCAACCTGGTTTATTCCATTCCATTCCATTCCATTCCATTCCATTCCATTCCATTCTATTCTATTCTATTCCATTCCATTCCATTCCATTCCATTCCATTCCATTCCATTCCATCCTATCCTATCCTATCCTATCCTATCCTATCCTATCCTATCCTATCCTATCCTACCCTATCCTATTCTATCCTATCCTATTCTATTCTATTCTATTCTATTCTATTCTATTCTATTCTGGAGCAGCTCTGGGAGCAGCAAAGGCTGAGAGCCCTGGGGCTGAGAGCCTGCAGAAGAGCAGCCCCAGAGGGCAGCTGAGCAATGCTCAGCAAGAGCTAAAGGAGCTGTGGGGGGCAAGAGGCTGGGGCCAGGCTCTGCTCAGTGGTGCCCAGGGACAGCACAAGGGGCAATGGGCACAGACTGGAACCCAGGAGGTTCCTTCTGACCATGAAGAAACACTTTGTTGTGAGGATGCTGGAGGCCTGGAGCAGGCTGCCCAGAGAGGTTGTGGAGTCTCCTTGTGCAGAGAGATTCCAAACCTACCTGGATGCATTCCTGTATGGCCTGCTGGAGGTGATCCTGCCCTGGCAGAGGGCTTGGTCTCCAGAGGTCCCTCCCAAGCCCCACCAGGCTGGGATCCTGTGACCTGAGGTCTGTGCTCCCCTCTGCCCAAGCCACACCGCTCAGCTCCAGCGAGCGCAGCACCGCTTGTTTGTGTAACTGGAGACGTGTCAAGCCCCCTCTCCCTGTGATTTAAGCTCCTCCAGTGTTAGAAGGCAAACAAAGAACAAAGCTGCAGAGATATCCATCATCCTGCTGGGCCCCCCCGGGGAGCAGCTGCAGGAATGCAGCGAGCTGGGACCCGCTGGCCCAGCTCCCCTCCTGCCGCACACACACAGCCTGCCCTTCCTGCGCGCGGCAGAGGACACACAACAGTTCACCTCCGAGGCTCCTCCAGGCCAGCCAGGCCTTAGCAGCCCCAGGACAAGCTGCCTGACCTGAAGGCATCATAGAATCATAGAACAGTCAGGGTTGGAAGGGACCTCGAGGCTCAGCCAGCTCCAACCCCCCTGCCATGGCCAGGGACACCTCACACTGCAGCAGGTTGCTCACAGCCACCTCCAGCCTGGCTGCAAACACCTCCAGGCAGGAGGCTTCCACCACCTCCCTGGGCAGCCTGTGCCAGGCTCTCACCACCCTCATGGGCAACAACTTCTTCCTCACATCCAAGCTGAATCTCCCCATTTCTAGTTCTGCTCCATCCCCCCCAGTCCTATCCCTCCCTGACACCCTCCAAAGTCCCTCCCCAGCTTTCTTGGAGCCCTCTTCAGATCCTGGAAGGCCACAATTAGGTCACCTCAGAGCCTTCTCTTCTCCAGACTGAACAGCCCCAACTCTCTCAGTCTGTCCTCATAGCAGAGCAGCTCCAGCCCTCTGCTCCTCCTCGTGGCCCTTCTCTGGACACCTTCCAGCCCCTCCAGATCCTTCCTGGCACAGAGGCTCCCGAACTGGCCCCAGAGCTCCAGCTGTGGTCTCAGCAGAGTGGAGCAGAGGGGGAGACCTGCTGGCTATGCTTCTCTTGCTGCAGCTCAGGCTCTGGTTGGCTCTCTGGGTTGCAAGTGCTCCTGTTGAGCTTCTCATCCACCACCATCATGGTCTGCTGATATCGTGCTTGGTGCTATACAACTGCAGTAGGTTCCCAGAGCCTTTCCCTACAGCCTGTGCGGGCACCTCCTGCCTCTGCAGAGGGGACAGGGGCACCTCTGGTTGATTCATAGAATCATAGTATCAGTCAGGGTTGGAAGGGACCACAAGGATCATCTAGTGCCAACCCCCCTGCCATGGGCAGGGACACCCCACACTAGATCAGGCTGCCCAGAGCCTCATCCAGCCTGGCCTTAAACACCTCCAGGGCTGGGGCCTCAACCACCTCCCTGGACAACCCATTCCAGGGCTTCACCACTCTCATGGGGAAGAACTTCCTCCTCACCTCCAGCCTGAATCTCCCCACCTCCAGCTTCATTCCATTCCCCCTAGTCCTATCACTACCTGAGAGCCTGAGCAGTCCCTCCCCAGCCTTTTTGGAGCCCTCTTCAGATCCTGGAAGGCCACAATGAGGTCACCTTGGAGCCTTCTCCTCTCCAGATTGAACAACCCCAACTCCCTCAGTCTGTCCTCAGAGCAGAGCAGCTCCAGCCCTCTGCTCATCCTCGTGGCCCTCACAAAGTCAACAGCTTGTTCAGTGTGATCCACAGGGGTCAGGGCCAGGTCCAGGCTTGTTCAGCATCTTCATCAGTGGCCTGGATGACAGGACAGTGGGTCCTCAGGCAGTTTGCTGATGATCCAAAAGTGGGAGCAGTGGCTGACACCCCCCAGGCTGAGCTGCCATTGAGTGACACCTGGCCAGGCTGAGAGCTGGGCAGAGGAGACCTCATGAAGTTCAACAAAGGCAAGTGTAGGGTCCTGCACCTGGGGAGGAACAACCTCCTGCAGCAGGATATGTGAGAGGTGACCTGCTGGGAAGCAGCTCTGCAGGGAAGGACTCCCAAGCCCAGCTGGCCATTGTGAATCCAGGCATGGAGAAACTTCCTTGGTCTGAGGGTGCTGGAGGCCTGGAGCAGGCTGCCCAGAGAGGTTGTGGAGTCTCTTTCTGTGGAGAGCTTCCAAGCCCAGCTGGGCACTGTGATCCAGGGCAAGCTGCTGTGGGTGCCCTGCTTGAGCAAGGGGTTGGACTGGGTGATCCCCAGAGGTCCCTCCCAACCTCCACCATGATGGGCTTCTGGGATTTTACCCTCAAAGATCATCCCAAAGTGTTCCATCTGGCTCACCCTTCTGCACCTCTGCCCTTCTGGTTTTTGCTTGACTCTGTTCTTGATGGCTTACACAAGAGGCAGGGGACTGGGGGCAACAAGCCCACCACATCCACCCCCAGAGGACATGGGGCAAATGGCAAAGTGCAGGAGCTGTGGTGCAAGGCAGAATATGAGTCTGTGACACTGGGGACTTGAGCACAGCAAGCCCAAGAGCCAGAGCTGTGTGTGAAGAGGGGTTTGGGTTACTGAACACAGAAAGGCCCACATGAAATGTCTCTAGAAGGTTGGACTTGATGATCCTAGAGCTCTTTCCCAATCTTAATGATTCTAAGACTCCGTTTCTCTCATTCCCTGAACCTCTCATTCTCTCACACACAGAATTTATTAACACTACCAACCACACAAATGCCAAGAAGAGAACTAACTGCCAGTGATAATGAAGATCCCAGCCACCCTCTAGCTCACTGAGAAGAGGAAGCAGAGGCAAGGAGATAGCTCAAGGCCTCATCCAACCTGGCCTTGAACACCTCCAGGGAGGAGGCAGCCACAACCTCCCTGGGCAGCCTGTGCCAGTGCCTCCTCACCCTAAAGAATTCATTCCTCATCTCCACTCTCAATCTCTCCTCTCCCCCAGCTCAAAGCCATTGTCCCTCATCCTGGCACTCCCAGCCCTTGTCCAGAGTCCCTCCCCAGCTCTCCTGCAGCCCTTTCAGGTACTGGAGGGCTGCTCTAAGGTCTCCCTGGAGCCTACTCCAGGCTGAACAACCCCAGCTCTCTCCAGCATGTTAACATTAAAGCAAGGGAAGAAGCTCTGCCTTCGTTTTACAAGGGATAAAACCCACCTTTGGGCTTCTGACTTCTCCTCTTGAAACTGTTTCTGCTGTGCTTCTCTCCCACATGGGAAAGATGAAGAATTTCTGGGGAGGGTGGTGGCTCAGGACAGTTTAAGTGTGCATGAACCGGCTGTTGGCTCGGAGCACAGCACTTGTGCGGCAGGGAGATCACCACAAGTCCCTGACACTGCTCACTTGTCCAACAAAGCTTCATGAATTCCAGCTGGAGGCTCCTGTTTGCTTCCCCCAGGGCCAAAGGGAAATGTAACTGACATTTGTCATCTTTAGGAGATGGGGGAAAGCACAGAGGAACATGGAAACTTACTCAATGGCTTGATTTCACTTCCTCCACTCCTCCCCTGCTTTCCAGAAGGGATCCCTCCAATGAGACCCCCCAGAAGGGACCCTTCCTAATGAGCCCCCAGAAGGGACCCTTCCTAAATGAGCCCCCAGAAGGGACCCTTCCTAAAAGAGCCTCTAGAAGGGACCCTTCCTAAAAGAGCCTCTAGAAGGGACCCTTCCTAAATGAGCCCCCAGAAGGGACCCTTCCTAAAGAGCCCCTAGAAGGGACCCTTCCTAAAAGAGCCTCTAGAAGGGACCCTTCCTAAATGAGCCCCCAGAAGGGACCCTTCCTAAAGAGTTCCCAGAAGGGACCCTTCCTAAAGAGCCCCAGAAGGGACCCTTCCTAAAAGAGCCTCTAGAAGGGACCCTTCCTAAAGACTCCACAGAAGGGACCCTTCCTACAAGAGCCCCCAGAAGGGACCCTTCCTAAATGAGCCCCCAGAAGGGACCCTTCCTAAAGAGTCCCCAGAAGGGACCCTTCCTACAAGAGCCCCCAGAAGGGACCCTTCCTAAACGAGCCCCCAGAAGGGACCCTTCCTAAAAGAGTCCCCAGAAGGGACCCTTCCCAAAGAGCCCCCAGAAGGGACCCTTCCCAAAGAGCCCCCAGAAGGGACCCTTCCTAAAAGAGTCCCCAGAAGGGACCCTTCCTAAAGAGCCCCCAGAAGGGACCCTTCCTAAATGAGCCCCCAGAAGGGACCCTTCCTAAAAGAGTCCCCAGAAGGGACCCTTCCCAAAGAGCCCCCAGAAAGGACCCTTCCTAAAAGAGTCCCCAGAATGGACCCTTCCTAAAGAGTCCCCAGAAGGGACCCTTCCTAAAGAGCCCCCAGAAGGGACCCTTCCTAAAGAGCCCCCAGAAGGGACCCTTCCTAAAGAGCCCCTAGAAGGGACCCTTCCTAAAAGAGCCTCTAGAAGGGACCCTTCCTAAATGAGCCCCCAGAAGGGACCCTTCCTAAAGAGTTCCCAGAAGGGACCCTTCCTAAAGAGCCCCAGAAGGGACCCTTCCTAAAAGAGCCTCTAGAAGGGACCCTTCCTAAAGACTCCACAGAAGGGACCCTTCCTACAAGAGCCCCCAGAAGGGACCCTTCCTAAATGAGCCCCCAGAAGGGACCCTTCCTAAAGAGTCCCCAGAAGGGACCCTTCCTACAAGAGCCCCCAGAAGGGACCCTTCCTAAACGAGCCCCCAGAAGGGACCCTTCCTAAAAGAGTCCCCAGAAGGGACCCTTCCCAAAGAGCCCCCAGAAGGGACCCTTCCCAAAGAGCCCCCAGAAGGGACCCTTCCTAAAAGAGTCCCCAGAAGGGACCCTTCCTAAAGAGCCCCCAGAAGGGACCCTTCCTAAATGAGCCCCCAGAAGGGACCCTTCCTAAAAGAGTCCCCAGAAGGGACCCTTCCCAAAGAGCCCCCAGAAAGGACCCTTCCTAAAAGAGTCCCCAGAATGGACCCTTCCTAAAGAGTCCCCAGAAGGGACCCTTCCTAAAGAGCCCCCAGAAGGGACCCTTCCTAAAGAGCCCCCAGAAGGGACCCTTCCTAAAGAGCCCCCAGAAGGGACCCTTCCTACAAGAGCCCCCAGAAGGGACCCTTCCTAAAGAGTCCCCAGAAGGGACCCTTCCCAAAGAGCCCCCAGAAGGGACCCTTCCTAAAAGAGCCCCCACAAGGGTCCCTTCCTAAAGAGTCCCCAGAAGGGACCCTTCCTACAAGAGCCCCCAGAGGGGACCCTTCCTAAATGAGCCCCCAGAAGGGACCCTTCCTAAAGAGTCCCCAGAAGGGACCCTTCCCAAAGAGCCCCCAGAAGGGACCCTTCCTAAAGAGCCCCCAGAAGAGACCCTTCCTAAAGAGTCCCCAGAAGGGACCCTTCCTACAAGAGCCCCCAGAAGGGACCCTTCCTAAATGAGCCCCCAGAAGGGACCCTTCCTAAAGAGTCCCCAGAAGGGACCCTTCCTACAAGAGCCCCCAGAAGGGACCCTTCCTAAAAGAGTCCCCAGAAGGGACCCTTCCTAAATGAGCCCCCAGAAGGGACCCTTCCCAAAGAGCCCCCAGAAGGGACCCTTCCTAAAAGAGTCCCCAGAAGGGACCCTTCCCAAAGAGCCCCCAGAAGGGACCCTTCCTAAAGAGCCCCCAGAAGGGACCCTTCCTAAATGAGCCCCCAGAAGGGACCCTTCCTAAAAGAGTCCCCAGAAGGGACCCTTCCCAAAGAGCCCCCAGAAGGGACCCTTCCTAAAAGAGTCCCCAGAAGGGACCCTTCCTAAAGAGCCCCCAGAAGGGACCCTTCCTACAAGATCCCCCAGAAGGGACCCTTCCTAAAGAGCCCCCAGAAGAGACCCTTCTTAAAGAGTCCCCAGAATGGACCCTTCCTAAAGAGTCCCCAGAATGGACCCTTCCTAAAGAGCCCCCAGAAGGGACCCTTCCTAAAGAGCCCCCAGAATGGACCCTTCCTAAAGAGTCCCCAGAAGGGACCCTTCGTAAAGAGCCCCCAGAAGGGACTCTTCCTAAAGAGCCCCCAGAATGGACCCTTCCTAAAGAGTCCCCAGAAGGGACCCTTCCTAAAAGAGCCCCCACAAGGGTCCCTTCCTAAAGAGTCCCCAGAAAGGACCCTTCCTACAAGAGCCCCCAGAAAGGACCCTTCCTAAAGAGCCCCCAGAAGGGACCCTTCCTAAAGAGTCCCCAGAAGGGACCCTTCCTAAAAAGCCCCCAGAAGGGACCCTTCCCAAAGAGCCCCCAGAAGGGACCCTTCCTACAAGAGCCCCCAGAAGGGACCCTTCCTAAAGAGCCCCCAGAAGGGACCCTTCCTAAAAGAGTCCCCAGAAGGGACCCTTCCTACAAGAGCCCCCAGAAAGGACCCTTCCTAAAGAGCCCCCAGAAGAGATGCTTGTAAAACAGATCACAAAGCAGGCTGCATATGAGGAGCACCAGTGAGCACAAGACTCATTCACCCCTCTGAACCCCACTCACCAAGCAGAAGCTGCCACATGACAGCTGCAGCCACCAGCTCAGCTCCCACCTCCTTCAGCTGGCATTACAAAAAGATCTAGCTGGAGTATGAGAACCAGACCAGTGTCTGATGCTGGAACACAGGAGGTTCTCTCCTGAAGCCTTTAAGAAAGCTGGGGACAGACTTCTGAGCAGGGTCTGCTGTGACAGGGCAAGGGGTATGGTTTGAAACTGAGAGAGGGAGATGCAGACTGGAGAGAAGGGAGAAATGTTTGACACTGAGGGTGGTGAGACCCTGAGGGAGGTTGCCCAGAGAGCTGGGAGCTGCCCCATGGCTGGAAGCATTGCAGGTCAGGCTGGTTGGGGCTGTGAGCAACCTGCTCCAGTTGCAGATGTCCCCTGTGGCTGCAGGGGGTTGGGCTGGATGAGCTTTGAAGATCCCTTCCCAACCCAGTGTGGGATTCTATGATGCAGAGCTCCATCAGGACAACCACTGCCCAGGTCCACTCTGTTGTCTTAAGTTCTGGTCTGACACATAAGAAACATTGAAAACAAGGTTGAGAAAGCAGGGAACAGACCTGGAGGGATGAGACAAGCCTCTGGAAGAAGAATGAACTCAGGAAGAACAGGAGGTTACTAAGAGTCATTAACTGAGTCATTTTCAGCCACCACAGCACCCAGGTGGGAAGGACCTTTCCTGTCAGTGCTTTTCTTCCCCCTCCACGCTCAACACCACTGAATCTCTGACCTCTGTGCTCCAGCTGCTGTGGAGGAAGGCTCAGCCCTGTCAGCCAAAAGGAGGAGCACAGTGATTTCACACAACCCTGCAGAGCTTCCCTCACAGGAGTCCTGTGGTCTCCACCCATGAAAGCCTTTCTCCATCTGCTGAAAACTCACCACCCACAGCAGCCAGAAGCTGAACCATTGCTGTTCCCTCTTGCAGCAAAGCATCAAGTGGGCAGGGGGGAGTTTCCCATCAGAAGTGAAGTCCCAACAGCTTCACTGGTGGGAAGAACCAGACTAAAGCTAAACCAGTGCAACCACCACTGCAATTACCTCTGGCTGGTGAAGTACCACAGAACAGTGGGGAAAACCCAGCTGGTCCACAGTGACCTCAGCTGCAGCAGCACCAGCAGTGCAGCACCCAGGCCCAAGCATCAGTCACAGAATGGGTTGGGGAGGAAGGGACCTCAAAGATCATCCAGTTCCAACCCCCTGCCATGGACAGGGACACCTCCCACCAGCCCAGCTTGCTCAAGGCCTCATCCAGCCTGGCCTTGAACACCTCCAGGGAGGGAGCACCCTGGGCAGGCTGTGCCAGTGCCTCACCACCCTCACTGCAAAGAATTTCTTCCTCATCTCCAGTCTCAGTCTCCCCTCTCCCAGCTCAAAGCCATTGTCCCTCATCCTGTCCCTCCCAGCCCTTGGCAAAAGTCCCTCCCCAGCTCTCCTGCAGCCCCTTCAGGTACTGGAAGACTCTTTGGTTCTTAGCAGGTAACTGTGTACCCCTTTCTCTCCCTAACCACAGCCTGATGCCCCGAGGCAGCCTGGTCCCAGCAACCATCTCCAAGGGCAATCCTTATTTCTGATGGGAACTGTTGCATAAGGAGCAGTCTATGTCCTAAGCTCCACCAGAAGGAAGCTGTCCTCCCAGCTTATCTGATGCTCTATTCATGTACACCTCCTTTTCCAGGAGGCCACTCTGCAGTTCCATTCACACTGCTCATTTCCTTTGGCAAATCCCCACCTTATCTGCAAACATTGGTTGACAACCCAGCTGCAGCCAGGTGGTGCCCACTGGAGAACACTGGGAGACAGAACATGGTGAGATGGCAACAGAACAGCAGGGAACAGAGGCACTGATGGGGAGCAGAGCTACTCCAGGGAGATGCTGGGTCCTGCACTTGGGGCATAACAACCCCATGAACGCTCCAGGCTTGGGGAAGAGCAGCTGCAAACCACCTGGCAGAGAAAGACCTGGGGGTGTTGATCAGCAGCTGGCTGGGGATGAGCCAGGGGGTGCCCAGGTGGCCAAGAAGGCCACCAGCATCCTGGGCTGGATCAGCAATAGTGTGGCCAGCAGGACCAGGACTGGGACTGTCCTCCTGTACTGGGCACTGGTCGAGGCCACATCAGTTTTGGGCCCCACACTCCAAGGACATTGAGAGGCTGGAGTGTGTCCAGAGAAGGGCAACAAAGCTGGGGAAGGGTCTGGAGAACAGAGCTGGGGAGGAGCAACTGAGGGAGCTGGGGCTGTCAGGAGAAGAGGAGGCTGAGGGGAGACCTCATTGCTCTCTACAGCTCCCTGAAAGGAGGTTGCAAGCAGGTGGGGGCTGGTCTCTTCTCCCAAGCATCAAGTGACAGGATGAGAGGAAATGGCCTCAAGTTGTGTCAGGAGAGGTTTAAGTTGGACATGAGGAACAATTTCTTCCCCAAAGGGTTGTCAGGCCCTGGCCCAGGCTGCCCAGGGCAGTGGTGGAGTCCCCATCCCTGGAGGGGCTGCAAAGCTGTGGTGCTGGGGGCCATGGTTTGGTGGTGCCCTGGCAGTGCTGGGTGCTAACAGTCAGACTCAGTGTTCTTAAAGGTCCTTTCCAACCAAACCAGTTCACTAATTCTACGATGCCCCAGTGGGATGCAGGAGTTTAAAAGGCAAGGAGCACGAAATGGCAGAGGTTCCACCTCAGTCTCCAGCCCTTGGGGCACTGTCCTGAACTGCCACAGCCTGGAGTGATCCCTCCCTGTCACACTGCTACAGACATCAAATGTGATCTTAGAACCAAGAAGGCTGGAAAAGACCTTCAAGGTCATCAAGTCCAACCACAACCCAACTACCACCACTATTAAACTACAACCTGAAGTGCCACAGCCACACACTTCTTGAGCACCCCCAGGGCTGGGGACTCCACCACCTCCCTGGGCAGCCTCTGCCAATCCCTCAGCAAAGAAACTGTTCCTAACATCCAATCTTGTTTTCTCCTAGGGTCTGCTCAAAATAGGCCAAAGCCAACCTTCTAAAATGTGTGGCAGTACTGGAAGCCAACACTCAGCATTCCTCAGTTCAAGAAGGACCTCAGGGAACTGCTTGAGAGTCCAGCACAGAGCCACAAAGGTGCTGAAGGGAGAGGAACATCTCCCTGCTGAGGATGGGCTGAGGGAGCTGGGGGGGCTTGAGCTTGGAGCAGAGGAGCCTGAGGGGTGACCTCATTTATGTTGATAAAGATGTGAAGAGCAGTGTCAGGACAGAGCCAGGCTCTGTTCAGTGTCCTGTGACAGGACAAGGGGCAATGGGGGCAAGCTGGGGCAGAGGAGGTGCTACCTCAACAGGAGGAGACACTTATGAGGGTGTTGGAGCCCTGGAGCAGGCTGCCCAGGGAGGTTGTGCAGTCTGCTTCTCTGGAGACTTCCAAAACCCACCTAGCTGTGTTCCTGTGTCACCTGCTCTAGGTGACCCTGCTCTGGCAGGAGGGTTGATCTCCAGAGGTCCCTTCCAACCACTCTGATTCATTTCTGCTAAGACTTCAGGGAGCCCAAAGCAGCAGGTTCAGCTGAGTGGCCACATGGTGCTCTGGAGCCTCTGTTTCCCAGGTCCATCCACCTACAATTCAAGTGCAGACCTGGGAACCCCATGGCCTCACTCTCCCAAGGCCAACTCCACCACATCCCACAGGCAAAGGTAGCTCCTGAACGCCTACCCTGAGCTTCAAGCGAGGCCGCCCGGCCCAGATGTTTCAGCCTAAAAACCCTGGACCCCAACCAGCATTTTTCAGCAAAACTTGGTTCTTCTGAGAAAATTTCCAACTAAATTTTGAGATCAAACCCCCCTGGAGTGGTTTCAGAACAATGTGATGGAGGCAGCCAAGAGACATCGCGGCGAGTGCCCCTGCGCCGCGCTGCCAGACGGTTCCCATTAGGGAGCTGTTCTCCAGCGGCTGATTCACTCCCCGCCTGCTCAAGCCATCCCCTGCTCAGCTCTGCTGGGATCAGGAGGAACTCTGCCTGCTCCCATGGCCAAAACTTGCACCAGTGTCCTGCAAGAGGAGCTCTTCTCAATGCTGATCAACACCGACAGGCTGAGGGCATTCAACAAGTCCAAGTGCCAGGGGCTGCACTTTGGCCACGGCAACCCCATGCAGAGCTACAGGCTGGGGACAGAGTGGCTGAGAGCTGCCAAACAGAGAGGGACCTGGGGGTGCTGATTGACAGCTGCCTGAACATGAGCCAGCAGTGTGCCCAGGGGGACAAGAAGGCCAAGGGCATCCTGGCCTGCATTAGGAATAGTGTGGCCAGCAGGAGCAGGGAGGTCATTGTGCCCTGTGCTCAGCACTGGTTAGGCCACACCTTGAGTCCTGTGTCCAGTTCTGGGCCACTCAGTTTAAGAAGGAGATTGAGAGACTTGAAGGTGTCCAGAGAAGGGCAACAAGGCTGGGGAGAGGCCTTGAGCACAGCCCTGTGAGGAGAGGCTGAGGGAGCTGGGGTTGCTTAGCCTGGAGAAGAGGAGGCTCAGAGGAGACCTCATTGCTCTTTACAACTACCTGAAGGGAGGTTGTAGCCAGGAGGGGGTTGGTCTCTTCTCTCTAGCAACCAGCACCAGAACAAGAGGACACAGTCTGAAGCTGTGCCAGGGGGAGTTTAGGCTGGAGGTGAGGAGAAAGTTCTTCAACGAGAGTCATTCGCCATTGGGATGTGCTGCCCAGGGAGGTGGTGGAGTCACCGTCCCTGGAGGTGTGTAGGAAGAGCCTGGATGAGGCACTTGGTGCCATGGTTTAATCATGAGGTCTGTGGTGCCAGGTTGGACTTGATGATCCTTGAGCTCTCTTCCAACCTTAGTGATACTGTGAGGGGAAGACACTGGTGCCAGACAGGGACAGCACAAGGGGCAATGGGCACAAAGTGGAACCCAGGAGGTTCCATCTGAAGAGGAGGAGAAAGTTGTTTGTTGTGAGGGTGCTGGAGGCCTGGAGCAGGCTGCCCAGAGAGGTTGTGGAGTCTCTTTCTGTGGAGAGCTTCCAACCCCAGCTGGGCACTGTGATCCAGGGCAAGCTGCTGTGGGTGCCCTGCTTGAGCAGTGGGCTTGGACTGGATGGGTACCAAAACAAGAGGACACAGTCTCAGGCTGCGCCAGGGGAGGTTTAGGCTGGATGTTAGGAAGAAGTTCTATACAGAGAGATTACCCATTGGAATGGGCTGCCCAGGGAGGTAGTGGAGTCACCATCACTGAGGTGTTCAGCAGGAGACTTGCTGGGGTGCTTGGTGCCAGGGGTTAGTTGTTTAGGTGGTGTTGGATTGGTTGAGGGGTTGGACACGATGATCTTGAAGGTCTCTTCCAACCTGGTTTATTCTGTTCTATTCTATTCTATCCCCAGAGGTCCCTTCTAACATCCACCATGGATCCATCTCTCATTTGAAATGGTTGTTACTGATGAACTTTCAGGTCAGAATGCTTTGCAGACTTACAAGTGCCTTGTACTTAGAGCCAGAGGAGTTGAGTCGGAGCAAATGTGCCCTCGAACAGATGAGAGATGCTCCCGGCAACACTGGGGTTGGACTGGATGATCTCCAGAGGTCCCTCCCAACCTCCACCATGATGGGCTTCTGGGATTTTATCCTCAAAGATCATTCCAAAGTGTTCCATCTGGCTCATCCTCTGCCCTTCTGGTTTTTGCTTGACTCAGTTCTTGATGGCTTACACAAGAGGCAGGGGACTGGGGGCAACAAGCCCACCACATCCACCCCCAGAGGACATGGGGGAAATGGCAAAGTGCAGGAGCTGTGGTGCAAGGCAGAATATGAGTCACAACACATCTTGTTTGGTTTGGGATGCACAGGGATGGATCCCATTTTAATCCATCAGCAAGTACAGAAAAAAGGTTATACTCACAGGACTTGTTCCACCCAAGCTTGCAAGGAAGCACCTGAAGGGGCTACAGGAGAGGCAGGGAGGGACATCTGACAAGGGCTGGGAGGGGATGAGGGACAATGGCTTTGAGCTGGAAGAGGGGAGATTGAGAATGGAGATCAGGAAGAAATTCCTTGCAGTGAGGGTGGTGAGGCACTGGAACAGGCTGCCCAAGGAGGTTGTGGGTGTACCCTCCCTGGAGGTGTTCAAGGCCAGGTTGGATGAGGCTGGTGGGAGGTGTCCCTGCCCATGGCAGGGGGGTTGGAACTGGATGAGCTTTAAGGTCCCTTCCAACCCAAACCATTGTATGATGGGCTGTGCACAGGCACCTTACAAAGGGCCTCAACATCTGAGCCCAACCAGGTGTCACCTGCCCTTGCCAGGCTGGGACCCACAGCAGATTTTACAGCAGCTAAGCAGCACTGAAAGCAGCAGAAAGCCACAGTTCCCCCTCCAACCCCACGCTGCAGCCAGCCAGACACACACCACCGCCTGGAGCAAGGAGCTCTGCCCTGCTCTCCTTGCTAGCCTCAGCCAGAGCGCTGCAGGATGCTGCATTCCCTAGTTCTGAGAGGTGCTGATTCCCAGAGTGATTCCATATGGCCCATTTATTGATTGCAGAACAGATCAGCAGAGAACTGGAGCTGCCAGGCAAGTGATCAAGGTGATGGAGTCCATCGGCTTTCCAGCAGATGCCACAAGTGCATCTCTTTTTCAGGCCTGCTCAGCAAGGGAGCAGGACTGGAGCAGCTCCAGCACTAGTCTGGGAGAGGTTTTATTTCTGGAAAGAGATGGAGTCTGCCTCCTGATTGCATCCAGACAGGTTCCCACCTGCTGCTGCTCACACTTTGAACGTTCCACTACAGAACAAGGGCAATCCTACCAGGTGACAGGAAGGGTGCCCTGAAGGTTGGGCCAGGGGAGGGTGGAGTTGGAGATTAGGAAGAATTTCTTTGCTGCATGAGTGGTCAGGGACTGGAAGAGCTTGCCCAGGGAGATGGTGGTGTCCCCATCCCTGGAGGTGTTCAAGACATGGCACTTGGGGCCATGGTTGGATGGCCATGGTGGCAATAGGTTGATGGTTGGGCTTTACCTGAGAGGGTTCTTCCTACCCAAACAAGAAGAGGTTGCCCCCTCCTCACTCCGACCTCGCCTCAGGTTGGTTTCATCCTTCTCTCCAGTCTCAATCTCCCTCTTTTCATTCCAAACCATCCCCCCTTGTCCTGTCACAACTGGCCCTGCCCAATAGTCTGGCCCCAGCTTTCAGATCAGCCTCTTGGAGCACTGAAAGGCCACCAGAAGGTCTCCCTGGAGCCTTCTTCTCTCTTCTCTTCAGTATCTAGGAGAAGAGCAGACCGAGGATACTTTCTGCATGCAAAGACAGGAGAAGAGCCAAGCTGGAAGCACTTGTGGAGTTAATGGGAAAACCAGGAGAATCTGCTTGAGAGCCCTCCCCCAGCCTGCTGGTGATGAGCAAACCCAGTTCAAAGCACTCTTTGGATTCCAGCAATGCCTCAGGATAACAACATGCCCAGAAACATGGGTTTCTGATTCTCTCCTGTGTCGCAACCCTTCAGGTTTCCACCCTCCAAGTGTTCTGGGAAATCCATTAGGCAGCCAGCAGCCACTCTCTGCAATCACCATGATGCAAGAGCACATGCTTCCTACCAAGCATGACTCCTCTTCAGAGCCTGCAGATTGCCTGCCTTCCACTCAGGCCTAGGCAAGCAACTTACCAAGGGGTGTGGGACAGAGCAGGCAGCGACTCTGTCCTCCCAACAACCCTCCCCGAATGCTCTGAAGAGTGGAAGGAAGCACTGAAGTCAGAGTGTGTTCAGGCAGTAGGAACTCTGGAGCTGCACAGCCACAAAGAGCAAATACTCAAAAATAAACCCAGCATTTTTAGCCTGAGTGGTGCTCAATGGGTCAGGAAGAGAAGAGTGCCCAGAGCCACCGACACCTCACCGCCGGCGAGCGCGGCGGCGGCCACGGCCTGCTCATGCCAGCAGCAGCTGAAGGGAGCAAGGGAGAGAGCATTTGGGAGCCTGGCTGCAACACACAGCAAAAACCTTCCTGACTCAGGCAAAAAGCAGAGGGACCTCTGGAGATCACCAAAGCAGGGCACCCACAGCAGCTTGCCCAGCAGCACAGTGCCCAGCTGGGCTTGCAAGCTCTCCACACCAGGAGACTCCACAGCCTCTCTGGGCAGCCTGCTCCAGGCCTCCAGCACCCTCACAACAAACAACTTTCTCCTCCTGCTCACATGGAACCTCCTGGGTTCCAGTCTGTGCCCATTGCCCCTTGTGCTGTCCCTGGGCACCACTGAGCAGAGTCTGGCCCCAGCCTCTTGCCCCCCACAGCTCCTTTAGCTCTTGCTGAGCATTGCTCAGCTGCCCTCTGGGGCTGCTCCTCTGCAGGCTCTCAGCCCCAGGGCTCTCAGTCTTTGCTGCTCCCAGAGCTGCTCCAGGCCCCTCAGCAGCTTTGCAGCCTCCCCTGGACTCTCTCCAGCAGTTCCCTGTCTCTCCTGAACTGGGGAGCCCAGAAGTGGACCCAGGACTCCAAATGTGACAGAGTAGAAGGGCAGGAGAACTTCCCTCAGCCTTCTTGGCCACACTCTTCTTCATGCACCCCAGGACACCATCAACCTTCTTGGCCCAGAGGGCACATTGCTGGCTCATGGGGAACTTGATGCCCACCAGCACTCCCAGGTCCTCTGCAGAGCTGCTTTCCAGCAGGTCTCCTCTCACCTGTGCTGCTGCAGGAGGTTGTTCCACCCCAGGTACAGGATCCTACACTTGCCTTTGCTCACCTTCACTCTCTGCCCAGCTCTTCAGCCTGGCCTGGTCTCACTCAATGGCAGCACAGTCTGAGGGGTGTCAGCCACTCCTCCCAGTTTGGCATCATCAGCAATCCAGCTGAGGGTCCACTCACCCAAGCCATTGATGAGGATGTTGAAGAACCAGACCCAGTCCTGACCCCTGCTGAGCACCAGGCCTCAACTAGACCCTGCACCACAGATGACATCCCTCTGAGCTGTGTCCTTCAGCCAGTTCTCAGCCCACCTCACTGCCCACTCAGCTGACCACACAGCCTAAGCTTCCCTGTGAGGCTGTTCCAGGAAAGAGTGTCGAAATGGATCATTACAGAGGATCTCAGCACTGCTCAGGCCACACCTTGAGTCCTGTGTCCAGTTCTGGGCCCCTCAGCTTAGGAAAGATGTTGAGCTGCTGGAAGGTGTCCAGAGAAGGGCAACAAAGCTGGGGAGGGGTCTGGAGCACAGCCCTGTGAGGAGAGGCTGAGGGAGCTGGGGTTGCTTAGCCTGGAGAAGAGGAGGCTCAGGGGAGACCTTCTTGTTCTCTCCAACTCCCTAGGGAGGTTGTAGCCAGCTGGGGGTTGGTCTCTTCTCCCAGGCACCCAGCACCAGAACAAGAGGACACAGTCTCAAGCTGTGCCAGGGGAGGTTTAGGCTGGAGGTGAGGAGAAAGTTCTTCCCAGACAGAGAGATTGGCCATTGGGATGTGCTGCCCAGGGAGGTGGTGGAGTCCCCATCCCTGGAGGTGTTCAAGAGGAGCCTGGCTGAGGCACTTGGTGCCATGGTTTAGTTGATCAGATGGTGTTGGGTGAGAGGTTGGATTTAATGATCTCAAAGGCCTTTTCCAACCTGGTCTGGTCTGGTCTAGTCTAGTCTAGTCTAGTCCAGTCTACTCCAGTCCAGTCCGTTCCATTCCATTCCACTCCATTCCACTCCATTCTATTCCACTCTGTTCCATTCCATCTCCTGGACCCATTTCCTCCACCTCCCAGCACATGGTGAATCCTTTGCCTTTATTCCTTGCAAGCAGCACCTCCAAGGTCAGGCTCCACCAGTCCAGCTGCTCCCAGCCAGCTTTGTGCCTCACCAAACAGGGGCTGCAGAGCAGAACAGCCCCACTTGGTGCCTTGCTCCTTTCTTTACCATCCACCACAGGCAGCAGCCACCCTTCAGAAGTGGGAAAGCAGGCAAGGAAAACACCTCCCTCACCCCCCAACCCCCTCCATGGTCCCAAATTGAGATTTTTTTTTCTATTACAACAAGGGGCAGAAAAAAAACAAACTCAAACCCTAAATTAACATGGAAAAAAAGTCATCAGAGTGCTGAAATGCCCTACAATTACAGCTAGGTTTTGTTTTCTCTTTAAACAGTTTAACCTGAATGCTTCAAGCAGCAGCTGGGCAACTCTCTCCTGCTACAAGCTGAGCCTCACATCCCTGCCTGGATCTCTCCTGCTCCAAACCCAACCACGGGGATTGACCAACAAGATCTCCAGGATCCTCATTCTGATCACAATCAAAAAAACCCACCCCAAACCCAACCTAAAAAGAGTTTAAACCTCTTTTTTTTTCCCCCCTCCCCTTGGTGGTTTCTGCACTTTCTGATCAGTGTGAAGACAGATGGAGGAAGGCAGCTTCACCCCCACCTCCCCACCGCGCTGTGGCTGAGGTAGGGGCTGAGTAACTGTGGAAAAATCCACATAATTGAGAAGACAAATGTTGAGCAGCTATTTTACAGCTTCAACCAGTCAAGGAAAAATGTGAGCAGTGCCAAGAGGCCAGCCAGGCTCATTGTGTGTGTGTTTGGTGCGTGTGTGTGAGAGAGAGCAGAGAGCAGGCAGCGGCCCGGGAGCGCTGCGCGAGGGCGAAGCTCTCGTCTGCGGCCAGGCTGCGTCCTGCTGCTGCGTCCTGCTGGGCCTGCAAGGGCTCTGGAAGACACCCAAAGGAAAGGTGGCATCTCCTGGGACTGTGTGGGGAACTAGCAAACTGCTCTCAGGGGTTGGAAGGGACCTCCAGAGATCTTCCAGTCCAACCCCCCCTGCCAGAGCAGGGCCAGAGAATCCAGCACAGGTCACACAGGAACACATCCAGGCAGGGCTGGAAAGGCTCCAGAGAAGGAGACTCCACAACCTCTCTGGGCAGCCTGCTCCAGGGCTCTGGGACCCTTCCAGGGAAGAAGTTCCTCCTCATGTTGAGGTGGAACCTCCTGTGCTGGAGTTTTCATCCATTGTCCCTTGTCCTATCCCAGGGTGCAGCTGAGCTGAGGCTATCTCTTAACCCCCAGCCCTCAGCTATTGAGAGACATTGATCAGATCCCTCTCAGTCTTCTCCTCTCCAGACCAAACAGCCCCAGGGCTCTCAGCCTCTCCTCCCTAGACAGTGCTGCAGTCCCTTCAGCATCCTTGGAGTCCTCCCTTGGACTCTCTCCAGCAGATCCCTGTCCCTCCTGAACTGGGGAGCCCAGATCTGGATGCAATATTCCAGGTGAGGTCTCAGCAGGGCAGAGGAGAGGGGAAGGAGAACCTCCCTGGATCTGCTGGACACACTCCTAGTGCCCCCCAGGATCCCATTGGCCTTCTTGGCCACAGGGCACATTGCTGTCCCATGCAGAACTTGCTGCCCACCAGCACTCCCAGGTCCTTCTCCCCAGGGCTGCTCTCCAGCAGATCACCTCCCAGCCTCTACTGCTGCAGTTTGTTCTTCCTTCTGGATGCAGGACTCTGCATTTGATAGTTGGAAAAGACCTTCCAGATCATTGAGTCCAAGCATTCTCTGACTCTGCCAAGGCTGGTGCTAAAGCAGGTCCCTCAGCACCACATTTTCATGGATGTGAAACACCTCCAGGGATGGGGATCCAACCACCTCTCTTGGGAGCCTGTTCCAGTCCCTGAGAATCCATTTACAGAATCACAGAACTGTCAGGGTTGGAAGGGACCTCAAGGCTCAGCCAGTGCCAGCCCCCTGCCATGGCCAGGGACACCTCACACTCCAGCAGGTTGCTCATAGCCACCTCCAGCCTGGCTGCAAACACCTCCAGGGATGTTTTTCAGTGAAGAAATTTCTTCTGATGTCCAACTTTAACCTCCCCTGGTGCAACTCAAGGGCATCCTCCTATTGCTTGTTCCTTGGATGAAGAAACCAACTCCCCCCTGGCTCCAGCCACCTTTCAGGGAGCTGTAGAGAGCAATAAGCTCTCCCCTCTGCCTCCTCTTCTCCAGGCTAAACACCCCCAGGTTCCTCAGCTGCTCCTCACCAGGGTCTGCTCTTCAGATCCTCTAACAGCTTTGTTCCCCTTCTCTGGCCACACTCCAGGCCCTCAATGTCCTTCCTGGAGGGAGGGACCCAAAACTGAATCCAATACTCAAGGTGTGGCCTCACCAGTGCTGAGCACAGGACTACAATCCCAGTCCTGGTCCTGCTGCTCACACCATTCCCAAGCTAGGCCAGGAGGCTGGTGGCCTTCTTGGCCACCTGGGCACGCTGCTGGCACATCTTCAGCCACTGCTGTTGTGCCCCAAGTGCAGGACAAGAGTGCAAGAGGCACACAGACACCACCATGAGCAGCTATTAAGGCCATTAGTTGCTTCCCAGAAGGTCCTATTTTCAGTTACTTGAAGTTTTGGATCACTTCCACAACTCAGGCTTGAGATTCCCAACTTGGATGTCTGCTTCCAGAGGAGTTTGGTCTAAGGTAATGCAAAATCTCAGCCCAGCTCTCTCAGCCATTTCAGAAGAATAGAACAGGATAGAGCAGAGCAGGATAGAACAGAACAGAATTAACCAGGTTGGAAGAGACCTTCAAGATCATCAAGTCCAACCTATCTCCCAACACCATCTGATCAGCTACACCATGGCACCAAGCAGCCTATCAAGTCTCCCCCTAAACAACTCCAGGGATGGGGACTCCACCACCTCCCCGGGCAGCACATCCCAAGGGCCAATCTCTCGCTCTATGAAGAGTTTCTTCCTCACCTCCAGCCTAAACCTCCCCTGGCACAGCTTGAGACTGTGTCCTCTTGTTCTGCTGCTGGGTGCCTGGGAGAAGAGACCAACCCCCAGCTGGCTACAACCTCCCTTCAGGGAGCTGTAGAGAGCAATGAGGTCTCCCCTGAGCCTCCTCTTCTGCAGGCTAAGCAACCCCAGCTCCCTCAGCCTCTCCTCCCAGGGCTGTGCTCCAGACCCCTCCCCAACTCTGTTGCAAGTTCAGGCTCCCCAGTGGCCTCAGGAGCTGCAGAACCCCAACACTTCCAACACTGAGAGGGGACTGGCAGAGGATCCAGAAGGGGAACTAGTGTAGCAAGAATGCTGGAACACTGACAGGCACTTTCAAAAGTGGGGATTAGACATTCAGAAGGGGAGATTAAGGCTCAGCTCCAGAAAGGCAGCAGGAGGAGAAGCCTGAAGGAAGCCAAGTTGTAGAAGAGAGAGGAAAGAGCAAGCCAGAGAAGGTCACAAGAGACAATGAGAGGCTACCCAGTCCCTCTCCTGCTCGAGCTCCAGCTGTCAGGAGCGATGCAGTAATGCCATCCCACGACAGGGACTTCCCAGCCCTCTGCCTTGGGCCACTCCTCTGCTCCTGGAGGGATCTTCCTGCTCCTCTTGAGCCTGACTCAGCCCGAGCACCAAAAGCCTTCTCCCCCTCTCAAACCAGCTTGTTCACTCTTCAATAACCTTGTCTGCCCATCACAGCCTCCCCTCTCCCCACTCCCCTCCCTCCCCCCTTCCCTCCTCCCCTCTCTCTCCCTCCCCTCCTCCCTCCCCCTCCCTCTCTCCCCCTCCCTCCATCTCCCTCCTCCCCGCTCCCCTTTCCCCCGCTTCCTCCTCCCCTCTCCCTCCTCCCCGCTCCCCTTCCTCCTCCCCTCTCTCCTTCCCGCTCCCCTCCCTCCCTCCCTCCCTCCTCCCTCCCCCCCCGCTTCCCTGCCTCCCTCCTCCCTCCCCCCCGCTCCCCCCCCTCCCTCCCTCCTCCCCCCCTCCCTTCCTTCCCTCCTCCCTGCTCCCCTCCCTCCCCCCTCCCCCCCCTGCTCCTCCCTCCCTCCTCCCTTCTCCCCTCCCTCACCCCCACTCCCCTCCCTCCCTCCTCCCTCCCCCCCACTCCCCATCCCTTCCTCCTCCCTCCCCCTGCTCCCCTCCCTCCCTCCTCCCTTCTCCCCTCCCTCACCCCCACTCCCCTCCCTCCCTCCTCCCTCCCCCCCACTCCCCTCCCCTCTCTTCTGCCAGGCAAGCAGCACCAGAACAAGAGGACACAGTCTCAAGCTGCACCAGGGGAGGTTTAGGCTGGAGGTGAGGAGAAAGTTCTTCCCAGAAAGAGGAATTGGCCCTTGGGATGTGCTGCCCAGGGAGGTGGTGGAGTCCCCATCCCTGGAGGTGTTCAAGAAAGGCTTGGCTGTGGCACTTGGAGCCATGGTTTCGTTGTCAGGAGGTGTTAGGTGATAGGCAATAGGTTGGACTTGATGATCTCTGAGGTCCTTTCCAGCCTGGTTGATTCAGTGATTCTATGAACTGCCTCTTAGTAAGGAGCTGGGCAGCAGCCACTGCAGCCACAGGACAGCAATGTGGCCTTGTGGCCAGCAAGGCCAATGGTATTCTGGGATGTAGCAAGAAGAGTGAGTCCAGTGGGTCAAGGGAGGTTCTTCTCCCCCTCTACTCTGCCCTGCTGAGACCACCCCTGGAATACTGTGCCCAGATTTGGGCTCCCCAGGTCAACAGAGAGAGGCACCTGCTGGAGAGAGTCCAGCAAAGAGCTACAAGAGTGATAGAAGGACTGGAACATCTCTGCTCTGAAGAATAACTCTGAGCCTGAAAAGAGAAGGCTGAGAGGGGATCTGATCAATGTCTATCAATATCTGAGGGGTGGGTGTCAAGGTGAAGGTGCCAGGCTCTTTTGGTGGTGCCCAGTGATAGGACAAGGAGCAATGGCTACAAGCTGGAACCCAGGAAGTTCCTCTTCAGCCTAAGGAGAATCTTCTTTGGTGTGAGGGTGCAGGAAGCCTGGGACAGGCTGCCTAGAGAGGTTGTGGAGTCTCCTTCTCTGGAGACTCTCAAAACCCACAGAATCACCAAGCTTGGAAGAGACCTCAAAGATCATCAAGTCCAACCTGGATGTGTTGCTGTGTGACCTGTCCTGGGTGATCCTGCCCTGGCAGTGGGGGTTGGACTGGATGACCTCCACAGGTCCCTTCCAGCCCCTCCCCTGCTGTGATTCCATGATTCTCATCTCATCAATACTTCCAAACTGCTTTGCTGTACCAGAGCTCTCCCAGTGGAGCCTGGCTCCTAGAAACCATCCCTCCTGCACCAGAAAGCACAGAGACACTCACACTTTATTCCTACCTCTGCTGTCAGCAACCTTCTGTGAAGCCCACAGCCAGAACATCTCACACCTCCCTCCTGCTGCTCCACATCAGCCAACACTGAGAAAATTACCCTGTCAGCCCTTGGTGCAGAGGTCCCTGTGTCAGTTCTCACCTGGCTGCCGAGCCAGGCTTGGGACAGATCCACCCTGCGGCAGCTCCCCGGGGCCCTTCCAGTGCTCTTTGTAAGAGCAGCACAGAATCTGACAGAGAAATAAACACCCAAGCAGCACAGTCAGGTGCTGGAAGGGTAGGAAATGCTCCAGCTGAAGCTGTTTTTTTCAGTCCACTGCAAACTCAGCCTCACCTCAGTGTTCGTGCCCCAGCTCTTCAGCAGGCAGCACGGGCAGGGCTCGCTTCCTTGGCAGGTACCAAGCATTGTGGCTTCTCTTCATCAGCCAGCACTAGGCCACGTTCCTTAGGGGCTGCAGACAACTCCAACCCTGCTCCAAACAGTTAAAAGCCACCTCCTGACAGCAAGCATGAGTGTGTTTGATTTTGACAGGTTCACAGGATCAGAGGAGGTCAGGGGTTGGAAGGGGCCTCCGGAGATCTTCCAGTCCAACCCCCCCTGCCAGAGCAGGAGCAGAGAATCCAGCACAGGTCACACAGGAACACATCCAGATGGGGCTGGAAAGGCTCCAGGGAAGGAGACTCCACAGCCTCCCTGGGCAGCCTGTGCTCTGGGAGCCTCCCAGGGAAGAAGTTCCTCCTCATGTTGAGGTGGAACCTCCTGGGCTGGAGTTTCCATCCATTGCCCCTTGGCCTATCCCAGGGTGCAGCTGAGCAGAGCCTGGCCCCTGCCTCCTGACCCCCAGCCCTCAGCTATTGATAGACATTGATCAGATCCCCTCTCAGTCTTCTCCCCTCCAGAGTAAAAAGTTCCTTGGGAGATGGAACATCATCATCAGGAGTACTGCAGCCATTCTGGTGCTTCTAGCATGAGGGCACCAAACTGGTGGAGTGGGTCCAGAAGAGGCCACAAAGATGATCAGAGAGCTGAAGATCCTCCCCTATGGGGACAGGCTGGGAGAGTTGGGAAGAAAAGGTTGCAGGGAGACCTTAGGGCAGCCTTCCAGTACCTGAAGGGGCTACAGGAGAGCTGGGGAGGGACTTGTGACAAGCTGGGAGTGACAGGACAAGGGGCCATGGCTTTGAGCTGGAAGGGGAGAGATTGAGACTGGAGATGAGGAAGAAATGCTTTCCAGTGAGGGTGGGGAGCCACTGGCACAGGCTGCCCAGGGAGCCTGTGGCTGCCTCCTCCCTGAAGGTGTTCAAGGCCAGGTTGAATGAGGCCTTGAGCACCATGAGCTGGTGGGAGGTGTCCCTGCCCATGGCAGGGGGCTTGGGCCTGGCTGAGTTTCAGATCCCTTCCAATCCAACCCTCCTGTGACTGAACACTGCTGTTCATTTCCCCCCCCAGGATTCAGTCCAACAGAACAAGTCCCCTGGAAACCTGAAGCTGCTTCTATTCCATCCAACAAGCTCAGGAAGCAAACCCCCAAACCTGCCTGCATGGCAGGAGGTCAATCAGGCTGGGGATGGTTCATTTCCACCAGAATATCAAAACCAGATGCTTCTCTGAGGGGGTTTGGAGGCAACCTGAACCTGCTGGGGCTCAGCCTCTCTCTGGAGGAGCCCTGGGCACCTCCAAACGCAAGGAGCAGACAACTCAGTCACCTCAGAAGGGGGGAGGGCAAAGCATGCAGGGCTGGAAATCAATCTGGTGAACACACAGACTGTTTAGACAAGATCCTGAGCATTTTGAGCAGCTCTGGTCTTCAATCATCTCTTATTTACAAACTGAGGCTAACAATGATGTGATCCAGCCACGAGCCCACTGCCTTCAGCCTCCAGAGCTCCAGCAGCTTCCACCCAGCAGGCTAATTAGTTTGTATTAGAGCAACACTGGCCTTAATAACCAGAAATGTGAAACGACCTGAGGGCTGCTTTTGTGTCCTGTAACAGCCATGAAAAATGTCCTCAAAGCAGCTGGGCTGCCTGCCCTGGATGGGAGAGACCTGAGGCCAAGCTGTGCCCTAAGAGGCAGCAGTCCCAGCCCTGCTGTGCTGTCGGTTCTGAGCCTGTTTGCAGCAAGTCCCTGCAGCACCACAGACACTTCCACTCACCTCTGACTGACAGCAGTGCTGCTGCCTGGCTGGAGAGCAGCAGCCAGGACAGGGCTGGAATCTCAACAGGACTCAGGGCTACAAAGCTGCTGAGGGGCCTGGAGCAGCTCTGGGAGCAGCAAAGGCTGAGAGCCCTGGGGCTGAGAGCCTGCAGAAGAGCAGCCCCAGAGGGCAGCTGAGCAATGCTCAGCAAGAGCTAAAGGAGCTGTGGGGGGCAAGAGGCTGGGGCCAGACTCTGCTCAGTGGTGCCCAGGGACAGCACAAGGGGCAGTGGGCACAGACTGGAGCCCAGGAGGTTCCATCTGAGCAGGAGGAGAAAGTTGTTTGTTGTGAGGGTGCTGGAGGCCTGGAGCAGGCTGCCCAGAGAGGTTGTGGAGTCTCCTGGTGTGGAGAGCTTGCAAGCCCAGCTGGGCACTGTGCTCCTGGGCAAGCTGCTGTGGGTGCCCTGCTGGAGCAGGGGGATTGGACTGTATCTCCAGTGAGCTTTCATAGTATCACAGTATCAGTCAGGGTTGGAAGGGACCACAAGGATCATCTAGCTCCAACCCCCCTGCCATGGGCAGGGACACCCCACACTACATCACCCTGGCCAGAGCCTCATCCAGCCTGGGCTTAAACACCTCCAGGGCTGGGGCCTCAACCACCTCCCTGGACAACCCATTCCAGGGCTTCACCACTGTCATGGGGAAGAACTTCTTCCTCCCCTCCAGCCTGAATCTCCCCACCTCCAGCTTCATTCCATTCCCCCTGGTCCTATCACTACCTGGGGCCCTTTCCAGGCCAAATCACCCTGGGATTCAGCAATCCCTGCTGGTGTCTTGACCACAGAGGGAGGCCAGAAGCACCAACAGTGATGGGTGCTGCAGGGCAAGGCTTGGTGGCAGCCAGTGTGCCCAAGGAGAAGACCAACTCTTCTGCAGAGCCCAGCAACCACCACAGCCAGGCCTGTCTGCTCACCAAACTGCTCTTCACCACTGTCTGTCAGCCCAGCGTGAAGGAAAAATAGCAACCACCTGGCAAGCACCCTCCTAGGAGCCCGTGTGGCTCACTTGGCAGTCACTGCACAGACACAAGGAACTCACAGGTACCACCTCTCCTCCAGAACTAGCTTACCTGCCTGCTGGATGTGGGGCAGGCTGTGGATGTGGTCTGCCTGGACTGCAGCAAGGCTTTTGCCACCCTCCCCCACAGCAAACTGCTGGCCAAGCTATCAGCCCCTGGCTGGGACAGCAGCTCTCTGAGCTGGGTTAGGAACTGGCTGGAGGCTGAGCCCAGAGAGTGGTGGTGAATGGTGCCACAGCCAGCTGGCAGCCAGGCACCAGTGGTGTGCCCCAGGGATCAGTGCTGGGCCCCATCCTCTTTAACATCTTCATTGATGATCTGGATGAGGGCATTGAGTCCATCAGCAGTAAATGTGCAGCTGACAGCAAGCTGGGGGCAGGAGTTGATCTGCTGGAGGGTAGAGAGGCTCTGCAGAGGGACATGGACAGGCTGGGCAGATGGGCAGAGGCCAAGGGCAGGAGACTGAACACAGCCAAGTGCCAGGTTCTGCACATTGGCCACAGCAACCCCAGGCAGTGCTACAGGCTGGGGGCAGAGTGGCTGAGAGCAGCCAGGCAGAGAGGGACCTGGGGGTAGTGGTCGATGGTAGGCTGAACATGAGCCTGCAGGGTGCCCAGGCAGCCAGGAGGGCCAATGGCATCCTGGCCTGCATCAGGAACAGTGTGGCCAGCAGGAGCAGGGAGGTCATTGTGCCCTGTGCTCAGCACTGGTTAGGCCACACCTTGAGTCCTGTGTCCAGTTCTGGGCTCCTCAGTTTAGGAAGGAGGTTGAGCTGCTGGAAGGTGTCCAGAGAAGGGCAAGAAAGCTGGGGAGGGGTCTGGAGCACAGCCCTGGGAGGAGAGGCTGAGGGAGCTGGGGTTGCTTAGCCTGGAGAAGAGGAGGCTCAGGGGAGACCTTCTTGCTCTCTCCAACTCCCTGAAGGGAGGTTGTAGCCAGGTGGGGGTTGGTCTCTTCTCCCAGGCACCCAGCACCAGAACAAGAGGACACAGTCTCAAGCTGTGCCAGGGGAGATATAGGCTGGAGGTGAGGAAGAAATTCTTCATAGAGAGAGAGATTTGCCCTTGGGATGTGCTGTCCAGGGAGGTGGTGGAGTCCCCATCCCTGGAGTTGTTTAGGAGGAGACTTGATAGGCTGCTTGGTGCCATGGTGTAGCTGATCAGATGGTGTTGGGTGATAGGTTGGACTTGATGATCTTGAAGGTCTCTTCCAACCTGGTCTATTCTATTCTATTTCTATCCTATTTCTATCCTATTCTATCCTAACTCTGCAGAATTAAATCAGGATGCCTCCAGTACCTGGGCATCTGCAAATACACAGCTACACCAACTGGCATCCAAGGGAAAATGCCTCAGGCCACCTCCAACAGCTGGGAAGTGCAAACATCCCAAGAGAACAGACCCTGAGCTGCCAGAGAAGGGAAAAACAAACCTGAAAAGGAGGTTGCCTGGGAAGTCAGAACAGTTTCTAGCTCCCTAAGGTCTGTTTCAGCAACTATCAAATGTCCTCAGCCAATTCTGCATTGAGCTGCATTTGATCATGGCACCAGAGGAAGCTGAAGGCACCACAGCATCACAGAATTGTTTGGGTTGACAAACCCCTCTCAGGTCATCCAGTCCAATCATCAACCCAGCACCACCATGGCCACTAAACCATGGCCCCAGGTGCCATAGCCACACACTTCTTGAACACCTCCAGGGCTGGGGACTCCACCACCTCCCTGGGCAGCCTCTGCCAATCCCTGACCACTCTGGCAGCAACCTAAGCCTCCCCTGGCACAATTCCAGGCCATTTCCTCTCATCCTATGACCTGAGACTACGGAGAAGAGACCAACCCCCACCTCACTGCAACCTCCTTTCAGGGAGCTGTAGAGAGTAGTGAGGTCTCCCCTCAGCCTCCTCCAGGCTCAACACCCCCAGTACCCTCAGCTGCTCCTCCCCAGCCCTGTTCTCCAGACCCTTCCCCAGCTTCATTGCCCTTCTCTGGACACACTCCAACCCCTCAATGTCCTCCTGGGAGTAAGAGGCCCAAAACTGAACCCAGGACTCGAGGTGCAACCTCACCAGAAGTTGCAGCTGCAGTAGGTGGGAAGGTCCAAAGCAGGTCTGGGGAGTGGCAGTGAAGCCTCCAGCAGAAAAGGGCCAATTCCATGGAAAACCTGACTTGGAGAACAAGAAATCTTGGTGCAGCACTTGAGGAAGATGAACTTCCCCTGCCTCCCACACACACAGAGGTGATGCTGTTCTCACTCAGCACTGGGCAGGAGGGGTCCTGAGTCAGGGGAAATGACTGGGCAGCCCTCCTCATCCTGACCCTGCAGCAGTGCCAGGGCACTGGCAGAGTGCCTGGGAACAGCCTGCAGATAGTTAAGCCCAGGGCATGAAGGAAGCTCTGCACAGGGAAAGCAGCCCCTGGAAAACATCACAAAGGATTTTAGCTCTTCCAGTGTGGCTGTGGCAATGAAATCCCCAACCACATCCCCCCTGGGGCCACAGGGGAAATAATGAAGGGACTGCATCAAGTTAGAGCAAACATGGAGGTTCCACTTGCTGGGTGGTGATGAAGCCAAGAGCTGAGTGCTCTGGGCCCTGTTTGTAAGGGTCAGAGCAGCTCCCACCTTTTGCAGCCTGCTTACAGGCCTGCAAAGGCCACACTCAGCATGGCTGATGGGCTTCATTCTCACAAGGAAAAAGCCTTCCCTGAGGCTGCTGGAGCCCTGGAGCAGGCTGCCCAGGGAGGCTGTGAAGTCTTCTTTGGAGAGATTCAAAACCCACCTGGGGGCATTCCTGCATGATCTGTCCTAGGTGATCCTGCTCTGGCAGGGGACTTGGACTTGATCTGCAGAGCTCCCTTCCAACCCTTACCACTGTATGATTCTGGGACAGTGACAAGTAGAGGCAGAACCCCAGGATCTGGCCCATAGTCAGCATCAGGCCATCCTCTGTACCTTCTGTCCTGAGCACTCAGAGGACAGTTTCCATCTTTTGGGAGAGTTGCCTGGAGCTCAAAACATTGCTCACATGGAAGCACTGAGAATTGCTTTGCTCTAGGCTTTAGAACTCTCTGTAAGACAAAACTGGAGAGGGTCTAGAGAAGAGCAACCAAGCTGGGGAAGGGTCTGGAGAACAGGGCTGGGGGGGAGCAGCTGAGGGAGCTGGGGGGGTTTAGCCTGGAGAAAAGGAGGCTGAGGGGAGACCTCATTGCTCTCTACAGCTCCCTGAAAGGAGGTTGGAGTAAGGTGGGGGTTGGGCTCTTCTCCCACACCAGCTTTGGTGCTTTACTCTGGACATGCTCCAGCCCCTCAGTGTCCTTCTTGCTATGTCTTTCTTGTAACAGAATCACAGATTGGGTTGGGTTGGAAAGGACCTTCAAGACCATCCACTCCCAGCCCCACTGCCGTGGGCAGGGACACCTCCTACTAGAGCAGGTTGCTCAAGGCCTCATCCAACCTGAACTCTTGAACACTTCCAGGCTTGGGAGTGCCCTAACCCTCCCCCTAGGGAACTTGAGGCCCTTTCCTCTTGTCCTATCACTGGAGAGAAGAGCCCAACCCCCAAGGCACCAACCCCCAAGCAAAACCCAGCGAGGCAGAAACCTCACCAGGGAAAGAGCCACAGAAGTGAAACACGCAAAAGACTGAGCACAGAACTCATCTGTGCCTGGCAGAAATCACCACCAAGCTCTCCTCTCAGCAAGGCAGGGGTGACAAAAACACACCAAGTGTGCCTGCATGGCCCAGGCAGGACATTGGACAGAGCACACAGAGAAACACAAGAGGTCAGGAACGGACCCGGCCTGCAGGGGCTGCTCCTGCGGAAACCTCCACGGTGTGGACTTGCTGCTTTGTAGGCAAGAAGCAGTGCAGCTGGGTGAGGAGTGCAAGAAACACATCATGATCTCAGATGCAAATGAGTCTGGGAATCTGGTACTCACCATTCTGTTCATCCAGCTCGTTCCCAATCTCCTGCCCCATCTGTTTTTGCCGGGAGATGATGGAGGAGAGAGCATCGAGCCCAGCATCTTGCTCTGCACCAAAGACAACCCACAGGAGTCACACTGAATGCTGACATCCCAGCCACAGAACCATGATGTTGGCTGGGTTGGAAAAGCCCCCTAAGATCACCACCCCTCCACCCAACAACACCACCATGACCATTAAACCATGTCCCCAAGTGCCACAGCCACAGGTTGCATTGAAGCCTCCAGGGCTGGGGACTCCACCACCTCCCTGGGCAGCCTCTGCCAATCCCTGACCACTCTTGCAGCAAAGACATTTTCTCTCATCTCCTCTAAACCTCCCCTGGCACAAGAGAATCCCACAGCTGATCTCCAACCCCTGACCACTCCTGCAGGAAAGACATTTTCCCTCATCTCCCACCTAAACCTCCCCTGGCACAAGAGAATCCCACAGCTGATCTCCAATCCCTGACCACTCCTGCAGCAACCTAAGCCTGCCCTGGCACAATTTCAGGGCCATTTCCTCTCTTCCTATCCCCTGAGACTAGGGGGAAAAGCCCAACCCCCACCTCACTGCAACCTCCTTTCAGGCTCTAGAGAGCAATGAGGTCTCCCCTCAGCCTCCTCATCACCAGAGTAAACCCCCCCAGCTCCCTCAGCTGCTCCTCCCCAGCCCTGTTCTCCAGACCCTTCCCCAGCTTCATTGCCCTTCTCTGGACACACTCCAGCACCTCTATGTCTTTCTTGGAGGGAAGGCCCTAAAATTGAGTCCAGTACTCAAGATGCAGCCTCATCAGTGCTCCCCAGAGGGGACCATCACTTCCCTGCACCTGCTGGCAACACCATTGCTGGGAATGGACTTTTGGCAAGGGCTGGTCCTGTCACTACAGGACAGGGGGCAATGGCTTTGAGCTGGGAGAGGGCAGATTGAGACTGGAGATGAGGAAGAAATTCTTTCCAGTGAGAGGGGTGAGACACTGGCACAGGTTGCCCAGGGAGGTTGTGGATGTCCCCTCCCTGGAGGTGTTCAAGGCCAGGCTGGATGAGGCCTTGAGCAAGCTGGGCTGGTGGGAGGTGTCCCTGCTCATGGGCAGGGGGTTGCAATTGTATGATCCTGTAAGGTCCCTTCCAACCCAAACCGTTCTGTCCTTCCCAACCGGATCAGATTGCTCAGAGCCCCAGCAAGCTTCACCTTGACTGTCTGCATCTTAAAGGACTTTTTCAACCACAAGGATCCTGTGACTCTATGACCTCTGCAGGCAATAAAGCCTCAGCCCAGCTTACTGCATTGGCTTTCCAAGAGGTGCTCCTCTTGGAGGCCTGGCAGTGCTCCTAAGAAGCAGACAGACTCTTGTACCTTCTATGATCCTCCGCTGCTGCTGCCTGAGATCACCGAAGCCAAGGCCTCGGGTTTCCTCCGACTCTTCCAAGAGCCATGGGTTGCTGACACCTCGTTTGACCCCTCCACTCATGAGGCTAGATCTGAAAGACAACTTCAGTCAGTGATTTTGAACCCAAAAGCCCCTCCTGGCGTGACCCATGGGTGGCAGCCAGCAGTGGGGGCGTCCGCTGCGCTCCACCAGCTTCTCTGCAATCACAGAAGGAATTAGCCAAGAAGAACCCGACCAGCTCCAGCAACAAAGACACCTCCCAGGCTCCACAGCTCTGCCCAGAGGTGGGAAAGCAGGAGGAGCATGCATTTTGCAGTGAACAATTCAGACCTCCATGGTGAACTGTGTATCATAGACATTAAATCCTGGGTGCATCCAAGACTGCCCCGAGCAGAGGGATGCTGGGAACAGGATGAGGAGCAGTGGCTTGAAACTAGAGCAGGGCAGATTCAGGTTGGATATCAGGAGGAAGTTCTGCACAGTGAGGGTGGTGAGACACTGGAACAGGTTGCCCAGAGATGTGGTTGAGGCCCCAACCCTGCAGACATTGAAGATCAGCCATGTGTGGCCCTGGGCAGCCTGCTCTGGCTGGAGGTGTCCCTGCTGCCTGCAGGAGGGTTGGAGAAGATGCCCTTGGAGGGTTCCTTCCAACCTTATGTACCCTGTGAACACAGGACTGATCTGCTGTGGGATCAAACACACTTCAACCCTGGAACACAGCCTGAAAGCTCAATTCATGAATGAAGCAGCAAATCAGGCAGGACCACTAACTACCAACAGTTACAGACCCACAGAATGGTGAGAGTGAAGGCACCTCTGGAGATCAACCAGTTCAACCCCCACCTGCCAGAGAGGGATCACATAGAGCAGATCACACAGCAACACTTCTAGGTGAGCCTTGAAAGTCTCCAGAGAAAGAGACTCCAGCACCTCTCTGGGCAGCCTGCTCCAGTGCTCTGCCACCCTCACAGTGCAGAAGTTCCTCCTCCTGTTTAGATGGAACTTCCTCTGGTCAAGTTTGTGTCCATTACCTCTTCTCCTGGGGACCACTGAGAAGAGTCTGGCTCCATCCTCCTGACACCCCTTAGATATCTGTCAGCATTGATAAGATTTCCCCCTTCAGCTTCTCTTCTCCAGCCCCAGGTCTCTCAGCCTTTCCTCATGTTAGAGATGTTTCAGTCCCCTCAGTGGCCCTGCTCTGGACTCTCTCCAGTGGCTCTTTCTCTTTCTTGAGCTGGGGTGCCCAGAACTGACCAAGTCTGCATTTCAGGCACTGCAGAGGGAAGTCACAGAGTCACTTCTCCTGCTTTGCCCAGTCTGGCATCACCATGAAGCCAGGCACACAACACAGCTTCTATGACAAACAGCTCAGAGAACTGAGGTTGTCAGACTTCAGAAGAGGAGGCTGAGGGGAGACCTCATCACCTTCTACAACTCCTTCAAAGGAGGTTGCAGTGAGGTGGGGGTTGGTCCCTTCTCACATGCAACAAGGGACAGGACAAGAGGAAATGGCCTCAAGATATGCCAGGGAAGGTTCAGTTTGGATATTAGGAACAATTCTTTCCCAGCAAGGGTTCTCAGGCACTGGAAGAGACTTCATAGAATCAATAAGGTTGGAAAAGACCTCAGAGATCATCAAGTCCAACCTGTCACCCAGCACCTCATGGCTAACTAAACCATGGCTCCAAGTGCCACATCCAGTCCCTTTTTGAACACCTCCAGGGATGGGGACTCCACCACCTCCCTGGGCAGCTCATCCCCAGGGCCAACAACTCTCCCTGTGAAGAACTTTCTCCTCAGAAAGTTTCTGCCAGGGAAGTGCTGCAGTCCCAATCCCTGGAGGTGTTTTAAAGCTGTGTGGATGTGGTGCTGAGGGGCTTGGTTTATGGGCAGTGGTGGGACTGTGAGCTCTGGGTGAGTGGCTGGACTGGATGATTTCAGAGGCCAGAGAATTGTTAGGGCTGGACTTTTCTTTGTAGAGAGCTGATGCAAATTCTGTTTCACCTTTCTCCTCCAAACCTTTTAGTTTTAATCCATTATATTTTCAGAGACTGCTGCTGAAACTATTTTGATAGTTGGTTATCTGTTTCATTGTGAGCACCCTGACCTCCGAACCATAGAACTGTCAGGGTTGGAAGGGACCTCAAGGCTCAGCCAGTTCCACCCCCACCTTGCCATGGGCAGGGACACCTCACACTGCAGCAGGTTGCTCACAGCCACCTCCAGCCTGGCTGCAAACACCTCCAGGCAGGAGGCTTCCACCACCTCCCTGGGCAGCCTGTGCCAGGCTCTCACCACCCTCATGGGGAACAACTTCTTCCTAACAGCCAATCTCAATCTCCCCATTTCTATTTGTCTTCCATTCCCCCCAGCCCTACCCCTCCCTGAGACCCTCAAAAGTCCCTCCCCGACACCCTCAAAAGTCCCTCCCCAGCTTTCTTGTGCAAGCAGATTCATCAGAATCACAGAATGCTGAGGTCTCCTCCAAGCTCAGCAGCTCTAGGATTCTGTGTCCCTGTGCTCTGCAAACCCAGAGAACCCAAGTCAGGGCTCTTCCTCCACAAGAATCCCGCCTGGAGGTTGCTGGCGCTGCGGCCACTTCCCCGCTCGCAACGGAAAACAACTTGTTCGGGGCCAGGGCACATAAATCCCAGCAGTAAAAATGAAATGTCACTGAAGCATTTCTCTCAGCAGCAGCTCTCTGCCTTGCAGCTTTTCAGCAGCTTCTCCTTCAAGACAAACATTAAATGACAGATTGGGAGTCACAGGAACCCAGGACTGCAGCTCGGATTCGGGCGAAGAGTCATCTCGGGAGCAGTTCCTCGGCAGCTGGACAGAGCTCAGAGCTTTGGCTCTTTGGAGCTCTGGGGTTTATTCTCACTTCACCTTGGCCCTGTTCTCCCCCCCTCCCCCCCCCAAAAAAAACCCCACAAACAAGAAGAGCAGGGAGCAATTTTGAGGAGCTTTTAAGTTCCCCATATGTTTTAATTGCACTGAGAGCTCGGATTTGGAGTGGCTGGTTTGCTATGGAATGCTCTTGGAGGAGCTCTTGTTGAGGGGAACATTCCTGTTCCATAGGGCTTAGAATCACAGAATTGTCAGGGTTGGAAGGGACCTCAAGGCTCAGCCAGTCCCAACCCCCCTGCCATGCCCAGGGACACCTCACACCGCAGCAGGTTGCTCACAGCCACCTCCAGCCTGGCTGCAAACACCTCCAGGCAGGAGGCTTCCACCACCTCCCTGGGCAACCTGTGCCAGGCTCTCACCACCCTCATGGGGAACAACTTCTTCCTCACAGCCAATCTCAATCTCCCCATTTCTAGTTTTGCTCCATTGCTCCCAGTCCTACCACTCCCTGACACCCTCAAAAGTCCCTCCCCAGCTTTGTTTTGTTTTTCCAAGGAGCCCAGATCCCTTCTCTGTGAAGGGACAACCCCACGAGGGTGGTGGAACACGGTGCTCAGGGAGGTGGTTGAGGATCCATCCCTGGAGATATTCAAAGTGAAGCTTGACAGAGCTCTGGGCAGCCTGCTCTAGTTGAGGATGTCCCTGCTGACTGCAGAGGGGGTTGGACTGGATGATCTTTGGAGGTCCCTTCCAACCCAAACCATTCTATGATAGGTATCCTGACCCTGTGGTCCATGAACATGCTTGAAATCAGGTTGGGGGTTTAATACAGCCACAGACCCCTTCAGCAACAGCAGCTAACCCTGCACAAGTGTCAGTGGAGCTGGGGGGAAGGAGCTCATAGACCCTATGTTGGTCAGGCCACACCTTGAGTCCTGTGTCCAGTTCTGGGCCCCTCAGTTTAGGGAAGATGTTGAGGTGCTGGAAGGTGTCCAGAGAAGGGCAACCAAGCTGGGGAGGGGTCTGGAGCACAGCCCTGTGAGGAGAGGCTGAGGGAGCTGGGGTTGCTTAGCCTGGAGAAGAGGAGGCTCAGGGGAGACCTTCTTGCTCTCTGCAACTCCCTGAAGGGAGGTTGTAGCCTGGTGGGGATTGGTCTCTTCTCCCAGGCACCCAGCACCAGAACAAGAGGACACAGTCTCAAGCTGTGCCAGGGGAGGTTTAGGCTGGAGGTTAGGAAGAAGTTCTTCCCAGCAAGAGAGATTGCCCATTGGGATGTGCTGCCCAGGGAGGTGGTGGAGTCCCCATCCCTGGAGGTGCTTAGGAAGAACCTGGATGAGGCACTTGGTGCCATGGTTTAGTTGATCAGATGGTGTTGGGTGAGAGGTTGGACTTGCTCAAAGGCCTTTTCCTACCTGGTTAATTCTATTCTATTCTATCAGTCCAGGGTTTGGGTCTGCAAAGGGATGACCCATGGAGATAACTGAAGACTCCCTTTAGACAAGGAGTCCCATGGAAAAGGCAAGGGGTGATGGGGACAAGGTACCGCTGGGGAGATCCCCATGAGACTCCAGGAGTCAAGTTTTCCCCATGAGAACAGAGAGAGATTGGAATCACCTCCCAAGGGAAGTGGTGGCTTCCCCTACACTGGGCAGTTTAACTCAGCTTGCCAGGGTGCTGGGCCAGCTCAGTTCAACTCCATTATCACCTAGAAAGGTTGGAGCAGATGGTCCCTGGGGTCCCTCCCAACCTGGCACTCTGTGACTCTGTGTGGCTGAAGTCTTCAAGCAAGGGCATTCAAGCACAAGCCAGCTTGTGTCTAGCAGATGCTTGAGGAATTTATGGTGAACTAGAGACATCTCCTGGCCATGGGATGAATCAACACAGCTAGGAAATAATTCATCACCTCCTCAGTTCTGGGCCATCTGTAAATCTCAGGCACACATCACAGAACCTTACAGAGTGCATCAGAAGGGACCCTAAAGGGCATCTTGTCCAAGCCCCTGGCAGGGACATCTCCAGCTAGAGCAGGATGCTCAGGGCCACAGCAAGGCTGATCTGGAATGGCTCTAGGGATGGGGCCTCAAACACCTCTCTGAGCAACCTGTTCCAGGTCTCACCACCCTCACTGTGCAGAACTTCCTCCTGATGTCCAACCTAACTCTGCCCTGCTCCAGTTTCAAACCACTGCCTCTCATCCTATCCCCACAGCCCCTTCTGAACAGTGCCTCCCAGCCTGCCTGCAGGTCCTCTTCAGATATTGAAATGCAGCTCTAAGGTCTCCTTGGAGCATTCCCTTCTCCAGGCTGAACAGCTCCAATTCTCCCAGCCTGTCCCCACAGCAGAGATGCTGCAGCCCTCTGATCATAGAATCACAGAATCAATAAGGTTAGAAAAGACCTCAGAGATCATCAAGTCCAACCTCTCACCCAGCACCTCAAGACTAACTAAACCATGGCTTCAAGTGCCACATCCAATCACCTCAAACACCTCCAGAGATGGGGACTCCACCACCTCCCTGGGCAGCACATCCCAATGGGCAATCTCTCTTGCTGGGAAGAACTCCTTCCTCACCTCCAGCCTAAACCTCCCCTGGCACAGCTTGAGACTGTGTCCTCTTGTTCTGGTGCTGGGTGCCTGGGAGAAGAGACCAACCCCCACCTGGCTACAACCTCCCTTCAGGGAGTTGCAGAGAGCAAGAAGGTCTCCCCTGAGCCTCCTCTTCTCCAGGCTAAGCAACCCCAGCTCCCTCAGCCTCTCCTCCCAGGGCTGTGCTCCAGACCCCTCCCCAGCCTCGTTGCCCTTCTCTGGACACCTTCAAGTGTCTCAATGTCCTGCTTAAACTGAGATTTGTTTATTATTCTGAATCCTAGAACTTGATTCAAAACCCAACCAAACAAAACCACCCAAAGACCAAGCCAAAAACCACTCAAGATTGGTCATCTTTGTGGTCCTCCTCTGGACCCTGTCTAGCAGCACACTGCATCTCACACTCACAGCCAGGTAATATCAAGAACACTTCACCTCTCCTCCCTGAAAATGTTCACAGGTTCATCCAGTCCCATCTCAAGGAAATGGATTTGACAGAATAACAACAAGAGAAATGATTTTATTGCTACAGGACTAGGAGCCCAAGACAGATCTTGCTCCACCCTGGGTAGCCTGCTCTGGTTGGAGGTGTCCTTGCTGACTGCAGGGGGGTTGGACAAGATGACCTTTGAGGGTCCAATGCAATCTGTGAATCCCCTTGCTGGTGCTGAAATAGGAACCCTAGAGCACAGCACAGCCCCCAGCCTGCCCTGCTGTGCCAACCATGGCCCATGTGGGAAGACAGGAGCTGGGCTTCCTCCTCCTCAGCACTCTGCTCCTTGGTGCCTCCAGGAAGGCTGGCAGGTCTTGGCCAGGGGAGGGAATCAGGCTGGGTTAGACAGAGACAGCCCCACCTTGGCATCATGGAATTGTTTTGCTTGGAAAAGACCTTCAAGATCATCAAGTCCCCAGCATTACAACTTGAAGACATTTCCACACATGATACTTGGCTTTCCTCACTGCTTTGGGGGGGTTAATGACATCCATTTGTGAGCCTCACCACAACTGCTGCCAGGTTCACAGACTCCCAGACTGGTTGGTGCTGGAAAGGACCTTCAAAGCTGATCTAATACAGCTCCCCTGCAGCCAGCAGGGACATCCCCAACCACAGCAGGTTGCTCACAGCCCCACACAACCTGACCTGCAATGCTGCCAGCCAGCTCTCTGGGCAGCCTGGGTCAGGTTCTCACCACCCTCAGGGTCAAACATTTCTTCCTTCTCTCCACTCTGAATCTCCCTCTGTGAGTTTCAAACTATCCTCCCTTGTTCTCTCACAATAAGCCCTACCCAATAGTGTCCCCAGCTTTCTGCTCAGCCCTTGAAGCCCTGAATGTCCACCAGAAGGTCTCCCTGGAGCCTTCTCCTCTCCAGGCTGCCCAAGGCCAACTCTCTCAGCCTGGCCTCACAGCAGAGGGCTTCCAGCCCTGCCAGCATTGCTGTGGCCTCCCCTGGCCCTGCTCCAACAGGTCCCTGGCTGTGCTGTGCTGAGGACTCCAGAGCTGGCCCCAGCACTGCAGGAACACTCCTGAGGCTGAACACAATGGAAGGATAGCTTCTGAAGATGCAGAGATCCTCACGGTGTCCCCCAGCTCCTCACTCAATCAGCGAGCACCCAAAACACAGGCTGAAGGAATGTTGCCAGCTGCTGTTAGCTGCAGCAAGGAGAACAGGAAGCTCTCTGCCTGCTAAGAGCAGCCCAACTATGGCAGCCTGTTAAAAACAAACCCAAACTAAAAAGCCAAGGCAAGCAAATCCGAAATCATTTGCACCCCTCCTTCCCTCCCTCCCTCCGCCCCCCTCCTAATCTGCCCTATTCTTGCAGCTGGGGTCATGACAACTGGTCTGCTGGTTCCAATAATCTTTGTGACATGTTTGGTAACTACCTTCCCACACCACCCAGCCTCACTTCCTCCTCCCTCCTCTGATCTTGCCCGTGTTTGCCTTCGCCGGTGTGAAGATTAAAGCTTATCCAATTAGCCACCCACCGCCCGCGCCGAGTTAATCACCTCCATCTCCGCCGGGCACCGGAGTGTGGGGGCTGCCTTTTGATTACGGGAGCAGATTTAACTAATTACCAGGGCTTTAGCAGCCCAGCCCAAGGCTGAAAGAGCCTGGGGGGGGGGGGGTCCGAATGGAGGGAGCCGTGGCAGTGCTTAACAAGGGAGGGCTTATCTGCCCCCTTGGATGTTTCCCTGCGAAGCCTCAGAGAGCTCCCCGAGTAACTCAGATTAGTCAACCAGCGCTCGGCTGAGAGCAAGGCCACACAGCAAGGCTTAGGGCTGCTTTAGAGGGCTGATCAGCAAGGCTGCCTCTGAAACGAGCCCTTGGGTCATATGACAATGGCTTGGATGATCACTTGAACATTCCCTTAACGACACACTTAAGGAGCGGGGCGCTTTGAAGGGGCCAGGGCACCCCAGCTTGGCTGCGCAGGGCACTCCCCAAGGAGATGGCCAAGGAGCTGCAGTGTTACAGTTACAGTATAACTAAGGTTAGAAGAGACCCCAAGGATCACCAAGTCCAACCTGTCCCAACAGACCTCTCGACTAGACCATGGCACCAAGTGCCACATCCAATCCCCTCTTGAACACCTCCAGGGACGGTGACTCCACCACCTCCCTGGGCAGCACATCCCAGTGACGAACGACTCGCTCAGTGAAGAACTTTCTCCTCACTTCAAGCCTAAACCTCCCCTGGCACAGCTTGGGACTGTGTCCCCTTGTTCTGGTGCTGCTTGCCTGGCAGAAGAGACCAACCCCCTCCTGTCTACAACCACCTTGCAGGTAGTTGTAGAGGGCAATGAGGTCACCCTGAGCCTCCTCTTCTGCAGGCTAAGCAACCCCAGCTCCCTCAGCCTCTCCTCACAGGGCTGTGCTCCAGACCCCTCCCCAGCCTTGTTGCCCTTCTCTGGACACCTTCAAGTCTCTCAATGTCCTTCTTAAACTGAGGGGCCCAGAACTGGACACAGGACTCAAGGTGTGGCCTAACCAGTGCT